>NC_047151.1:20933643-21269950 GCF_009819705.1 Hippoglossus hippoglossus | reverse complement strand
GCATTATTAGGACAGTGACACATTTTTCTATTGTTTTAGCCCTGCACTCAATCATTGTGTAAATTTAAACAATGACGGAGGTTAAAAAGCTGGTTTTCAGCTTTAAGGGTTTGAAGTTACACTGCAGTTTTTATGATGATTTTACAGACTCAGGCCTTTGGTGGGAAAATGTAGGGCACAAAGGCCTTTTGAGGGGAAATTAAAGGATTTGGAGATTAATTTATAATAATATATGTTCACTGTTCAAATACTTGATATGAAAGTATATCAGCAAGGATGCTGTGAAGTGGAGACACAACCATGTAAGAGTAATTTACACTTGATAAACACAGTTCAGTATCAGTTCAGAGGACACAGGGAAAGACGCACAGCAGAATTGGGTTTCACAAACAAGCCTCCTCCTCCACTCGACCTTCTCTGGACTTTTAAAGCTGCCGGTCTGAACCTCTGGTGGTCGATATGAGTGTTTTTGTCTAAACAGCTTTGTCTGGTTTATTGCTGACGTTTTGTTCTTTCGCTGTTCCTCACTGTATGTGTGCGCATGTTGGCTTCTTGTGTGGTGGGGTGGGATTGTCCGGCCCCAGACAGCTGAGGGGTCTTTCAGAGCCACAGTGGCCTTGTTTATCTGAGAAGGTTGGCCCTTATCGTGCCTGAGGGGGAGAAAAATCAATAGGCCTTGGGTCCTTTGGAGACAATCTGGGTTTACGATGCCACTGTGGCCATCTTTTAAGTCTCCTCAGCCAGGCTTGGCATTTATCTCAGTCTTGCACAAGATGGACACCACCAGCAAACACACAAGAGCATCTCTCATAGTCACCTTAATTTTTTTTTACAAACATGCATTTTATTTTCTGCATGCGAGGATTTTGATTTGTTAAAGTCCAGCCCTGTTTGTTAAAGAGTCTGACCTTAAGAGGGTCAGGTGGACACAGCACCATTTAGAGGTAACCCTGACAGACTGTAAAAGCCTGGTTATCTGGTCAAATGCGTGGACACGCCCCGGCGAGAGATGGCAGAGCTCAGCAGGTGTTACAGTTCAAGCGGACCCCCTGTGAAGTGCGGAGTCTGCACCGGGAAAGAGGGTTGGTTGGGTGCCCTTCTCAGTGGGGGGAGAAGGTGGTGAATTATGTGACAGTATTCCTTAATATCTGCCCCTGGATTCTCGGGAAGACGAGACTTTTGCTTCCTCGTTTTTCGTTCCTATATCGTGAATGCTGCCGTGCTGTCTATGGTAAAAGACAAAATGGAATATTTTTTTCCGTTAAGGTATATTTCAAGGTCAAGGCCCACTGGTTCGTGTCTTTTTTTTTTCTGCTTTTGCTTACATTCTGTGGCATTAACCTTTTAGATATAGTAAGAAAAGGCAAGTAGATGCTAAATACTGCAGCAGTGGAGATAAAAGCTTCCTCAAGCTGTTTCAATACTGTATTCAGGCTGCAGCTAAGACTGTGCTGCGAATGACCCTGGTATATTTAGATTTGATTGAAGCAAGTTAATCATGTCTTCTCCTACTGAACAATCCCTTGTATCCAAAATCATGAGCATAGCGTGCGTGCAGTCCTGTAGTTTTTAGACTCAGCCGTGTGTGTGTGTGTATTAAAAAGACTAGGTCAACCATTTCAGGATCCGTGTAGCCTTTTCTCCCTCCTTTCACTCCCTCCTGAGTGAATGCCCTTTGTTGAGCTGTGCCCTGAGATGCTCCCGCCATCTTAGCTCCTTCGGCCATGACCCGCACTTCTCACCCCTCTTGCTCGCCCCCTCCCCGTCTAATTCCCTCTCTTCCTAGTGAATTGCAGACTTAGAGAAGGGGGATCAATAAAAGCACACTGCATGTTGATTGGACTGGCAGCAGGGCCTCAGACAGAGCACATGACTGTCGAGGCTGCCTGCTTCTGTTCTGTTTGTGTGAATGTCAATGTGTGGTGCACATAACGATGAGGATCTTGAAACAGATTTCTGCAGGTGTTTCTAAAATATCTTTCTCCTGGGTTATTCTAAAGCCATGGAACTGATTCAGTTTTCCCATAACATTGTATTTCCATTATAATAAAAAAGGATTTCTACCTTTCTGTCCTTTTTGTCTCCAGGTTTAAATTCAAGAAGTCCCCTCAGTGAGACCAAGAGCACTTCCTCGTCCCTCTCGGCCCTCAGCGATTCACTCAACAGTTCGGAAGGTGGAGACCTCGCCCACGGTAACGAAGAACTCAAGAGCCTGCTTGCCCCGCCCTCCTCCACCGGCAGCCAGTCCAGCTCCGGGAGCCACTCGGGATCAGGAACTGAGGACAAGTCTGACAAAGGCAAGAAACCATTTTTCATTTTATAATTTTAAAGCTCCACAAAACTTAGCCGTACTGGGTAATAATACAAAGATATGGTGTCAGGCGAAAACATAAATGTTCACTCACTACAACTCCCTACAAAATATACCAATTCATCCAGAAGAGCTGCAGAAAATTGTAAATGAACATTACATGTTGAGTTCATTATTGTAATTGCGTGTTTTGAATAATTGTTTCTTGTTTCATTAAAGAGGCACTCCACCAATTTTTACTCAGGAAGACTAATGTACTTGTCAATAGGAGCAGGCTCGGTTTGATCACGTCTGACACCTGTTTTTTCATTCTGACATATACAGTTTTGCCTCTGTTGCGTGTTAGAAACGTCATCAACGTGCCCACTCGGCGTTCTCCAAAGTTTTTATCAGGGGCCTGGCAGAATGAACTGTGGTTAACTCTGGAGCAACTCACACTCACATACTGGCACCCCAGAAAATTTCAGGAGATTATCCAGAGTTCAGTGCATGTCTGAAAGCGGCTTGATAAAATGGTCTCAGGGGTTATCTAGAGTCGGCCGGGAAGACTACAAATGTATAATAACAATCAGTCTTGCCGAGTCTTAAGTTTAAAACAGACTCTGCTTCAGAAAATCACAAACCCTAAAAAAAACCTGACTCTGTCTTAACTCACCCTCTTATCCTCCTGCTGCTCTCTCCAGGCTTTGAGTGCGTCTTCTGCAACTTTGTGTGCAAGACGCGCAGCATGTACGAGCGGCACCTCCAGATCCACCTCATCACGCGGATGTTCGAGTGCGACGTGTGCCACAAGTTCCTGAAGACGCCCGAGCAGCTGCTGGAGCACAAGAAGTGCCACACCGTCCCCTCCGGAGGGCTCAAGTAAGGAAAGCAAGTACAGACAGAGGTTCCTAACTCCGCCCATCCCTCCCCCCCCCCTCCCTCACCCTTCACCCGTTCAACTCACCGCACTCAAAAACACACACGTACAGCAAGTGCACATTCATAGAGCAATGATAGAAGTATGCTATTCCAGAATATGTCAATTTGGCTTCATTTTGATAAAAGAGAAAAGTAATATGTAGGCGTTTCAGGCATTCTCTTAAATGCACCATTTAAATATAAAATAACTTGAAGGATTTATAAAAATAACCGGCTGATTTTATCATTGTTCTTTTTAATAAGAGCTTTATTTTTTGATGCTGGTAACCTAAGCTCATTAATAAGGTAGAAACACAGAAACATGGTCTATTTGAAGATTGTTCTCATTGTGTCCTGAATCAGTTAACCTCACTTTAATGTTCATTATCTGCAGCCAGCAAACGAAATGATACAAGCTGTAGTTGTGCTCGCAGTCTCTCTCTTGTCTCTTGGCAAGTGTAACTTATTAGACAGTAGTCTGTGGGCCTGCAGTGGCGGCTCTGAACATAAGGGAGAGTGGAAAGGAGATGGAAATTGGCTTCCCCTCAGGGTCTGTTGTTCCACTGCCCACAGCTAACAAGCATGCCAACGAAAAAATATCTGATGGAACCTGCATTTCAGAAAGACACTTTTTCCCCCCCAATACAGATCCTCTGTATTCTCTACTGTGTATTATGTAAACTGTGTTGGCACATGAAGAAAACAATCATTTGGAAGCGACTGCAGACAGTCTCTAAACTCAAATGTCAGATGATTTACATTTGTAACATCATAGACTGGACTCAGACACAAGTCGATCCAAATGTAAATGGAACAAAACTAATGCAGGCTTTTCAAGCCTCAGACATCTAATGCACAGAATCCATCTTTTGAAAAAGACTCAAAAGAGAAGCTTTTCAATACATTGTCCAAATGGACAGGATAAAGGCCTCTCCATATAGAACCAGAATGGCTCTCAGAGAGCAAAAATCTCAGCCAAGAACCAATAGTCCCTTTATGAAACCACATTTAAATTCACTAGATTTTCATCAAGACCCATGAATGATTCTCTAAGAAATCAACAAAAACAAACAAACGCAGACAAAACGATAACAAAAAGTCTTTATCGTCGCAGTTTCCTTAAATTTAAACAAGTCTCACGTTATCTCAGCAAGTTATTGGTGGCTGATGACTTCAAGATTCACTCTTCAGACCAAACACAAGACAGTAAAGTGCAGTAAAAATAATAGTAACAAGAAGTAAAGAAAAAGATTAATACACACAACTGAATGAAATTACACACATTGAATAAGTAGATGAGACATTTTTTTTATTTATTAAGATCCATGAGTTATTCCCTGGGAAACTCCATCTAGCAATTTAAGAAAGTGATAAACAGACACACATGCACCTGCATATTAACCACGGTGATGTTATTCTATAACTTAACGCAGCCTTATTTTTCCAATACTGACTGTTTATTTATTTTTTTTGCTCTAGTCCCCTCCCATGCTTCCCTCTCCATCTCCATTCCCAGTCCCTCAGGAGCCTTTGTTGTACTGTGACACGTTTATGTCCCATTTCAGGCCTGTCAAGCGAACGTAAAGCCCATCTGTTGACCTCAACACCCACAACACACACCGATCATGTTCTTAGTCCAATAACAATAATGTATTCTCACACATTCAGGGTGGGGTTTGGGGGATTTAAAAAAAAAACTTCTATACATGAACACATTTTCCCTAAAGGTTAAAGAAGAAATCGCACATGTAGAGCATTTTGTAAGGATTCATTTCAAGTAACACCAACCATTTCCTTTTTTTGGTTTGAGTTCTCATAACTCCAATCCGTACATTTGCAGACCCATTGAGTGTCATTATGATTATCGCCTCATCTCGTCATAAACAAAGATCTGTGTTCCACATCTTTTTTCTGTGCGGTCATCAGTGGAGTTAGGATGTTTGTAACATGTGTGGAAACGGTAGCATTTCACTGAGCGTTAAACAGGAATGCTGCAGCAAAGTTACACTGCTATTTAATACACTGATGCTGTAGATAACAGGGACACAACACACAAGAAGCCCAGTCGTAGCCCCAAAGATATTCACACAGCGTATATTAGTCATTAATTTGAGGACTCGCTTGTAGCTGTAGTGTGTGAGTGAATAAATAAATGTAAAGGAGGGTTTGTAACAGTTGTAAATGTCTCTTCTGTCTGCTGTGAATGTTTTTGAAGCCAGATTGATTTCTTTAAGGCAGCATTTTAAAAGGGAGATAAACAGGTTGTGGCTATTTTAGATTCTTTTCATTCTACAGAGGAGAAAGAGAGAGTCCTTTTGATATTCCTTGTATTTAACTTTATTCAATGTCTCTGCTGTATTGTTTAAATCTGCACAGGCTGGTTTTACAGTCTCTTAATTTATGTAAACCACATGTATATTTACTGAAAACAGCAGGCAGGTTTAGCCAAATTGTAAAAGTAAAAGTTAATGGACGTTAACAGGAAATTGACTCAAATTTCCTGACCTCAAGTCCAGAACAAGATGTTTTGTCCCAGTCTGGCGTGTATACACTTGAGCAATGTGAAGTGTTTTTATATATGTAGGAGTGTGTAGAGAGGGAGAGAGGGCCTTGACCATTTCGAGGTTTTTCTGAGGTGATTCTGTTCTGCAGGGTTTGTGAAGCGCTTTGGGGCCCAGAGCAGATGAAAGGTGCTATTTAAATGTAAGTGCCACTCCATTCCTTCATTTCCCTTCATGTCCTTCTGCTCCGATCCTTTCTCCAGCCTGTCAACCCTCCTCCTCTCCCTCCCACACACACACATATATACACATACACCTGATCACCTCAATTCTGCCATCATTAAACTGCCACACATACCACCACGAGCACACAGAACTGTACATGATACACACTTTTCCTTTATCTGTCCTCCTCCTTTTCATCACTTTGTGTTATTCAATTTCAAGTTGTGTTAGGTGGTTGTGAAACGTACACTTTGCCAACGACTGTCTTTTGCTTCTGTGTGTGTCGTGTCCTCCCTCCCTACCTCCCTGCTTCCCTTTCGTTGCATTACCCAGGTGCCCTTTCTGCATCTACTCCACCAATCGTCCAGCGGCCATGGAGTGCCACCTTAAGACGCACTGTAAGATGGAGTACCGCTGCCGCATCTGCCAGGGACTGTGGCCCGACCAGGCTTCATTGGAGGCCCACATGCGCGGGCACCGCCTGGGCAACCACTACAAGTGTGAGCAGTGTGGCTACTTGTCCAAGACGGCCAATAAGCTGATCGAGCATGTGCGTGTGCACACGGGCGAGCGGCCCTTCCACTGTGACCGCTGCTCCTATAGCTGCAGCGCAAGGACAACCTCACCTGCACAAGAAGCTGAAGCACGCGCCGCGCCAGACTTTCGGCTGCCAAGAGTGCCCTTTCACCACGACTCACCCTTTTGTCTTCAGCCGCCACCTCAAGAAACACCAGAGTGGAGGAGCGGGGGGACTGGACGAAGGCTTAGGAGGAGAGGAGGAGGAAGAAGATGAGGAGGCAGGAGAGGAGGAGCTGCCTTTCCGAGGGAACATCGCCGGGGGGTCTCATCGTTGCAGAAGAGTGACGAGAATTTCCTGTTCGGCGGAGGAGGAGGAAGCAGCGGAGGGAGTGGGAGTAACAGCCCCCTCATGGGTCTAACAGCGTCCCAGGCGCTCCAGTCCGTTGCCCTGTCATTCACACTGGGCAAATCCAAACACCTGGACGCCAAAGGTCCTCTGCACCGCTTGGTCAGCGCCAACGGCAAACAACGCCACGAGAAACCCCGGCGGCTCAAGCAGCATCAGCCCCTCCCTCTTCCTCCCTCCTCCCGCCACGTGTTCGAGCAGTACAGGAACTGCGACCGGGCGCACCTGATCCCCCTCACCACCCTGTTCACCCACAACAGCCGCTTCACATTCCACTCGCACCTCCACTCCAGATGGCGGCCCCGCCACAACTCCTCTCCTCTTACTCCTCCAACTCGGCCTCCCCCTCCCGCTCATCCCCCCCTCACCCACCTCCCACAAACACTCCTTCCTGGCCTACCTGGGACTGATGGAGAGGGCCAAGACTGTTTGACCTCGCCCACCTCCTCCTCTCCTCGCTCGTTCCCTCACTCCTCGGACGGTGGCGTGAATGACACTAGACCACTGCATCGGGAGCAACATCTTTTCCAATCAGACCAGCAGAATAAGCTGGACCAGACAAAACTTATTAAAGAAAAGAGAAAAAAACATTTATAAGAGAAAAAGGCTGTACATGCTAAAAATGCATTTATATCAAAAAGCTGCTTTTCTTATCAGTTCTATCAATTGAATTATTACTACTTCAGCTACTACTCTCTATTACCTTTTTGTTTTCTGTTTTTAAAAGTCTGAATGACCTGGACCCAGTTGCATTATCTAAGGAAACTAACATATCTCAGTTTTATAGATCTTTTTTCTTTAGTCGTTTGATGAGATAAAAAGACGAAAACAAAACTTGCAAGTGCTACATTTTAGTGCATTTTTGTCTATTGCTATTATGCATCGAAATAGCATGCCTGTTTCTGTGTTCCAACTAGCTTTGACGTCATTAGGAAGCTAAAGTCGAGATATCCTGAAGTGTTAGCGGTGCGACCGAACCAATGAAACGGCATGCTTTTCATTGGAAAAGGCACGTTTCCAAAGCAACGCCTCAAACCACGCACTTACCTTATTTATCAATCTGTACATAGTTTTGTAGCCCCTCCCATCTTTTTGATTTCTGTTGGTCTTTTGTATAATGGTGAAACCATATTATGCATAGCTGCTGCCTGATATCACTTCTGTCTCAGAACAATCTTATTTTCAAGGGTTACAAGCTCATTTCAATTTTTTTTGTGTAAGCTAATAGAACAGAAAATAAGCTGTGATGATGTAAATATTCAAATCTGTAAATTGAATATATTCAAAATGACCCAACAACAGCGAGAAACATTTTTATTTCTAACAATTAGACTTAATATGAATGTTAAATCCCTCAGACGACGAATACGCCATAATATTCTTCTGAGACCAAGTGGATATCAGCGCAGGTTCATATGCAGAACTGTGTATCACGCACCTGTACTTAGAAGAGATATATGAGATAACTGTTTTGTGGTGGTGACCGGCCTGGGTCAGCGAGCTGCCCACAGCCAAGGTCACCACAGGCCGATTCAATGGTGCTTTTTGGAGCTTTTTGTAATTTTTTGTGTACAAAAAAATTGAAAAAAAATCTGTTCCAAAATGACTTGAATGAATGTATTTTTGTTTATGTACATGGAAAAAGAAGCGACGCAGAAGTGTGAGCAGGGACGTCTTCTGTGCCGGTCAAGGCGGGAAAGTCGGTGTGTTTGGTGGCCTTCTGTGTCCTTTTCTTTGGTTTTTTGTCATTTTTACATTTTTTTACTGAGCCTTTTACATCATAATAAAACGTTTTCTACTAACATCCATAGAGCACCTATCGGGATGAGAGAGAAAAGAAAAAGCTCCTGTAGGTGCGACGCTGAAGCGAAGCCGTTCACACGTGCCGCATTAGATGGCTTCCGTTAGTCTGGCTGACACGGTACTGCTCGATACCCTCCCTCCTGTCGACCTTTTGAGTTTTTATTGCACTTACTGTAGCTACACTTCAAGCCAAAAGCACTTAAATCTTTTATTTTCCTTTTTTTTTTTTTTAAGTGCAAACTTAGTTCCACCACGTCACTGTAATGTGAAGTAGACAGTCATCGCTGGAAATGACTCAATCAAAACATCCCTTAGTTTCACATGTAGACATTTCTCTGCCTCCGTACAGAGCCCCCTCCCTTTTTAAGTCAGCCGAGAAAAAAACATTTTAATCTGTAAATGACTTCTTGCTTCAGAGAATAAGGAATGGAGCATTTTACAGAGTCGCTTCCATCAACTAGGTCCAATTTATCTTGATTTAGGGATACATTTTATTCTATATTCTGAGTTTCAGCGGAAAGATGTCGTTTGCAAAGCTGGTTTTTCTCTTTTTCTCAGCTGACCCTGAGGGGGGGGAGGGGGAGGGGGGGCTCCATAGCCTCCGTGAAAACCGGAGAAAGTAAATTAATACAAATTGCATGAATTAGACAGTGGAGGTTAAGCTCTCCCTGGGAACTCAAAAGTCCCAGGCTAAATTGTGATCGCCAATTTTGCACAGTGCTGCACTTTTTGATTATGAGAATATGTATTTATCCATTTAATGCTCAACAAGAAGAGTGTGTTTTGTGAGGTGGGGCAGCGTAGTACAAGCGTTTTATTTTTGGAAAAGCTTTACCTGTCATCAATCGTGCTTGTGTTCCAAGTTGTCTTCAAGCCAAAATCCCTTATTTGTAAAGGGATTGTTTCTTTTCTTTGTCATTTCCTTTTCTTTTGTCTATTTTGCTCATGTGTTTTGTTACAATGACTCAATGTTGCTTATTTTTTTTTTTCTACTTAAATCTTGTCAGAAAAATGTTGATTGGACAGAAAACATGACTTGTCAAGACCAAAATGTACGTCGTGGCAGGATGTGATGTTAGGATTGAATCCGTCACGTCCTGCTCCGGAGCGATGTCCTCGATTGTCTCCCTCTTTACACTGTTTGATTGTTCCTTTTTGCTCGGTCAATGCCTGGCATGCTGTCTCTGGAGTGAAAGGAGCATCCCTCCAACACACACACACACTCTCTCTCCTTGTACTATCTATGTTATCTTTTATACTCTAGTGCCACTTGGTGGAAGGAAACCACCTGAGACTTCTGAGAATAAGTCAAACTAATTGTCAGGGTCCACGAGAAGAAAGAAGCTGAAGAGAAAAAACGAGAATGTGTCCACTCTTGACACCTTTTTTAAAAATGTCTGCCTTTTAATATAATCATGAATGGCTGCACTTCTTTATGTCCCCCCGGGTTCGAGTGTAATGTTTCAAAAGGCAACACGGCTCTTATCCTTTTAAATAAAAAAATAACAGTATTCTTTTAAGCACTTATTCTGTTTATTTTGCCCGATCGTGTGCAGCACAGAGACTTTTTTGTTTGCTTTCAAAGCTTGACTACCTTTTCGGCACTTCAGAGTATGCATGACATTGCCCTCGCTCTAGTTCTTCAGCACTTAATTGTGTTTAAAACTAACTCCCTCGGTTGCATTTAGTTAGCATCAGCCTGCACTGTCCTACAATCAGTTAGCTTTACGTTTGGCTGTGTTTTTATGATTAGAAAAGGCTCAACTCTCTTTTCTTTTGGCACTCGGTAAAGATGTGTATGTGCTGTATAAAGCTTTTTTTTATTACTCCATTGTTAAGGCTGTACAGGGTTGTGACGATAACTGGTAAATAGATCATTTGTACTTTTTTTTTTTTTTTTTTTTCGGTTTTGTATTTGTTTGTTTTTTTATGTTTGGCATTATTTTATGTTCAACTTGCCAGATCTAAATGTAACAGGATTTGAAAGTAAAGCTTACATCAGATATCACGTCTGTTGTCTCCTTTCTCTTTGTTGTTTTGGTTCCAACAGTGTCACTGCTTCACTGTGTTAAAGATGTAAGTTTCATTATTGTAAGATGCTCAATGCCTCGTACAAAAATAACCCAATAAATCAACTAATTTGTTGATTAAATATTAGAAAATTGAAGAACACCACAAAATTCCAGCCACTCAAGTATGAACATGTTTCTAAAAGAGCTTTTTTATATTATTTTATATTAGTTTAATGTCCTTTGGTTTTGGCCGACTGTCCGGACAAGACTTTTGAAGTTTTTCTTACTATTTTTTGACATTTCACAGATTTAATTCTGTGTTGGGAAAACAGTTATAGCTCTAACGGAGAGAAACAGCCCAGATATCACACAATTAATTCTTAAGCAGTGTTTCCTAATATGATATTAAGAGATAAAATCATTAGTGTAGCACCAACTTAATTCTTGGAGAAGAGTAGTTGGATAAAACAATCTACTTAAGGTTCATTATTGGATACAATAAATTGTTTAATTTTGTTTCACACAGGAAGGTTTTTGATGTAACACGTAGTGAACAACAGTTTTATTGTGATAAAACACACTGAAAAGTCATTAAAGGGCTCAGAAGAAAGGAAAAATGTAAACCTCTGCAAATCAGTGAAAACTCCATCTGCTGAGAAAGGACATGACAGAGAAGACAACAATAAAACAAACCTAAATTCCTCCATAAACATCTCGTAAAAAACACAAAGGCAAAGGGAACGAAGAGTCAGAAACCAGTCGATAACGAGAGAAGACGTAAAAAATAATGGCAGAGAAAAGCTGTTTCAGACCAGACGTCGTTCAGCAGGGAGACGGTGACACGAGTTAAACAGAAGCACTGATCAGCTTTGAGGGACGTGGCATTGTCTAATTCATAACGGTGGCGAGCCATCATAATAATAAGGAATAGGATCTGTCATGGTGTCTAGCTGGTGTTTTTATTAGACCGATGGGAGGTCTCTCTCGCTCTCCTCTCTGTGTTGTAGTAATGAAAGTTACAGCACGTTCTCGCCCAGCCAAAGGTTGGCTCTGCCTAATGAAAACAGATGAAGCAGAGATAAAGTGTTTGCTGACATTAAGGGACTCATTTATCACCGTTAGCCCCCGAGCTATAGAACACCTTGGTCTGGAGCTCTCCTTTAACAGGCCCTGCCTCACAGCACCCTGGTGGCACGCCGCAGCCTTCCAGCCACATCAGCGCCTCCATCTTTACCTCTCTTTCTATTTCACTCCTCGTTTTTTTTTTGCATTGTTCTCACGGGTTATTTTTCCGGTTTACATCGCCGCACACACGGCGTCTCATTTGCAGGGTTTGTGTGGGTTAGAGCAGGAAAATAAATAAAAAGGCAGTTTCAAAGGAGAACTTGCAGGACCTCCATCACCGCGCCCTCCGCGTTGACCCATGTGGGTTCAACAGCCATCCGAAGCCCAATCGCTCCTGTTGAGGGGCCGTGTGTGTTTTCATCTCGCTGCTCATCTCGCCTGTGTATTAATGAATCTTTTCGGCTGTGTTTAAAGCTGCTTAATTAAGTTCAAAGCAGCGCTCGGGGCACAGCGCGCCTGCTCAGCTGACCTCCCTACGAGTGGAAGTGTTGATTAGGAAGTGAGGAGACATGCAGGCACTGCAGGGGACGGCTATTGATTGAAAGGATAGAAAAAGCTCATTTGGATTTTGTGATTGGAATATCACACTGTACACGGGGGCTGTTTTTCTTCGTTAGCCGAGCAGAACAATAACAACTCGGCCGCTGCGCCGAGGGTTTGGTGATATTGTCGACTAAGTGAGGAATTTCTGTGATAAGACCAAACGCCGGAGTTTTCCCTCATCCCAATAATAGCCCTTCACCCTGGCCCGAGCTGTCTGCACAATGTCGACCTTTCGACACCACCTCACGAAAGTTGGCCGCTGTCGATCGATAGCGTGTTAGCTTTTTGTTTGTAGGTTCAGGCTGCCTTGGCTTTATTACAGCTGCTGAGAGTCATGGGGGAGTCGTGCACGGCTTTGTGAGAGAGGAGCTCCCTCTTGTTTGCCAAAAGTGTAATCCCGCCGTGACCCGCCGTGACCCTGCCCTGAGAGGAAAGCTGCTTAGACAGAAGTGCGTGTCTGTGGGAGCTCCCAGCTGCCTGGCCTCCCTCTCGCCGCCTCTCTGCTTCTCTCTGTGCTGCTCACTACATCCACCTCACTCTGGATCTCTTCCCTGTACAGCTCCATGTACATCTCTCCATCACACAGAGTCTCACCCTCACTCACTGCTCCTCTTTTATCATCTCCTGTTTACCTCCTCATTCTTCTCTGCCTTGTAATTTTTCCCCTTCACTCACTTCACTCAGCGTCAGTGCTTCCAAGACTCCTCCTCCTCCTGCTCCTCCTCACCGCCCCTCCGCCCCTGCACCTTCGAGGTTTTGAGCCTGTGAAGGAGCCCAGCATTGGTTAAGTGGAGACAGATCTCCTATTTATTTGCTCCAACAGAGAAAATAAACACACAGAGTCCTGGCATAGACAGCCGTTCGGTACGGGCTGTGGAGAAAGACCACTGGTGCACAGGAAGGAGAAAATGAAGGAAGAAAATCACCTCTGGAATCGATTTGGCACGGGATGAGGCCTGGGCTAAAATGGAGAATTAGACTCCGCTGAGGCTGCTCGCTGATTTGTAAATCTTTTCATCTTCGGGAAAAAACTAAAAAAGGCACCAAAATGGATGGGTAACTATGAAATGTCATGTTTATTCAGTCCCCAAAAGTTGTAGAAGTCAGCAGAGGCCAAGCACGAGGCAGAAACAAAGACGTCACAGCTGAGGTGCGCCTCGGGGAACAGCAGTTCTACAGGCCCGTGTGGCGTGTCACTCGCCACTCCGAGTTGGGCTGGACACGCATGGCGGGACATGTATTTACATGCATGTTTGGTGCCCGGCCTGGGGGCATAGCATCGCTGCCTGCCCGCCCCCCCGCTGCGCCACTTCCCCGTTCTCTAGGGTGAGACATCACTCGGCGGGGGTCAGCAGCAATCTGATTCAGGAAGCACCGTGGGGGGTGTTTTTGGGGAAGGGAGGTGGGGGGGATTACCCACAAGTCTCTGGGCCCCGGCATATGCAGACTTAGGGCAGTCTGAATCAGCGGGGGGGACAGATCATACCCCCCTGCTGGCTGCACCCGCAAATATAAAGCCATAGCTTGGCCACTCCAAACTGGATGACAAACACATTATGGACGAGAGGGGGAGGGGGAGGGTAGCGGTTCAGAGGAAGAGCGGCTCGACTTAAGGACGGTGGTGTCTTTGAAATAGATCGGACACAAGCCAGCCAGTAAGACTCCCCTGTTACCATGGCTCTCGGTGACAGACACAGGTTACTTGGTTTCTATGGGTAACAGTCGGTCGCCTGTGACTCTGAACCTAAAGACATCGCCGAGCGTTTCTCAGCGTCTCACGCGTGAAATCTCTGGCGTTCAGTCTGACGTGACAACACACAACAAGGATTTCTATGTGTTGGGATCTGCAGAGGTTTGAAGTGAGGAGATTTCCTCCAAGGTCAAGCCCAAACTAATCAGCCTCCTCATGCCCGTAGACGGAGTACTGAAGTAGAACAGTGACCCCCAGCCAACCCTGTGGATCTGCGGCCGGGGAAACTGACCTGGAAACCAATTATTAAACAGAATTATTCAAACGGAGCCACCATTTATTAATAAACATCTGAGGCACCCACAAAAAAATTAAAAGGAGCTTCACGGCACGAAATGTGAGAGAAGTTCCACAGCAACTGTCCCGACACCTTAAATCCTGCAGGATAATAAGCTCCTTTTACTCTGTATCCTAAAGATGATTTGTGCTGAGGGTTGATTACAACCTGGTTAGCTCCCCTAATTATCTCGTGCACTTGAGCTTTTAATGATTTCCATGATTCAATTATCCCTAACTGAATTCCTGTCTTCAATCAATTAAAGCCATAGCTGCACACTCATCCATCTTCCAATCAGGGGCATCAGGAATCCCTCCATCCATTCTCATTTGTCAGGAGAGTGGGTCAAACAAATTAACAGAGATCGCATCCATCCATGTCTTTCTCGTCTTTTTCTCCCAACCTTTTCCTGTTACTTTGGTTCCCTCTCCTCTTCCTGGTTTGTTTGCGACGGAGGTTTATCTTTGTACGGCGTGTCCTCGAAAACAGGTTGTGGTTGAATATTTGTAACTTTTATTATAAATAGGAACGATGCAGGTCTCCTACCACCCTGACCTTTCATCTGCACAAACAACCGCTGTGCTTGTGATCACGACGCGCACTGCTGAGACCTCGTCTAAATACAGTATCGTCTTTTATCTGGAACCCTTTTGTCCTTCTCCTTCTCGATGCCGGATGCTAAGGTGAGTGACGAGGATGGGGGGTGGGGGGGGGGGGGGGGCTCTCGTCATCGCTCAAGACGACACACACACACACGAGCACTTAAAGACACCAACGCCCACTTATGTACACAAACGCACACAGTTTGGCACCATCTGCTGGAACCTTCTCAGACACGTGAGAGAAATATTTGTAATAAAGTTGTAGCAGAGGATATTTGTAACAAAGTGAAGAATAAAAAATGACTCGCCCCCTGCCCGAAACAGGAGAACTGCAAATTGCTCCAGTGAGATCAACACACACACACACACACACACACACACACACACACACACACACACACACACACACACACACACACACACACACACACACACACACACACACACACACACACACACATTTCAAGGGTCCGTGGGAGCAGATTGGTTGTTTTTGACAGAAAACCAAAGGCATGTCTGACGGATGAAGGCAGCCTGTTCAGCCAGTTCACAGTTGAATTAGAGAAGGAAGCAGCAGCACAGAAATGGTTGCCAAGGTGCCCAGATAGTCATTTAACCCTCATTGGTTGAAAGGGAAGCCGAGGGCAGCGCAGCCTTTTCACATGCTGCTCTTTCCATCCCCATTATCTCCTCTGTCTCATCCCCGCTCACCACCAATACGGTTTCCTTGAAAGGGCTTCGCATTCTTTTAAATGTAAATACCAAACTGTGCTCTTTCTGCACAGGGTGGAGCTGGAGATTAGGTTCTAATGCTCCAACACCACCGTGGCTCTCTCTTCGGCAGAATCATTTAACGGCAGCGGCGACCGCAGAGCACAGCGTCAGGGCTGTTTTGGTCACATTGAACATTGGATTAGATCAAACACAGAGAAGAAGCCCACTAGGCTGCAGCAGCCTTGTGCGAGCGTCCCGCTGTGATGGACTCAAAATGGCGAAAACATGGCCGCAAACTTCAATCTCATCGCTCTTGAGCGGCGTTCATCGTGTTACGGGGGAAGCTTCAAATGTCCTCATTCAGAGGACGGCCTCCTCCGCTATATCCTTCCTCAAAGCCCTTGTATTTTTTTTTCCTTTTGGACGGTGGTGAGCGTGCATTCCCTGGCACAATTTTCAATAGCGCTCCCCCTGGAGTAGCAGGGGAATGGCTATCACAACAATTACACTGACAGCTCTTTTCTAAAGTGCACTTGATTTATTTGATTTAGCGAAGATTAATGGCCCTCCCTCGTAGCAGGCCCGGCTGAGCTGTGCAGTGAAACATGGGCCCTGCATCCCTGCACGAGCGCAGGTGGATGCTGCTGCAGATAATGGGATTGCATGAAATATATGCACACATCCAAACATGCGTGTGTTTATATATAAACTCGCAAATCATCCCTGAGCATGTTTAATTTGACTGAAGCTGCAGCCTGTTTTTTTTGCTTGTTTTTCTTCCTAGTTACTCCTGAAGTGACAGATTCAATTGTCCCAGTCGTACATCAGCTTTACAGATGATTACAGCAGACGCAGGGAAATAGAGCACACACACACTGTTGTGAAATCCAAGGATTCCGATGTTAGAATCTCATCTAATCAAGCTGAAGTGTCGTTTTATGATGTACAAGGAAATATAACTTTTAGATCTTACTCTTAATGTTTGAAAATGCTGAATTCCTGCCAAAATATAAAACACATTTTTCTGTTCACTGCAGCCTTAAAATCAAATCAAATACTGATTAAAGGATGGAATTTAGGCAACATGTGCCTTGTATTTGCAAATTATAGGTTGTTGTGGGGATTTTTGAAGTAAAGTTTTTTAGATCCTAACTGATGAGAACTAAACAGCCTTTTATTGTTTTGTGGATATTTGTCAGTGCCTGTCTGTATCTTGTTTTTGTCTTTTGCCTTCAGGGTTAATCAAGTTGTATTGTGTATATATATATTTATCTACACACTATTATTTGTGGTCCTCTGACAGGTTAATTTACACAGGATCATGAATATATAAGCAATTGCTGTTTGTCCATTTACCAGATGATGTGTGTTAAACTGGGTTGTGGTTCCTTCTGTCTCACCAGTCGAATATTCAGCTAAGATTATTTTCAGTCCAAAGAATTGTTTAATAACAGATCTCATCAGAGCACTGGCAGACTCCTCGTATAAAACTAAAAGAGTTGCTTCAAAATAAAATGACAGTGCTTTGGTTCAAGTTCAAGTTTGTTTTACATTTGCACGTCTGTTTAAATTTCTTTTTATGCTTGTCCACACTATCAAATCAGTTCTTACATACTTGTGTTACAAAAACATACTCACAGACACAAGAACTACACATAGACACATATGTTCCTAAAACCGGCTGCTAGAGGGGGACACCTGCCCCTCCACTACGTGCCAGATAGTGTTATGTCTGGATGGCCGGCAGACCGTCGCCAGGCCAGCGGTCCGGTACGGTCCAGTGAGGTTGGCACTGACGTCTGCCCATCTGCCCGAGTTGACACGTTCGCTCCCACACCACTTGTCCGGGAGGACGAAATGTGCTGTGGTGTCCTGGCAAAGTTCCCCGAAATGTCAACCTGGCGTGACAAACCCATGCCGGCCCCTTGGCCCTCACAGGCCCGGTAATGTGGGGCATCGCCCTGGATCGGACGAGGAGCCAGGAACATGCCACGGTAACAAAAACTGCTGATCGACTACCGGGGCGCCACCATCTTGTCCAGGGTGGATAGAGCTTGTTCGGTCAGGTAGAGGACCACTGTTCTCATTACTGGCTCTGAACCTTACAAAACTTGGCTATTCATTAGTTGATAGAGGGCGGCTGGATAGGAAAGAGATATCACGAGCAGGAGATGCATGTGGGAAACACGCTTGGATCCTGGGCCGAAGCAATCCCATCCCATTAAAAAATTATGAATGAGAGAAACTAACTTCCTCTCCTCTCACGAGCCAAAAACAATGGACGCGGAAGAGAAATAACATGCGGAACATATTTTCTCTTGTGTGAGCAGATGGTCTTGGAGGTGCTGAGGGTCTGATGTTGGCTGACTCTGTCCTGCAGTCCCCTCAGGGCAGCAACTGTGAGTGGTCATTAACACAGGGAGCAGGCCATGCCAGGAGAGAGAGGGGACTAGCTGTAGTTAACAGCCACTATCCACTTAAATCCTGCTTCTCGGTGCTAAACAGGAACAGCTACAGCATTTCTCCCGGTTGCCAGAGCTGTAAAGGCAACACATCATGAAAGACCTCTGGAAAAAAAGACATTGTTTTGTGAGCACAAAGGAGCAGAATGGGGAAAGGTGTGGTTCTACTCCACTGCGCCTCATCACTCACTTTTTCTGAATCCGAGGTTATGGTGGGGGCTGCCTGGCACTTATCCATACACTGCAAATCATGGCATTTGTGTGTGCGCGCGCACGTGTGTGTGCACAGCGGAGCCGTGGACAGGTATGACAAGCTGACCTCCACATGTTACCATAGAGAGTGTGTGGCCCAGTGTTACCTGTCATAACTCGGGCTGCCTGGAGCCCCAGAGCACCAGCTTGACCAGGCCACTGGGCAGCAAGAAATAATAGAGACTGGCAACAGGGCAATGAGGGGTCACACGGAGGCGGAGGGGAGGGGGGGACAGGGACATGTGACAGGAGGACTGGTGGGAGGATGAAAGCAGGAGAGTGAGAAGAAGAGAGGAAAGAGAAATTGAGGAGAGCGGTGAGGATAATGATGTGGGAGCAAGTGGGTCAATCAAGAAGCAAAGAGAGGAAGATAAAAGAGAGCAAAGTGAGGAAGGTGGCTGCTGATCTCTCTGCATATTAAGCCTCTGAAGAGAGCTCGGAATTATGCATAAAGGCAGCGGAGGAAGAGAAGAGGAAATCTGGCTCGTGTTTCCCCTCAGCATCTGTCAGAAAAACCTCAAACCAGAGAAATGACGCCTCAGTTTGCACAGCACACACCAACTCGCATCATCTCCCCTTTGTTTTGAAGTCGAGTTTATCCCGGCGAGTGGAACACTGGAGCGTTCTCGAGGTGCAGCCGCTCGCCTGCAGAGATGGAACAGCTGAATTCACTTAGGCGGGCTTGGCCAGCAATTAAAGTGCCGGATTAAGAGTGATTGCATTTTGTGTCCTGAGGAGGCGCTGCCTGCCATCTTGAGAGGTCTCATTAACATGGCTGCCGTGGGCTGTGGCGAGCAGTGCCACAGGCAGTTAAAAAATAATGGAGACATTATCAACCTTAATGTCTTGTACCTGGAGTGGAGAAGATTTTATAATCACTATTGTGATGGGCCACAGGCTGCCAGTTGTGCAAAAGGGAAAGGTTGGATGAAGATAACCCTTTTTCTGACCAGACCCCTGTGTGTTTTTTTGATCAGCCACTACACGTGGGGAGTCTGAGCAGCTGGATTTCATTAATTGAGTGCTGGCAGCGCTCGGCTCTGGCGGCAGGGGTGAGTCACACTGGTGGGATTGGTCTCTCTCTCCCTGATATCATCTTCCAACCATAACTACAAATAATTATTCACTCAAATCCATTACTGGAGGTCAATCAAGTTCCCCAATCAGTTCTAAAGTCCAATTACTGGCGCCAAGGCTCTATTCGCGCTTTCCTGCAGATGGAGGCCTGGCCCACAGGCTGCCCAGTAAATTACACATAGCAAACAGTGGTGTGTGCATGTGCGGGAGAGCGAGTCTCCTCAGGTGGGTAATAACGCAGAGGTACATACTGGTCTCCTGGGGCGCCCTGACCGTACCATCCAGCAGACTTCACCAGGTTAAATAGAATTAACCCATGCCATGAGACGCACGTCGAATACCAACCACGACTCATCGCTCTACAGGCGAGAGAGCACGCAGCACGCACACTGCAGCCTGGTGATAACATCCATCTCCAGCAGTTGATATAATAAGACATGTCGCCATAAGGGTCTTCTATAGAGAGGCTGCACGGTGACCCATCAGAGCAGCGTAATGAGTGGGGGTGTTACATGCAGCATTCACACACAGACACACACTCAGGACTTTGCTGCCGCTCTCCAACCCCATTAGTGTGTGGCTCCTTGTATCGTTTTTTTCCAGGCGTCTTGAAAGTGAGCCGCAAGCCTGGAGGAAACGCTTCTCACACACTCGTCTGTCACCACAGAGAGACAGCAGTGCAGCCAGCCGAGGAGGAGCGGCTGGGGGGGGGGGGGGCAACAAGGCAGGCGCTGTGTGTGTGTGTGTGTGTGTGTGTGTGTGTGTGTGTGTGTGTGTGTGTGTGTGTGTGTGTGTGTGTGTGTGTGTGTGTGTGTACAAGATGTGTAAGAGGAGCAGGAGTCGTGTTCATGTATGTGAGTGTGTTGGTATGTGAGGAGCAGAGCAAACATGGCAGGGACAGGGGGGGGGGGAGGCTTTGTGGATCAGCAGCCCATGACCGGTTGTCACACTGCAACACATGCAGTACACACAAAGCCCCCTCAGCCGCCTGGTGGGAGGGCCCGTCTGACATTTCCCTCCGTGTGTCAGCCTTCCCTCACACTCTGATCTGACCAGAAGACAAACCCAACTACAGCCCAGACAGAACGAGAAGCAGAGCACGGACGTCCGCCTGGGCCACGATACGTCGGTTTTGTTTACCGACTTTTATAGCAGCCCCATTGTTCAGCGTTGACTTCTGAGGTTTTTGAAGGAGGGGGTGGGTGGCGGGGAAGCTGAGTTTCTTGGGACGGCAATTACATCAGCGTGAGGGCACCGGTTTCTCTTTGTCCTGAGCCAGGAAAGCATTCTGACTGCTGACACAAAGAAAGACTGTCAGAGTAAGCTCCTCCATTAAACATGAAATAAACCTCATCAAAGAGCCAGTCTCTGTCCTCTGCTTACATTCGACAGATCCAGCGAAATGCCAAACACATGTGGACGGGCTCTGTGTTTGGGCTAAAATGGCCGAACACGATCCAGCAGCATCTGAGTTAATCTTCCTTAGTGAAAACCGCATGGTGTTGTTTACACTGGAGACGACTGTGTGTATGTATATGCATGTGTGTATATGCGTGTCTGTGTGTGTGTGTGTGTGTGTGTGTGTGTGTGTATATATATGCATGTGTGTGTGTGTGGAGAGCGTCCAGAGCTGCAGAACTCACTGTTCCAGTCTGCAAAGCCCGGGCAGTTACAGTGTGTATGCGTTTGTGTCAGCATGATGGAGGAGAAGGGTGTTACTCAGACCTAATGAATCCATCTGCATTCAAGGGGCATTCTTCCTCTTGTTCGCAGGCGGGAGCAAACGAGCAGCGACCTGGGAGCCCGTCCAGCGGTTGGGGGGCTCAGGCTCAGTTTTTCCAAAGCAGACAGAGCGAGGATAAATGTGGATTAGTTTTAAATTCACATTCACCCCCCCCACCCTCTTGAAATATTGGCTATTTTTAAGAGGGTGAAAGCCGTAGAGTCACACACTCAACCCCCCCCCCCCCCCCCCCCCCATCTTGTACCGTACTGTAGATTCACTCCTTTGTGCTTTTCAGCGACGACTGAGAATTGGGCGAGCGGGGTTTGGCACCGAGGGCGAGGAGCACTACAGTACAGCCTGTGCTCCAGGAGAGAGGCAGCCACTGATGTCCTCACCTCCAACTGACCTGGCACCCTGGGCAACCTCAATGAAGAATGGATGGAGGGCAGGAGGCGGGGGGCAGGGGGGGCGGTATGGAGGGGGAGACTGATTGGCACTGAGGGCCCAGTCATTAGGATAATGAAGCCAGGGCTGAGTGGAATTAGGGAGACCTCTAGTGGCTGAAGAAAGTAAGAGCAAAATGAAAAACTAAACTCAAATATTTTGAGTTTTAGACACTTACTACATTCAATCTTAACTTACTCTATATTCTGCAATTTATAAAATGGCACAACATTGTCTGCAGATACTGTTGATAACTTTTAACACATTAAATTGTTGTTTAGTATTTTTTCTGATATTCACTTTATTTTAATTGAGCAGTTTTCCGAGAACTATTCTGTTCAGCTGTTGTATGAATTAAACTTTTGGATTAAAGCAGCAACAAGTCAAACAGAAAACACTCCTTTACATCATTATTATAATAATCTTCACTTCTTAAATGTTAAGAAGTGGTTGTGTTTGGCTTAAAACACAACCACCTTTTCAACTAGCGCTGAACCAACCTTAATTGTTTTGTGTATCCAAGATCAAATTCTGTTTACTTAGATTTGTTATGTTTGACTGTTTATTATATCATTGTCTTTATTTTTTGTCTATGCACTTTTTTATGTAGATTAAAATAACCGCTTTACAGATCATCATTAATATTATACCAAAGATTTCATTATAAAAATAAATTAAAAGTGGACACAGTTGCCTTAAAAATTATTAAGTATCTCACACTGGCTTGATTTATTTTATATTATTTCATATTTTCTCTGTATATTGCAAAGATGCTGACATAACGATGGAACATAAAAAAACATTTAAAGATAAGATATGTTGACAAATCCAAACATTTTCAGTGTTGTGATTCATTTGATCAAAGTCAATCTACAACTTCTGATAAACACAAATCAAAGAAAATAGGAAATATTCACAGGTACCTGCTACACACCTTTGACGACGTTGCTTTTTATCTATTCGTCTGCTCTTCAGCAGGATTATGCAAAAACTATTTTTTTTAGATTTCCATGAAATGTTGTGGAGGGGAGGAGCATGACCCAAGAAAGAGCTCATTAACTTTTATTGCAGATAAAGATAAGGAGGCAGATCTTCCATTGCAAGATTGAGTTTTTTCAACATTTTCTTTGATTTCTCTGAATTTTCATGGATGAAAAGAAAATAAATCAGGCATGTTTATCTTAGTTTGGGAAACTTGGAGCAAATCTAAATCTAAATCCAGATCTAGCTTGTTTAAAATTGGTTTTAGAAGAAATAGATTTTTTTACAGAGGTATTGATCCTGACATTAATAACTTGTTACATTGAAGTTTGTGTGGAAAATACCTGTAAAATAGATGATACAAGTCAATGCTACTACCCTGGTCCATCACTTCAGCCTGATAAAGATCAGTGTGTCTGTATAAAACTAATAAAGGAGCTGAAGTGAAGTTATGAGTATGTGACTTCTCTGTTATCCTCTGGTGGAGTTGAGCAGTGCAGTGCTTTATGAGGGAAATTCTAAAATATGAAAGTGTGTCCTGCCTGAATTAGAAGTGAGCGAGCAGCAGATTCATTCAGGGAAAACCAAGCACCGACATTCCTGCTCCAGAGCTCAGACAACGTGTTTGCACCTCGGACAAATCGCTGGAGTAATATTCGAAGAAGCGACATTATTCAGTCCCTTCTTTTTCATATCAAGAAAAAACACGTGGAGAAAGAAATCAGAGCTCAGGTTCAATCTTATTCACTTATGTAAGATTCACATCACTCTCTTTAATATATAATTCCACTCAAATACTCCAAATATAGTGAATAAGAAAACATCTTCATTATTAGAACCGTTTCCACAGCATTTCAACAAGAGACAGAAGTGATTGTACAAATCCCACTGTTCTGAACCGTGTCCTCTCATAAGCACGTTTCTTTTAATAATAATCAATCTGTGGGAAAGTGTGTCAATTACTTATCACAGCTCATTCTCTCATGACACATCTCCTCCCTCTAAAGACACTGTTCTTACAAGTGATCAGTATTGTGCATTGTTTTCCTCTACAATCCTCCATATGTTTGTACTTATTGAGTTCTTTATTTAACCTCTTCTTGAAGGTTGTAGTGTTCTTGTCCAAGAAGACAGTCGGAGTATCTTCTTTAAATTGTCTCTCACATATGCAATTTTTTATGTTTCTCTCCGATCCCCAAAAGTCTTGAAGCTGGAGGTGAGGCATGAAAAGTGTCTGCTCAGCCCGGCCTCTGCTGATTTGGATTAAGGCGAGCTGAAACCGAGTCTGTGGAACAGGTGACTTCTGCCTCAGGTATTTTACATTTAAAATGAAGTGTAAGAAGAGCAAAGCTGCTTCTTTTGGTGCAAACCACAGGGTCAAGGTCACATATTCTTATTCTGTCCTGGTGGTTTCTTTTTGGCACTGTGTGACCCTGATGAACCATGACGTCCATCCAGTCCCAGTGTTTATGATGAAGATGAAGAGGAGGAGAAGGCTTTCAGGAGCAGGTCAGCAGCCAGGCCTGGAGAGATGGCTCCTTTGGTGACCTCCCTCTCCAGGTGGGGCAGAGCCTCCCCGACACTGGGGTGATTTCGGAAATGGCAGAGGACGTTCTCCTGGATCAGACTCCACATCCAAACCTTCTGCTGGGCCTTCCTTCGGCCCTGCAGCTCACCGCCGGCTAACATGGTGTCCCTGTACGACTCTATCGTGGCCCACAGCTCCGGGATGCCCTCACCGGTGTAAGAGGAGGCGGGCACCACCTGAGGAGGGGGTTGGGGGAGGAAGGGTGTTGGATGCATGTGTGAATTTTAATCGTCTCCTTTTCCAACAACAAGGCTGTAATTCTGACTCTTTGACTGCTCAGCCTGAGGAAGTCGCCAAAGACACAGCGACACGTCTTTCTATCCGTCTTGGATTTTCAGCAACATGTCGCATAGAAACACAACAGTAAAAAGCAACTTACACAAGAAATACTATGCAAAACAAGTGTTTTGGTTAAAAGTGTAACATTTGGGACAAAAGTTCTGTTAAAAATGTATTTAAGTTTAAAAATAAAAGTTATTACCTTTAACGTTATAATAAAAAAAGCAGACACAGAAGTGATTGTGCCTCATATTTTACAGGAACACAAAAAAAGTCAGAGCAAAAACAAGGACCCACTAAACGTCTTCTATAAAAATGACCCTTGTGTTAGAGAATATAAACAAAATGAGCCTGGAGGAGGAAAATCCAGACTTTAGTGTTAACGTCAGACAAACCTCACAGATTCTCTTCAGACTGTTTAAGTGTAATGACATTACATGAATCATCAGGAGATAATTTGACATCAACTGGCAATTTGAAAAGCTGAAAGTGACAGGCTGGTACATATCAGAGGCCTGTGATCAACAGCCAATTAGCAGTCTTCTAATTACATCATCAAGTTAATCATTTTACAAGAACTGGATCGGAGTCTGATGGAAGAACAGGAAATCAAATGTGAGACCAACAAAATGGTATGTTCACCATTTATCTTCTGTAATGGGTTGAATTAAAAAAATAAACCTACTGTTGTCCAGTCATGTACATAGTTCTGGTTTTATTGTTGAGGATTGAAGATGTGTGTCGTGAGATTTCTGCTTCAAACCAGAACAGTTGAAGTGAATGGAATTTTGTTTGTGGTAAAAAAATATGTTTTGGGTAATCTGGAAAAAGAACCTAGTACTACACTTTCATAACATTGGGGGACTTCTAAGACAGAGGTCAAGCTCTAAAAGCATCGACTCCGACACTTTGCTAAACTCCCTACAGGCTCAAAACCAGTCGTCTCTACACTAAAACCAAAATTAGTGTAAAGTCTCGTCAACAAGTTGATTAATACAACACTTTATAAAGCCAGAGCTACAAGTGTGTTAGAGTTACAGAGAAGACGACAAGAATAAAGGAGCAAATATAGTTGAGGAATAAGAAAAAGTCTTGATATCTGATTTGAATCGAAGTCACAGAAAACACGTTTCTTCCCCAGGTTTCAGACATTTTATGAATCTAATAATGAATTTAATGAATGAATCAATCAAGACTGTGTTCAACAAGTTATTGATAATATGAAATATTAGTTGCAGCCCTTACTGTTAGTAGTTTTGATAGATATTATCAAATAGGTTTTCATGCAGAGGGATATAGACACCAAAAGAAGAACTGCTGAAGATGAAAAACCAAAGAGATTAAATCAAGGGGAGGAAGGAAGGAAAGAGTAAATAGCGACAGAGGCTGTGAGAGCAGCATCTCAGCTTGTATATGAGTGTGCAGGTTTAAAATGACATGACACAGCAGCCGAGTATTCAGAGCAGCGGGAGTCAGGGGTGGGGGTGAGGAAGGGTGGGGGTGAGGAGTGAACAGCTTGCTCAGGGGGCAGATGCTGCATCGGGCTGGGAAAACAATAGGACGAGGCCGGGGCTGGTGGGTGGGCAGGTGAGCTGGGACACGCAGGGAGGAGGGAGACACTGCAGCCATGATGCTATGACATCATGACCATCATCACCCCCCCCCCCCCCCCCCCCCCCCCCTCTCTCGGGTCAGCTGACCTCTCAGTGGGACGGCTTGTTGGGTTCACACGGCAGCTGTGGCTGCACAGTGGGTTCAGTGTTGAACACTTGCCAGTTATCTTTTTTTTAAGGCCTTATCATTCTGCTATTGGCTTCCTCCCTCACTACACTGTCAGTTACACACAGAGACACACACACAGAGACACACACACACACACAGACAGACAGACAGACAGACAGACAGACAGACAGACAGACAGACAGACAGACATTCTCTTCCACACTAACCTTTGGGTTCCAGGATCTGGACTGCCTCCTGAGCAGCTTGAGAGCGCTGGTGTATTCAGTCTGGATCCTCCTGGCCGGCACCACCAGGTCTCCATCCGACTTCGTCACCACCACCAAGTCGGCCCTCTCGATGATTCCCCTCTTGATGCCCTGGAAAGAGATTTTGACCTCAGCGAGGGCAGTAATCATCTTATCAACAGTAAGAGGCGCAAGAGGCAGGACATGACGTATAAATTCTGCGGAAATCATGTGTTTTTGTTTACAGCTCACTGACACCGGCACTTATTGCAAACAGCTTTCGAATCTGTCTTTCCAATTTGAGATCTTCTTCGGCAACACCTTTTCTTCATCGTGAGATATTTGTATCTCAAGATGAAGATGAAGTTTTGTATCTGTCTCGTTTTAGAAACGTCCTCACCACACTCGCTCTTTCGCATCTCGTGAATCTTCCACACATAATCCTGCTGTATTCTCACGTGGGCTCACTCAGACATTCTCCAGAGTATTTCGTAGGGGGGGGGGGGGGCTGGCAGGAGAAACACGTAATGTCCGGAGCCTCTGACTCTGATTTGCATTCTCACCTACTCATCTACCTCTTGTTTTCAGGAGATTATCCGGAGTTCAGTGCATGTCTGAAAGCATCTTTAATAAATAATAAATCTGATGTCGGGATACTTCACCCACGGAGGGATCTCTGCACAACGTAATGGATGGAGTTCTGTTTGTTTGTTTGTGTTATTGCTGCAAGGTTAGTAGAAGAAGCCAATAAGAAGTCATTGTGTTTCTCTCTGTTCATCCCTCACTGATGTTTCCACTTGTTTAGCTCAGGTTTCTGTATCAAGCTTTACAGTAGTTGTCATTATTTCACTGACACACGTCACACTGTACCTCAATGCAACTGAATGTCTGAGTCACATAGTTTTAATCTTCTGCAGGATATGTGAAATATTCTACTTACCATTTGCATAACATTGTTTTTAGATTCATGTTAGATATAATAACGCTAATTAAAACAAATGCCACACGAGGAGCTTAATGACCATAATCACCATAATATTAATCCTAATGGCTGAGGCTAATTGAGCAATTAGTTTATCTAATTAATAAATTGATTAGCATATAGCTGTTGTCAACATGCTTATCTTTACATTAAACATGGAAACAGTGACCAGTTTCTACTTAATAACTTAAATTTTAAAATGTATTAATGCAGCACGGTGATTAAAAATGCAGATTAGATCATCAATTTACATTAATATTCACACAATGATTCTTGTACTTATAATTAATCATATTTATCATTAATTTCAGTGAATCTGTGTTATAAGAATGAAGAGATAATCTATGACTCTAATGTTACAGTCACATGATCAATGCCTAAACATACTGCAGACAAATAATAGCACGGAACAACCTTTAATGAAACTGTGACAAATGGTGTTACTTAAAAAACATGTGGATGTCGTTCACTGACCTGGAGTTCGTCGCCCCCTGCTGGTGGAATCAGCAGCACAAACATGTCGACCATGTCAGCCACTGCAAACTCGGACTGGCCCACACCTGGAAACACAGACAGGGAATTCTAACTGTCAGAGCAGATCAGCATCACAACAAAATGTAAAGCTGATATTGACAGAAAAATAACAGATCAACGACTGCACAGCAGGGTGTCATTTCAAAATCCAGGTCTGGTTTCCACACTCCACCGTGTATGAACAAGAGAAAAGTCAAACTAGATCAGCATTAAGTTTTTACTTCTTGTTAGAACTTGTTCAGAAAAGCTGTTGAATAACTATGAGCTCTTCCAGTCTTCACAGTGAATAACTTCTTGCCTCTGGGGAGGCAACAAAGGTGTCTGGTGACGAGGAGCCGGTGTCAGACCTCGACACTTAGTAACGACCAAACTGTCCCTGTGGCACCAAGATGGGAAACAAATTGAGAACTGAGAGCTGCAACAAATCCCAGACTTACATTAAATACTTAACTTCGCTCATAATTCCTGATTCCAAAACGTCTCACCACTTTATTCTGCAACTTTATTGAAGGCGGTGGAGAAAACTCTTAACTCTGATAAGTTGATGAGGTTGTTTGTTAAACACACTGAATGTGGTTGCATCATGTTGCCACAGGAACTGAACCTTTCAGGCCCCAGTCACACGTGACTTCAACCTCTGCTGTTCCAAACACAAGGGAACAGGTCTAAGTGCAGTGAGATCCACTGGTCCTGGGCCACGTTTCACCACATTCTTTTAGTGAACACAAAGCGTCCTGGGCCACATTGGTAGAGCACCTACTCAACTGACTTCCTCCTTCCTGTTACAGTTTCATAGACAAAAATATTTTGACACTTATCAGTGTTTCCCATTGAATGTTTGCAGCCTGCCACAATATCAACATTGCCCGCAATATTTTTATTTAAGCGGTTTTTTTTTTTACCATTTCAAACTTCAAATCCTTTAGAGCTGCACACATTGCATTGATTCTCTCTCTCTCTCTCTCTCTCTCTCTCTCTCTCTCTCTCTCTCTCTCTCTCTCTCTCTCTCTCTCTCTCTCTCTCTCTCTCTCTCTCTCTCTCTCTCGTAAACAGCAATGACGTACGTGTTTATTTGCATCTAAAGCTGTGACATCCGACAGCGCTCATGATGCACAGTCATTTTAATAGCAGCTGTTGACTGATGCACTTAGAGTGGCGGTCGATCACCGATGACATCATCAATGGGCAGGAGGATCTACAAAAACGTTAATTTGGTGTTTTTGCATTATAATTAGGTCCCTGATTTTGACTGGAAGACTCAGATACAAGGTTGTTGTTTGTAAGAGAAATAAAATGTTCAGCTTGACTCGACTTTGAGATAAACACGTAAAACCCAGCATCTTACCTACTGTCTCCACCAGGACGATGTCATATCCTGCGCCCTCACACAGAACGATGGCCTCGTTGGTTGTTCTGGTGACTCCACCCAGTGTTCCAGAGGTCGGTGACGGCCTGATGAAGGCGTTCATGTCTCTGGACAGTTCAGTCATACGAGTCTTGTCACCCATCAGAGACCCTGCAACAAGAGGCACTGAGGCAACTTTTCTTCTGAATCATGTTCATGATGTGAGTGTGAGTGTGTGTGTGATGATACCTCCTGTAGTGCAGGAGGACGGGTCCACTGCCAGCACTGATACTTTATGTCCACGTTCTGTCAACATCTTCCCCACCACCTCGATGAAGGACGACTTCCCCGCTCCAGGAGGACCCGACAGACCTGAGACATCGGTATAGAGACAAATATGTTGTGGTCAAGACCAGTTTAAACAAAAAAATGAAAAGACAATGTTTTGTTTTCCTGATATGCTTGAAGACTATAAACCTAAAATGTCCCTTAGAGGAGTAAGAACTTATATTTATAACCACACATGTTAGAGCTTAATAATCAGGCCAACTTCCTGATGATCATAAAATGCACCAAACTGGAGCCACTTTCAAGTAGATGTAAATTCTTTGTTTCATGTTATCCAGCAATGGCTCAACAAAGAGAAAAGGGAAAGTGTGCAGATGTGTCTCTCAATAGAAGAATGTTTTATTTAGACACATCTTGTTGTGGACTGACAGGACAGGATGTCAGTCCACTGACCAGCGTCTCATCAGAATGAACCAGTGTCTCTTATTCTTGTCTTCACCTGACATCCTTGGCTGAGTGCAGAAAACCCGGCCTACACACACACACCTACTCTGAAGGCCACGGGCTTCCCTCCATTTCCAGCCTCCTGCTGCGTCCTGTAGGCCAGCACCCTCTGCAGCAGCACCTGCGCCAGCTCTCTCTTCCTGGGATGCCGCGTCTCCACTAGAGTGATGGACTCGGCCAGAGACGCCCGCTGTCCTCCGATCAGTCCCTCATATAGTTTGGTCAGCAGTCTCTGCTCGGGGCCGCTCAGGTCCTGTATGTGCTGGCTGAGGGCCGTGCTCGCGCGCCTGCGGTGCTGGCCGCTGTGAACCGAGATGGGGCTGCGGGGACAGGGCAGGGAGGCTGTGAGGACCCTCTGGTGGAGGCAGCACCTCCTGGTGGAGGAGGAGGAGGAGAGGATGTGGCGGAGGAGGGAGAGGCCAGACCGCTCCATTTTGTGGAACATGTGGAGGATCTAGGAGGAGGAACGGAGGGAGATCAGTTACATCAACTCATACTGACTATTCTAATCATTTAATAATGTTTTTAATCATTTTCTTAACTCTGTTATTATCTTGTTCCAATGTTGTCTCACGCTGTGTGTTGTGTTCCCTTCAATTCTTCATTTTGAACTCGTACAGCAGCTTGGAACTGTGTTTTCAAATGTGCTACATAAACAAAGGTTGTCATCATTATTTTAAAGATAAGCTTTAATATCATGATCTCAGATAAACGACCAACAGTGAAGACAGAGTATGAAACCTGAACAGAAATGAATTAGACTCTTAAAACTCTTCTAACCTCAAATTAAAGTCTGAGCAGTTTCCACAACAAACGGTTATTTTCCACTAAGCGTCAGTTTGACGACACGTGAACGCAACATGGGCTCATAGTGAAAACATAAATACAGTTAGAGTCACAATATAAAAAGTTATAAAAGATTTAAACAACAAACAAACGACACAAAACATGAATTCACGCTGACCTCGAATCAGCTGCACCACAGCAGCGGGTGTTCCATTCATTCTCTTCCGGTTCCGCTGACGTGCGACACCGCCCCGACAAATAGTTCCGCTCCGTTTGAATCACAAATGTGTTTTAATGGCGTAAATCAAGGATAAATGTGTAAAATAAAAACTTGTGAGAAGTGAAAGTGTAAAAGAGATTTTATTAAAAGTATTAAGTGAATCAAACGAGAATCTAAAGGTGACAGTTGACAGGTTGAACCAGCAGAGGGCAGCAGAGATTCATCTGAAAACAGGCTGGTTCTTTGACCTGAGCCAAATATAATAATCAAGTTTAGTTAATAAAAACTATGGTTTATTATTCCTTCAGTGTTTATATTACTTGGGTTATTATATAATTAACTCTTCTACACTTTCTAAAACTTTATGGGGAAACATTTCAATCCCAGTATTTTAATATTCTCTAATTATCAAATATAAACTTGCAATAATAGAACTAAGACTCATGATAATCTAAAAGGTTTTAGTTATTCAGAATATAATTTTTATGAGCCCTTAGACTAATACAGTACAGGTTCTAAAAAAAGTGGGCAAACCTGTAGAACAGCAGTTTAGTTTAAATAAATAGACAAATATCGGAATCAAAGAATTTGCATAGAATCTTCAACTTTCAAAATGTGTTTTATATTTAAAAAATATCCTTGATCTTAACATGATATATGTGTTTGGACTATTCTGTAAAACAAATGTGTGTAAGTCTTAAAAAATATATATTTATTAATTTTAATTAGTTTTTTATCCAATAAAGATGTGTTTCAAAGTGTAGACAATGATCAAGACATTTAAATTTGAGTTTGGTGATTGTTAACAGGTTAGATAATCCCACCCTACAACAGACTGGATATAAGGAGACACCCTGGATGAATCACAGGCCTCAGACTTGCAAGTCAGACTGACACTCATAGACTTTCACATTCTCCCCCTGACGTGTTCATCTGTGGAATTTGGGAGAAACATGCAAACTCTTGGGAGGCAGCAGCGCTAACCACCATGCAACCATACCACCCACATGTAGAGTCGAATGAAACTCCAGCAGGAAGAAAGACACACACACACACACACATCACACTTTCAGTCAGTGATTTCTAGGGAAGCTTCCTGGAGGATTGCTCTAAATGTTCCAGTCCTGTCACAATGTGTTGGGAAACACAGGATTTTATTAATTTCCATGTACAGTTGGTTTTCAGATGCACTTGTAATTGTTGTGCCTCCCTAATTTAAGGTCTTCTCCCATACACACACACACACACACACAGTGGTTGATGTTTCCCCGACACTACTATGATGCATTTCCTAAGCATGTGTGGCCTGTGATATAAGAGACAGAAAGAAATGCCCCGACACAGTGTTCATACAAGAGACACGCGTGTTGCAAATAAAGAAACAAATTTATTGATTCTTCCAGTAGAGACTTGATATTCATGGAATAAAACTGCTTTTCTGGGAGCTTTACTGAGCAAAAACATAAAGAGGAAAAACAAAACAAATCAAAACAAAAAAGTGCACACACAAAAATAACAGGAGACATGTTCAAAAATACAAAAAGAATGTTAAGAGTATAACAGTTGAATAGCAAAGAGGATTTGCTGAAAGCACAAAAGAATTGAATGGCAAAAATCTGCCATTTATTAAAAAAAAAAAATGATATTGGGACATCAGTAACCGATAACCCTCCTCTCGGCCAACAATTAAAATTTGAATGCTCAACATTTCCCCATAACAGTCATTAAACAAGTTCTGCTCAGTCAATGTAATAAGAGAATGAAGCACGGCCACTGAAATATTTATGTCCTCAATGTGACTCCATTTTTGACACATCGTGAATTTGCTGCAGAGCGAACAGCAAAGGACAAACTAACCTCTGCCTCGTGTGATGTTCAGCTACCAGCCTTACATGTGTAACACTACACTAACCAAACTATGCTTTTGCAAAACCAGACTGCACAGCACATATTCTAATAGTGAATATATCTAAACACTATTCTTTTTTTCCCTTAGAATTCATTTGAAACACGAGTATAACACAAGATGAGCAACATTTAATCGTGAGCCATTTAGGTCTGAAATGCCCTTTTAGTGCCACGCCCACACTAAACCCCACCCTGAACTCTCAAACTCCCTTTAAATTTGCCCTCCTACTATTTTACATGGTTTGTGATACGGGATTTCATTTATTTTATGTGTGAAGACTTTGAGGAAACAGCATTCTTGTGTCTGGAGATGATTTAAATTTGTTTGTCATACTGCTCGTCCTCCAAGTCCCTTCAAACTTTGTACATGTTGTAAGTACTTTTCCCGTCATCCTCGTTGCAGTCAGACAGGAATTAGCAGCCAACTGCAAATTTCGGTGACCTGGAATGTCCCATAATTATTTAAACTACACACATGTATCTGTTTTTCGTTTTTTGCTGAAGGGAGTATTTAGATGCAAACTAGTTATGATTCAGAATAATAGAACAATCAAAAAGAGACGTGTGGGAGCAAGAATCGGGGGGGGGGATACTTGCGCCATGATGAGTGTGATGGTCTAATTATTACAGTTGGTCACAAAGATCAAGTATCTTCCAGTTGCATCACGCTCACTTTACTCTCCCAGTCTGTAAATGTGCCCAATTCAGACGTCCTTCAAGTAGAGAACAAACCAACCCATTTACCAACCCGTCCAACTCGACAGGTCCCAGATCAGCCTGTGTTTTAGTCTCAACCTCTATCGCTTGTTGACTGAAAAACAAACCAGTCTGGGACCAGCTTGCCCCTTTTCTTGCTACTTAGACAAAAATGCTGGGGTGCAGACAGCCACAGGGCTGAGGACAGTGGAGCCTAGGAGACGGAGGATATATCGTTGTGGGGGGAGCCCATCTGGGTTAGAACCTTGTCCAACCACTGCAGGGGACCGTGCAGGTGAATCTCAATCCAGCAGGGTGTGCTGGTCACGTCCTGCCGGTGGTACTCTGCTCCCCAGCCCTGGAACACATGGAAACACACGGTTTAGGATGAGGGGGGGGGGACACAACTCATTCTCATGTTTTAAATAAACTCCCATTTCAAATTATTTGGACTTTCAAGTGTGAATGTGGGGATTTTCACAAAAAAATAAAAGATCGGATGATTTTAAACAGTTTTTCCTCTCGTGCTGGTGACGCACAATCTTCCACTTGTAAAAAAACAACTAAGAAGTTGCATGTGTGCAAACATTCAAGTCATTGAATATTTAGTTTTTATAATATACTGCTCACTACACTTAACTGTGTTATACATTTTTATTTAAAACAAGTAATGAGGAGAAAACATATAGTTGTTGCTGATTTTATTTTACAGCAGGAGAGTAAAAGATTAATTCTTATTGTTTGCACCATGAATGTTACTTATAATAAAACTACTTAATGTATTGAATAAAATCTTCACCTTAGTTTATAAGTCAAATAAACTAGGACAAAAATTCCAGGATTCTTTTTTTGTTTAATAAAGAATTGACACCTGACAACAAGTTAATACTTTTGACTATAAAAATCTGCACAACTATAAATCTCAACTGATAATTAGCACTATATATTAAACTGAATATTGACATAAACATTTTTTACTTTACTTTTCTCTCCTTACCTTGACGAAGCTCATGCGAATGGTACACATCTTTGTGAGCTCATAAACGGCCTCGAAGCCGTGGTTGACGGACTGGGCCAGCAGCTCGGCAAACTCCTGGTTGTTGAAAATCTTCAGGCTGCAGCCGCTGGGAATCTTACACACAGTCGTGGGATGGAAGCCGTGGTGGAAATTACAGTTACGACTCTGGACGAAGATACTGCTGTCACTCAGACATTCTGCGTACACCTCCCCACCGACGTAATATAGATGGACACCTGAGAGGAAGCAGGAGAGGAGAGTGCGTTGGTGTTGCTGTCATCTGCAAATTCAAAGTCTCCTAAACACCACTGTGGTCATTCTAGAAATCAATACACTAAAATGTTTGTCTCGTCGGATATGTCTCGTCATTGATGGGGTTTGCATACTGCACCTTTGCCGATGTGCCGCCGGGTGTTCTCAATGGTGGAGTTGCGGTTGACGTTGGAGAGCAAGCCGAGACAGAAGCGGTTGCAGTTGTTGGAGGGATCTGTGAAGCCGTCGACGAGCACGCTGGTGGAGGAAGCCTGGAACGCCTCGCCGACACGATTGTTGAGCTCGTAGTAAACAATGGAGCACCAGTGCTTGGGTTCCTCGTAGGCCACGGGCTGCACATCTGCGCAGGAAACACATTAACAGGTCAAAAGAATGAGCTGAGCACATTGTACATGCAGAGACACAAGCAGACACATTTAATGTGCTTTTAAGACTCCTCTGTGCAGACAAGCTGCCAGGATCCTCTGATCCCAGCAGGGGCTCGGCTGTAAATCTTACGCATTGTTATTTCTTCCAAATCGTCCCCTGTAGCCCGTAACAATAATTTGAATAAACGTATAGGACTCACTGGCTACACTTGTGTACATTTACGCTGACCAAAATCAATGCAGACGCATCCTAAAGCACGCAGACTGTCTGTGGTGTGCATGCCAGCTTTTATTGAGCAGGCTGACAGTCGATAGAACGGGCCTGGCCATGCTCTCTGTGCCTGGTATCTCGGGGTGAGCCAGTGCCAGCTGGCCTCACCCTCTCTGAGAGAGAAGGGGAATAAATCATGTTTATCTAAGCACATACTTCTCCCAAACTTCCTCTGTGGCTCGGTACTGGCGAGCAGGTGTGTTTTGTCTATCCTCTTCCCAGCACTGGACTGCGATAGAACTCCTCTGTACAGGATGCAGCTTGTGGAAAAGAACTTTAAAACTCCCCGTACTCCCACTTCCAGCAAACATTTCAACAGCTCTTCCCGCTACTGTTGTCACCATGTGCTGAAACTCTGGGCCTCCAGAGCATTATGATAAAAAGAAAGTACACTTTGTAGGTCAGGTGTGGAAAACAAAGGTTCAGACAAACGTCCGGCTTTCAATTTAACTTCCGCAATTAAACATTTTTAAGGTTTGTTATACTTCTATTTGCCTTTTGTCCATTGTTATTTTTTGTTTTGTTTTTATGTACTATAATATTGTGCTCGGTGACACTGCTACCACACGGCCTGACAACGCAAGGAACATGAGCCAGTACGATCAGACATATTGTAAACAAGTCAACAACAAAGCCTGAGTATTTCAGTCAGAGGGTCTGGATCCAAACAAGAGGTCCCAAAATAATTACCACAGTATAAAATAAATGTAATACAAAATTGTTTTTCACACTTTTCCATTAAAATAGTGTATATTTACCTTTCCAGGCTTAAAAACAACATTTGATTTGCACTGCAATCACTTTGTAGATTCACAGACATTGGAATGCAGAACAAACAGAAAGTGGGAACCACTGAACTAAATCAAGGTAAAACCAAAGACTGTCATAAAACACGACATGGACCACATGATAGCTCCCAAGAAGTGAAGCCAAAGCGTCTTGATCGCCCCCTTGTGGCTAGTTGCCTCCTCCATGTTTGTGGATGGGACATGGACCAAACTAGTAGGTCAAAGTACACGTCAAATATTTTTTTCTTTTGATGTAGTTCTTATCAAACTGATGTATGTCCAAGTTCATGTTTTTCCAGTGAGTTTAGTTTTAATTAGTTATTTAATGCTATGCAAAAAGGGGTGAAACATCATGATTGACAGCTCGGACTGACTCGTGATTGGTTGAGTGTGAGACTTCGCTACAACAACTCCTTTCCCTGATCGCTACTGCGCAGATTCTGGCTCCAAACTATGTCTTCGGGACAAAATGGCAGCAATCTTTATATACAGTCTTTGAGTAAAAGCAAAAGTGAAGGCACTCGAAATTTCAGCAAGAGTCCCTCTTTGGAAAGGAAGATTGTCTCTGCCATGCACACTAAGTATGGTACGACAGAACAAAATACAAAATGTTGGTGTGTGATGGATGTTTACATTCCATGGTTCTACTTTTCCCATTTGCCTTTGTTTGTCTGACCTGGGGATTTATCTCGAACCTGTCTACTCTTGTCTTCCCCCATCACATTTTCCCAGGACTCAGCAATAAACTTAGGGAGTAGGTTCTTATTATTACCAAGAGAAATTAGGGCCAAAACTATAAAACAACAGAATTTTCCTTCGAATCAAAAGTCTGGATCCCATTACATGTGCATGGCATGGCCTATTACAAATTCATGAACGCAGTGCTCAGATGTGTCTGCCCAATGCAGTAAAGGTAAAACCACAAAGTCGTGATAGCGGCAATTATTGCACCACATTTCAGATCTGGAAGTTGGAGGTAATTAGTGACTCTTAATCGTTAACGAGTTTCAAGTCATTACCACCAGCAGAGGTGACATAAGCTCTGGCTTTTTATGGGTCTCATAAAACCGCTCTGAGGCCTGGCTTCATTGGCTGATTCTTTGAGCTTCCCCTGGGTTTGCACCCGCAGACAAAGCCTCGCTGTAAACTAAACAGATCCTTTTCCACACGCTGCTCAGGTCTGATCTGACAGAACGTGGCCCTAACAACCCCACTGAAGGTTTGCTCTCTTTTTTTGTATTTGGAGCTTGACCACATAAGAAAACATTTTACTTTAAAACAGCCAGACTTCCCAGAAATATTTGCACCTGCAGATCAAGGCAAGCAGGTGCCGACAGTTTTATGCTTGCGATGTGTGAACACAAGGATGGGTATGTGTGTGTTAGTGTGTGAGTGAGAGAGAGAGTCAGAGAGCGAGAGAGAGATAGTCCCATGGTTACCTGGCCGGTTGTTACTCTCTACGGGCAAGGGTGGAGCCAAGAGGTTGGTGTCCATAGGCTGGGGACAATCCTGAGTCATCTGCTCCTCTGGGGGCATGTAGGCCGGAGGCGGAGTCTCTGCATCGAGAAGAGGGCAGAGCAAAGTACAATTAGCTTCTGTTGTGCTTTACTACAGAGGACGAGGAAGATGAGTGGATAATCTTCTGCTGTATCTAACCTGGCATCTGGAACGGACTGCCGGGGTCGGTACTGGATGGTGATTGAGGGAAGGTGTTGCTGCTGCCGCTTCCCGGGGAGTTTGGGTAACTGTTTGCCGGCGATTGCGGGAAAGTCATCGTGTTGGCCTGAGTAAAGGACTCTGGGAAGGTGGCATTCTGGGGCATGTGCGGCTCATTCTGCTGTAGAGGATTGCGGAAGCGAGGCAGCATCGTATGCTTGGCGTTGAACTCGCTGTTCCTCGGTACCAACACAGGCGGCAGCACTGAGGAGAAGGGCAGACGTAAAAAAAGAATTTAGAAAAAGAAATATGAATTATGATTTCCAGTGTGTAGGAGGGTTACATTTAGAAATCCTTTAAAAATGTATCGACTCATAAGTAAACAAAACACCCATGTGACACGGAGGGCTTTTAAAGCTCTTCTAGTACCTAAATAAACCTGTAGGAGACTGATTAGTGTGGGTGATATACAGTTTATATACTGAATCTAAATTTGTCAGTCATCATGCTGTGTAAACCAGCTGTCTCTCTGACCACACAGGGTATGTGAGGTCACCGCAGGCAATGTTGTCCACTAACTGTTGAGCTGCTCTGACTGTGAAGTCCCGATCACCCGACTGAAACACATCTCAACAGTAGAGTTTACCCATGATCCTCAGCTTCCTGAACCAGAAGAGCAGCCGCTGTAACAAATACACCAAGAAGTCTTCATATTTTAAACGTCTCCTCACTTGATATTGGATATAAACGCTGTTTGAAATGACTTTTAAGTCTTTTCAACTGATTTACAGTTCAGCAATATTCTCAAACTTGCTGGGCCTGATTCTGACAATTAAAGCTGCGACTATCAGTCAGTTCCACACTTCTCGCAGGAGATCGTGCCCACTCACCAAAGTTACACAGAGCAAGAACACACATTCAGGGTGAGAAGCTGGAAGGGAAGCAGTACAACTCTCCCTATTCCAAGTTAGTGGACCATCAAATTAATGTTGAAGCTGTAAAATGTTGTTTTAAAGAAAAATCTCCAATGTCTTAGTTGTATAAAGACCACTTAGATATTATCCCACTTTTTTCTGTGAATTACCATCTTTAGCTCTGCCTAAATTGATTATCAATCCGAGAAGTTAATATCCAAGTCTTCTGCTAAAACGACCCACTGAATAAACTAATCGTTTCAGAAATTGTGCACAATCAGACACATGCAAAACCTTCACATAAAATTCAAGATTTTAGTTATTTGAATCCAACGTCATAAACACATTTCTGACACTTTTTATGATCAGCAGATGTCCCTGCATTTTTTGTAAATGTCAGCTTCCGGCCTGTTAGTTGGAGCCAGCAGTATTTGGCCCAGACTCTCAGGTTTCTGCTCAGAAAAGACATTGTGAGGCGAGGAATTCATCACTTAGGTTAAGTATCCTGGCTGATGTGAGGTCTATTCAGGTGCAGTACAAACCACAGAGATACGCTCCACTTGTTTCTATAAATACCTGCGCAGATAAATAAAGCTGGTGCAGAAATGTTAGACGGGGCCCCGCGCTCGCTGTCAGTGTGGCTGCAGGTAGACCATGTGTGCCGCAATGGACCCGTGCATCAACGAAGCAGTTTATTGCAACGGTTATATGTGGAGCAGGCGGACAGCTGTGGTGTTTGGTGATGGGAGATTGACAGGATGTGTGTGTGTGTGTGTGTGTGTGTGTGTGTGTGTGTGTGTGTGTGTGTGTGTGTGTGTGTGTGTGTGTGTGCGTCGGCGGGTGGCATTAAGAAAGAAAGGGAAGGGGAGGAGGGGGAGTGTGGACAGACAGGTGCTCTTGGGTTGAATCACCTTAGCCCCCCCCCCCCGTCTTCCACCCGCTGCTAAAACAAAAAGTGTGCGAGGCAGGCAACGACTTTTTCCTCCCATTGTGTGTGGGTGGCCAGCTTCCTGTTCCAGCCATCCTGAGAGAAACGGTGCATGCAGCCACGTGTGAATGTGTGTGCGTGTGTCCTTGTTCTAGTAACATGGTGCAAGTATGGGAGTGTGTGTGCCTGTGTGTGTGTGTACATGTGTGCCTAAAAGTAAAAAAAGGGGGGGTTCAAAACAAAGCCCTCATTCTGCCCCAGATGGAATTTCCTGCTTCACACACACAGATGAACGAACACACACACACACACATACACACACGTTCCTTTACACACTTCACATCATGCTGCACACAGCAGTTTCTATCTCGTCAGCTCATCCTCACTTTCTTCCAAATAGTTTGACCCACCATCTTTGCATTAAAGGCTGTGCAATGAAATAAAGCGAAAGGGTCAGTATCTTTTTCTGATTCTCTCCTTGAGGGTTTCTTCAGAATTGATTTCTCTTGGTTATTTGTTTTATTAGAATTTATAATGGACTTTTGTGTGTTGCCTTTCATTTGCTGCCTCGTTTTTAAGAAAATCTGGATTTCTTTTAATTCAGTTTAATTTGAAATGGTTTGAGTTTCCATGAATGAAATGATCCTTGAACTCCTGCAACTCTCCTGATACTGAATCTGATACCTGAATCATCTGGTACACATTTGTGATTTAATACTCTCTTTTTTACCTCCTTTAAAATAGAATAAAAGAATAATAAATAAAAGAATATCTTAATGTGTAGTTATTTTCATGTAGGGTAACATGAGGTCATGCATAAACATTATCATATAATCTGTATTTAAGATTTGTATAAGTTCTGTCATAGCTGATCTGCTTAATGTCATTATCAGCACTGACACAGGTTCAACCCTTCTTTTTTCAGTCATGTAGAACTCACCTGGACTGTCCACTCGTTTGTAGTGGTAGGGGTTGATGCACACATCTTTCTGTTTGGAGCCAAAGGGGTACTCGCAGCACTCCAGGGCCTTCAGCTCATGGTGGGACTGCAAGTCGGGCCAGCGCCACACCCGACAGTAGATGACATGCGGCAGACCTTTCCTGTGGGACACCTGCAGCCGTCCGTCCAGGGAGCGGGGGATTGTCACACAGTTACTGGGCTGACCTGGGCTGCTGAGGGCCCTCTCCAGCTCCTCCATGGCTCCCTTCTTCTTTTTCAGTTTCTTGACCAGAGCTTCCACCGCCTTTTCTGCCCATTTCTCTTCCTCGTCTCCCTGCTTCCAACCCAGCAGCTGTTTGACCGCTGGGCCAGTGAAGGAGAAGAGCGAGGTGACGTTCATGATGGACAAGCCGCCCTCCTCCTCCCTCCCTTCAGTCCAAAAGGAGGTGTGAGCAGTGAAGGGGGACAGTCCAGTCTCAGAAGACAAGGGACGATATATTACTTTAATTGAGTCTTTTGTTTTTGTGCAGTTTCAGATAATCCTCAACTTCCAAGGCGTAGGTCAGATCCTCTTCAGAGCGACTTTCTGTAAAAAAAAAAAAAGGGAGAGGTAAGTTAACATCTATGAGCAAACATCTCCTTTCGAAACTCTGCAGACCAACTCAACTGGCTGCATCCTTTCTCTCACAAAGTTCCTGCAGCTGTGGCGAACACCGACCCCTTCTCCTTTTACCTCACCGGCTCTGATGTCTCACCAGAAAAACCTCTGATGAGGCGGCGATGTCGGTTATAGCTGTTACGGCCATGTCACTCATTGGCTTCTGGGAAAATGGCAGAGGAGTCACAACAGACGCCCTCCTGTGAACATCAGTCCCGACCAGACATTCTGCAGATAGCTTCCTGTCCGTATGGCTTGTCACATTACCACCACTCAATAGGTCATTTACAGCAAAGAGGTTTCACATCCAGTCTGCAGCCGACATAACTTAGGAGACCTGCAGGTTTAACGCCTGATTCACTCTCTGGAGAGTTCAAATACATAAATGGAAGCTCAAATCAACCAGCAGCTGAAGAAATTCTACATCGCTGCTGCTGCTATTTTCATTATCTATTAATCTCCTGCTTACTTTCTCAAATAATGAAGTCAGAAAAGAGAGAGTCCAAAATAACATCGTCAGATTCTTGAAGATAATATACAAGCACTATACAAATAAAATTGAATTGAATTGAAAAAATGTCAGCCATCATTTTAGAAATAAAACTGCTTATTTAGACAACAACCAATCCAAAGATATTAAAGCAGCAAATTATTGCATTTGAGATACAAATCTTTGATATTTCTGCTTAAAAATGAAAAACGTAATTCTTGCAATTTTTCAATAGATACACTTCAATGCTGTGATATAAAACTTGTTATACAATGATTAAGGAAATAAATTCTTAAAGTTTGACTTGATATGCCGACTGTAAGTCAAAGCTTACATGAGATAAGAAAAGGTCTTTCAGATTTCAGAGTTAGGAGACGATCAGTGAGCAAATGTTCCCTGAAGCTTCAACATCACCAACCAACAAACACTGGTAATGAGCAGGAATCTGGCAGAAAGTGTGGGACGATAAAAAGGAAGTGCACATTGAGCCCAGGATAAATGTGCCCATTCACTTGGGTCCCACAGGAGCAATTCAGTAGCCAGGAGCGGCACAGAGTCGAGCTTTTAAACAGGAACTCTTCCAGTTCCAACATCTTTTCAAGTTTTTTTTTTCTTAATTCAATTAGGGAGACAAAACAAAGTTATGGTTGAGGTTTGGCTGCACATAAATGTCCAGATGTAGTCCCAGAATCGAATAAACAGCTTGTCAGAGATCCACCACCTTTTATCCGTAATGACTCACGGGTGAGGATGCATCACTCTCTGACAGTAAAGCCCGCAGTATATTGGATTTCCAATGAGCAGGAACAAATACATCATTAAGACTGCTCTGCAGTTATTCTTGGCCCTTTCAGATTACGGGATGAACGGCAATTTCTATCTTTGTCAGCGACTGTATCTGTCGAGCGCATCATACTGACAAACAGGGAAGTTTGATGAGCACAGGTGCTGCGTACAAAGAGCGCGTGGACACTTACAACTGTTCAACCACACTGACTGGAAAGCTGCAAGTTACAACTATACTTAGATTAGACACTCGAATCATACTGGCTCATCAGAAGAGAGGCTGATCTACTGTAACTGAACTACTATATGAGGGAGGGCTCAGGTGACATATGAGTGGACCAGGGTGTGTCTATGGACGTTTTCAGACATGACCTCTGGGTAAAATCTGGAGAATTAGCTACGGAGTTTACCCGTAGTTTGCCTTTTACACATGCACAACACGGAGGGAGGTTTACTGCACACACACACGTTCACAACAGCATCCAATCCTCTGCGTTATTCAGGAGAGAGGTGGAGCAGCTGGGTGCAGCAGACAGAGGCAGGAAGTGACGTATTAACTCTGCTGCCGAGATCACATGATCATGTTTACAGCACCCTGACATACAAATACAAAGAAACTGCAGAGTCCAGTGCATGTCTGAAAGCAGCTTGTGTGTGTGTGTGTGTGTGTGTGTGTGTGTGTGTGTGTGTGTGTGTGTGTGTGTGTGTGTGTGTGTGTGTGTGTGTGTGTGTGTGTGTGTGTGTGTGTGTGTGTGTTCTTGAAATTAAGTGGAAGCATAATACATATAAACACAGGAACCAGGCTATGTAACTTATTCATATCAGTCATCTCCAGCGACATCACTTCCTCTTGCTGAGCTTAACAGTTTCTCAACAGGTGTGGGGTGAGTCAGAAAATGATTCATTTCATTGTGGAGGAGAATGGGTCAGAAATGTTCAGTCATTGAAGTGTCTGAACATCTGTAATGTTTCTTGAAACTTCATTCAAACTCATCCTTTATTAAGGATGGTTATAAAGGCAACACTTATCTTCATCACCATCTCTCACGACATCATAGCAAACGCAAAGTTAGCTTTTAGCTCGTTGCATGATGTGATGACTTCCCGCACTGTGTGTTTATATTTTTAATAAAAACCCAATTGGTTCAATTTCCAAACTGAAAGTGTCTGCTTTGTGCAGCAGCAAAGCAAAGTCACATCGGATCAGCGACAAGGTGGAGGATTTGGTGTCGAAAGCAAAAGCTCCTAGTCAGAAATATTTCAGAATTTACCCCAATGATAAAAGTGAACCTGATAAAATTACTGACTAACGAGACAAACTGCAAACTATGTCTGACGAAGGTGGCAGCATCTGGAAGTAACACTTTTAATCTACACACACACACACACACACACACACACACACACACACACACACACACACTATTAGAGTTAGGCTGCCAACATTCAAGTCTAATGTCAAACATCTAGTGAGTAAAAACACAGTGCAGATATTGGGCCAACACATCTTTCCATGCAAGATGCCCAGTGTAAACAGTAACACCAGTCTCGTCAGGACTTTATTACCCAGTGAGAACATTTCCACACAGTGGCGTCGCTATAAACCGATGCAAAAGTGACTCAACACATCTTCACACAAAGCAAAACATGTACTTCAGAGCTGAATGCGGAGCATCACAATAAAACACCACATTTGTTCCAGGGTCACCACCCACGCACTGAGGGAGTCGTTCTGATCCACTCTCCGCCACAGAGCGGCTTTGATGGCCTCTCACTGACAGTCAGCACTATCAGCACGAGTTCAGGCCTCGCCGCACAAAGACGCTTTAATCCGTTTCAGATGTAAGATTCCAGAAAGTTCGGTTCACAGTGCTCTCCTGTCGTTCAGCTGCAGCTGGAGACCATATTACTTGGATACTGACAGTCAGTGCTATCCAACTGGTGTCCTGACCACATGCTTATTTAAAGGGTCTGATATGGCTTTGTGCCGCGTCTTTGGACAATGCTAGTTTAGAGTTGAGGCAGTCAAAATATAAAGGCGTCATTGTGCCTCCCTGTTCGTATACCTATGTATAGAATGGGATGTTTGCCAGACATGAACTGGTTTTGGGTACCAGCTTTCTAAACGATTCCCATGGATGTTGTTTTGATGCTTGTCGGTCAAAAGTAATGCTGAATAGATTCAATCAAACAAAAGCTCATACAAAAAGCTCATCATTAAACATTCTGACTCACACTTTTACACTCTCACATTTATCTCACTTCGGATTTCCTTTGGTATATTGAGTTATAGTTAGCTGATTTTCTAAATATAAAAAAAAATCATGCATGCACTGAATTGAAAGTTATTTCTGTGAACTGACTTTCAACTGCACCTGTGCTGATCAATTCCTGTTGCCATATTTTTTTGTGCTATTATTTATGACTATTTTTTGGCACTTGATTTTGAAATCCTCGTCCTTAATCCCATAAACAAAGCTTTGATTTGCAGATGTGAATCCCTCAGAAATGAAAGATTTGGTTAGTGACGTAGACGAATGATTATTTTCACAGTACATACGAAATAATTCTTCCCAGAGCCCAAGGTGAGCAACTGTTTGCTTTGTTGGCCTTTTCAAATGTCTTATTTTATAAAAATATAATAATTAACTTTATTTATATTGCACTTTATTTAACAATGTTACAAAGAGCAAAGAGTCATATTACGCAAAGAAAACCAAAAACAACACTAGTGAGGAGCTGTAAATGAAAATGTCTGGGGAATTTTGCAGGAAAAATATGACTCCACCAAAAGAGCATTAAGATATAATGATATATATCTTAGAACAAATCCCAGAATCAGACACTGCAAGATTCTATCTATTTATCACCACAAAAAAGTTTCCAATTGTCTGATCAATAAATCGATTCAGCTCCAAGTCAATTATCCAAATTATTGTTTCATTTTCTGTAGATTTTGTACAAATTCCTTTCGCTAATTATAAGATGTTGTAGATACAATCAACATGTTTGGGGGGGGGGGGGGGGGGGGGGGGGATTGAATATCTGTACTGTGTGTAATCCTCAGTTGTTGTGTCTAATCACCTGTGTCTAACCCGGTCAGTGACACAGATGCCTGCACACACACCATCATTTACACAAGAGCTCCATAAAACCAACTGACATTCCCTACAGCTGAGTCCGAGCTACGGTCTCTATTGCGTTAGTGGTGGCTTGTTATGGCCATCCGTTCGCCCATCAGGCAGAGACTGGGGCTAATGGTAGCACAGAGTGGGATCATGCGACACTGACAGGCGGAGGCTTTGGCCCACCTGGTGCGAGCTGTTAGCCACTACACTAGCCCCATGGATCATTTTGCACCGCTCCAGTGTCTGTTAATCAATTTAGGTCTGGGCTGTGTAGGATGAGGAGGCAGTAATGATGCTCTCTGGACCCTCCCTGGGGACGGGGCATTATAAAGAAGCTACATTATTTATCAGCAGGGTCCTGGATCGGGCCTCCATTAGCCTCCGCTCAATGGAGTCACCGGCTATAAACAGAGGAGTGCAGGAAGAGAGGGAGAGTGATAGATAAAGAGAGAAAGAGAGGGAAAGAAAGGGGGCATGGTGCAGAGAGAGAGAGAGAGAGAGAGAGAGAGATAGAGAGAGAGAGAGAGAGAGAAAGGGGGGAAGAGAGTGACGGCAAAGCCCGAGATCTAAGACAGGGAGAGTGTTTTGGAGAGAGACTCATATATCTGCTCTCTTCACCGAGCACTTCTGGAGTAAGTGCCTTCAAGGGTCATTACTGAGTGAATAGTGACACTACAAGGATGCAATGTGTGCTTTTTCACAAATACAAATCATGACAAGGCCTCGTTGAAGCATCCAGACACAAGCAGCTACTGTACAGGAAACTGTACCCGTTAAAATAAATCTGACTAACGAGGGATAAGTAAGAGTTAAAAGGTCTGAAATATTTTTTCAGCCCCTTAGTTTGACAAATTTGGCAAAAATTGGTTGAGCTACAGGTCAAAACTGTCAGCAATTTATCAAGTACTGTAATACTGTACTGTACTTTGAGCACCGGAATACTGTGATGAGTATGTTTCTCTTCATTCAGACATTTTATGTAGGAAATGGTTCAGACAAATTATCGACAGATCAGTGGGATTTATCTGTGGGATTCTTTAAATTTCGTAATTAAAGAATTGTGGAGTAAAACATGTAAAGAGTGAGACATTTTACAGATGAACTAAATGAGCAACTTGCAGTATCATGTCTCCAATGGTATTAAGTGTCTTTATGGCAAAATGGAACTTATCACTATTTTGCCCTTTCTTGAGGTGTTGAGAAATGGTCAGAAAAGTGAGGATTATGATATCACATAAAGTTGACCTTTGCCTTTTGTCTGAGCAAAGCTTGAAATAACCACAGTTAGACATGAGGTGTTGCTACTATTAGTGACTACACATGACACTGACCTTAAACTCACTGCAGTCCCTCATCTTCACAAACACATACACAGCTCTGGCCTGGTAAAAATGGCATTGTAACATAAGTGGGTGAAAACTCAGTATGGTCAGTATGGTAAAGACTTGGAGTGGGGTGGGGGGGGGAGGCTGAAGTGGGATCAGATTCTTCATGCACCAGTCACACTAGTCCACACATGACTGTAGACATAACTAGCAAACACATGGGGTCTCAAGCAGCTATCTCAACCATGCTCGGCACTCAGTGTTGGGTTAGTGTTGTGTTAGGGTGGACACCTCACCCCGACACATGGCCGGCTGTGTTGTCGTGACGGCACAGACACACAGGAGGACATTGTTCACTACTGTTGTGACTGACTCTAAGGACATAGGAATGCTGCTAACCTATATTTACACCTTGTAGTCGAGTGGTTTTTTTTGCCTGATGAGGGATAGATAGATAGATAGATAGATAGATAGATAGATAGATAGATAGATAGATAGATAGATAGATAGATAGATAGATAGATAGATAGATAGATAGATAGATAGATAGATAGATAGATAGATAGATGAAACAAATACAATTGTTATGCTATGTTTTGTATGTTTAAAGAAAAGGATATCTGCATTTCCATTTATTTAAAAGCCTTCACCCCTGATTTCAATCCTATGAAAACACAATTTGTTTCATTTTTCCAAACCAGGTTTAAAGCTGCATACCTTGAGAAAACGCAGGACGATAAAACAATTGGAAGTAAATCACGGACAAGGACAAATTCCTGTCCTTTGGGTAATCTGATATGTCATCTTCAATAACGTCAGGAGATCGAGCCTTAGCTGCTGTTTGTCTCTCTCTCTCTCTCTCTCTCTCTCTCTCTTACCCTGCCTCTTTCTAGCCCCTCACACATAAACACTTACACACAGGCAGACACACACATTCATAAACACATTGACATAACTAAAAACACACATGGGACACATGTCGTCTGAAGCGCTGCCAGTCTGCAGCCGCCAGAAGAAGAAGTGAGGACGACAAGGAGATATGAAAGCATGGCATGTGTGGGGGCTAATGGGGTAATGGGGTATTATACTACACATACTCCTCGTTATTCAGTAAGTTCATTTAGTGGCATGAAATAATAAATCATTTAAAAGTGTATGTTACAAACAGCCCACCAATCCATCCATATCCTGAAGCTAAAACCTAAAACCATGTGTTTACCACTATTACTATCTTATACAGTGAAGAAATGAAAGGATTAGTCGATTAATTGATTAATCACTGACAGATTTGATGACTTCTTTCAGCATTTAAGTCATTTTCAAGCAAGAATGCATCAAACACACAGTTTCTTGCTTCTGAAACCTGAGGATTTGCTGCTTTTTATCATTGCCAATTCTATATTCTTTGATTTTAGACACTTGCACGTACAAATCAAGCAACATGAAGACATCATGTTGAGCCACAGGAGGTTGTGATGTGCTATTTTCACAATTGATCAGCATTGAATCGTCAATAAACACAGATTAAATCACTGTACAACCCTGTAGCTTCTCACTGTGGCTTTAAAAACAGCAGAATAATGTGTATTTCCTGCAAAAAAAAACTCAACATAGCTTGTATTTGAATGAGGTTTAGGCTGATTCCAGCACAGTTGCTGCAGTTTCTTCTACATTTACAGTAAGCTAGCATGCGTTATTGTAAAAGGCAGCTCTGCATTTAAAGCTCTGTTGTTTCTGCAAGTTGGTTTCACATCTTGTGGAGAAATGTGTTTGACACGTTACAGCCACAGTTTGACATCGTGAGGAAAGAAGGAGAGAAAGAAAAAAGTTTGAAGCTGTGGAGGTTGATCAACGTTTTCGGGGGGGGGGGGGGGGGGGATCTACTTTTCTGTTCGAAACGCTTATCACCCGGCGGAATCACACACGGCGAAACTTTACATTTAGCACATTTAAAAGACAGAAGTTTAACGTACCTTTTTCTTTCTTTCTTTCTTTCTTTCTTTCTTTCTTCTTTCTTTCTTTCTTTCTTTCACTGCAGCTCTCTCCCTCCCTCCTTCTCTCTCTCTCTCTCTCTCTGAACCCGTCCTCCTCTATGCTCTCCCTCCCTCTCTCTCTCTCTCTTTCTCTCTCTCTCTCTCTCTCTCTCTCTCTCTCTCTCTGTCTCTCGCTCCCTGGCGTCAGTGAGTCGCGGAGCCGCCTCACCCTACGCCCGAGCGCCAGTATCACGCCGCGGGGGATGCGGCCAGCCCTCCCCCGACAATAACAAGACCTACTTTTCACACATGCAGCATCTTCCTCGCCCGGCCTGTGCAAGTGGTTTATATAAGTGAGGGGACGATGCCAGCTCTTTATTCTCATCTCGTTAGTTTAGAAAGAGTGTTTTTCTCTTGTCTTAATTTGTTGCTGCAAACTTGGTCATTGAAGTGGGGGTGAAAATGGGCTCGTTTGAGAGAGAGAGAGAGAGAGAGGGGGGAGAGAGAGAGAGAGACAGAAATTCACCTCAGAGGCTCCCACACAACACCAAGGCAAAATATGAAATAATAGTTTAATAAGATAATATGAGACAAAATAAGACAAGAAGAGAAGATACACATGAGATATCAGTAGAGTTTTCTATTCTGTTTTTAAACTGACACTCATCTAGTACGTCATCAAATACAACAAAAATCACCTGTAGTAAAACAAGATAATATTCGATAAGTTAAGACACAATAAGATAAGATAAGATATCAGTTGTTTTTCCTAATCTAATTTTTAAACCTCTTCAAATTCAACAAAACTAAATCACCCTTTAGGCCAAATTAAGATAGAAAGATTATGATAAGATAAGATAAGATAAAACAATTCTTTTATTGATTTACTGAGGAAATTTTGAAAATACACACTCAGTAAAGGTAATAAATAAGTAAAACAAATGCAACATAAATACAATTATCTAAAAAAATAAAAAATATGAGCAATGTAAACTAAATATGTACAGTAACAGAGTTGCACATATATGGAAATGAAATTGAAATTGAATGAATACAAAGTGATTATTGCTCAGTAAACTAGTTGCTGTGATCTGGTATATGTGACCAAAAATGTACATAATTTGCTTATTGTTGTCAGATCAGTGGCAAAGAAACAACCTAAATATTTATATAAAGGGGTCAATCTTTCTTGTAATGGATCCAACAGCTGATACTGGCTATATCTCCGTTTTAATAATCTGATTTTAAACTCCCTCAGACCAAGGACCTCTTCAGATACAATAAAATCACCTTAAATGGGGACGGAGCATAAATTACTAGTAAACAGTCCTATCTATAAACTACAAATCGGCCCTTGTAGAGAAATGAATTTATTCTTCCTCTCTCTGTTCTCACTAAATGTGTCATCTCTTCCTCTTCGAACCTGCAAGCCAGTAGCTCTTGCAGTAAATTAAACTGATGGAGGTTTTATCAGAAGTGAAGGCCTGAACTGCCGCCTCTCAGTTCCCCCTCCGCTTTGATTGTAACACGATAAGCATGATTATTTATGTTATGTCAGGAGAACAAACATTTGCAAGAACAAGGTATAAGTACGGGGACTGATGCAGCTCTTTCATCTGGTGGATGTTTAATTTTTGCAATGTCAAGAGTGCAACTTCCAACAGGTCTTCAGATCATCTCATTAATATTGCATGAAAGCGCATGGAAATAGCAGTGAGGCGGTGCAGCGGCAGCAGAGGACATGAAGTGTCGTTTCCTTAGAAGTGAGTTGAATCAGTCCATGTTGGAAGAGTTCAGAACAGTTTGTGATATCTGATCAGAGCAGGAATGAAGAGGTGGATTCCCTGTCACGGAAACAGTGATCACAGAGCATTGAGTCAAAGTCAAACTGATTTCAATAAAAGATACTCCAGAAAAAAAGCCATAGAAGCATGGCTGCAACTAATGATCATTTTCTTTATAAGTAGTCAGCCTATTATTTTCTTAATCTATCAATCAACCAATCAATTATTTGGCAAAAAAATATGAAAAATGTCTGTTTTAACCCCACAATCTACAATCCACAAGCCACTGGGACGAGTTTAGACTATTATCAGTGTTATTTTTCTGATCAACCGTCCAAAACCTAAAGATGTTTACTGCACTATCATGCAAGACGGAGAAAAACACCATATCCTCACATTTCAGAGGACATAAAAGCATTTTTTCCATTATTGCTTGAAAAAGAGATAGAAAATTGTTTTATTTTGCTAAATCAAAATAGTTGCCACATAATCGCCTGTCGAAGCATCAAATACCATTAAGTTACATACACTAAAAAACATTTTTATATTACATGCATTATTGTTATTATTATATTTATTATTATTATTGTTATTATTATTATTATTATTAGTAGTAGTAGTAGTAGTAGTAGTAGTAGAAGTAGTAGTAGTAGTAGTAGTAGTAGTAGTAGTAATAGTAGTAGTAGTAGAAGTGTTCATTACTTCAGCCATACTCTAATTACTTAACATAATCAAAGAAATATAATATAATTATTTCTCCGAAATATTCTTACATATTTAACAATAAGATTTTTCAGTGTTTAAGTTCGTCAGTCAAGTTCAGGGTCGCCGCGGTGCAGGGGGACTAGATTATCTTGCGGACCGGCGGAGGGAAACCGTTCAGAGCGGAGGAGGCTCCCGGCGCAGGTGACGTCACGCCGCTGGCGACAGAATGTCTGAGCAAAGCGGGAGCGCGCTGCACGTGAATAAATCTGACAAAACAGAGCGAGGAGGAGAGAGAGAGAGAGAGAGAGCGAGAGAGGGGGGGAGAGATAGCGAGAGAGAGAGAGAGAGAGAGAGAGAGAGAGAGAGAGAGAGGGTGAAGATGATGATGATGATGATCAACATTTTTTAGTTGTAAGGATCCCCCCTTCTCTCACACACACACACACACACACACACACACACACACACACACACACACACACACACACACACACACACACACACACATGCACACAATAGGCAGCTGCACATTCATTAGACCACAAACATTTACAGTACAACAGTATTGCTGTGGAGCTCCTCAGGCTTTATGGCATCATATCTAATTATAACAGTGAAATCAGCAAATCAATCAATCAATCAATCAATATTCACATTAACATTATCGTTTTTTAAAATGGATTTTTGATCACCAGCTGAGCAGGAAGTAGACAACTGCCCAGCGGCCCTGGACACTCAGCAGACACAAAAGTCCCAGGTTTGCTCCAAATATATTGAGTCTGTATAATTTGATCAAAAATGAAAATGAGAGTGAAATGAAAAGGGAAAGTAAAACACTAACTATGAAGGATGATGTAGCCGCGGCCTCAAAGATGAATTGAATTCTGGTGGGTTTATAAGCCCAATAAATGGAATGAGAATATAAAATATCAGTTACAATTTTTTGTGTCTTGCAATGTAAAGTGTAACAATAGCAGTTGTATTTTTCTGCTCAGACAGAATCAGAAGTTTATTTTATTTCCCGTCCTTAGATCAGTTTTGTTCTGTTATAGTAAGAACTGAATGTGGATGCACTCAGATGACAACCCCCCATTGTGGAGCCATCACACAGCAAGACACCGACCGCTGATGGGGAAGAGAAAAGGCCGACGGAGGGGTCAGTTCCTTCCCAACACTCACTTTCAGTATATCAGTATTACACAGTTACTTCACGAGAAAGAGATAAGTGCTGAAGGAGGTGAGTGTGAATCAAAAGCCATAAAAAGAGATGAGGAGAGATGTAATGGATATTGCTGTTTCGGTATTTCAGTATAAAATAAAGCTAAAAACATAACATGGATGTGTGAGACTTTAGCTTTTATTCAACTTATCCAAACAGCGGGGCGTCCAGGTGCAGTGTGGTTCTCCTGCAGTTTGCACACATGATGCTGAGCCCTTTGGATCTGGCACTGCCCCCGACCTTGGCTGGACCCTCCATCGCAAGCAACACACAGTGTTCTTTGGTTTCAAAGATGGCAGGAGGTCTTAAACGACCACTGCACTACAGTAACACCTAGATTCTAGGTGTTCTAGGAGTTTTGTGTTCTCCTTCTAGGTCCTAGAAGGAGAACACAAAACTCTGTTAAGGCTAACACCCTATATCTCACCTTGGATCTGCACATTTATCCTCATCCGCCCATCAGTAGTTTTTCAGTAATCCTGCAGGCAAACAAACGAGAAGATAATGATCCTGGATCCCCCCCACCTAATCTGGTTCTGCAGCAAAATGTAATGGGTTCTTCCCTTCCACCTGGTTTTGCGCTAATTTGTCCAGTAGTTTTTGCATCGTCCCGCTAACTAACAGACAGTCAAACGACAAAAACATAGGTTATAACAAAGGTAAACATAGGAAAGTGGAGGAAATACAGTACAAACAAATATAATGCTGAACAAATAGTTTGACATTTTGGAAAATTCACTAGCTCAGCTGAGCTCAACATACAAACTGAAAACGGGGGGGTTGCTGGACTGGCTCAGTCCACAGAGACGCTGGCACAGTGAGCGGAGTTTGCTACGTTTGGGCCGAGCCTGACACCGGCCACACCGAGCACACAGATACAGGTATGAGAGAGTATTAGAGTCAGATATGAGGGTTAGGGTTAACGCTGAGCCAGAGCCATTCAGAAACCTTGGCGCGTTGCCTGTCTCTAACCAGATTGTGGCAGAGCGGACTCGTGGGTTAGGATTGATTACAACATTAGCACCGTGAGACTTCCATGAATTAGCACGGGGTTGAAATACTCGACGATGACTGACACGCGTGTTTAGGCGACACTCCTTCCCGCATGCAGTTCGCCTTTGCCATGCGAGGGCTCTTGGCAGGACCGTCAAGTTCTTTGCAGCAATGTGAGGCGCGGCGGCAGTGCACCATGGCGGCTCACATTTCAAACGGGCGGCTCTTTTGGCACGGCTTTCAGCAAGTCCTTCTAGAAATAATGTCAGGGTGGTAATATTTGAATACTGTCTCCAGGGGCTTGTTGGTTTACCTCGTCTACCTCCATCGCACAGAGACAGAGGATGTACCAATCAGAGGATGCCACTACGGAAGCTCCTAACAGCGCACTGCTTTCTCGTTTTATACGTCAATGTACATGCAGTGACGGCAAATTCACAAGTTACTCTGCAGACATAAACCTTATCTGACTCTTTTGATTGATTGCCCCCCCCCTTCACAAACACAACTCTGATCCCCCCACAGCAAAGAGTGTCTGCCTGGCTCCCCCCCCCCTCCCATGGTTTAGTGAGTAGAGGGTCTTCCAGTGTTGGAGAGGGGACTTGTCTCACGGCAGCTGTCACAGTCACTTGTTGGATGAGACATTTAACCCTGGATGGCACAGCTGTCAGTCAAAGCATGTGGGTCTGCGACACGTTGAACTTCAACCAACTGCGGCCGCTCGTCTCTGAGCGGACACATGGCGGTGCACCTGTATCTCAGCCACCTGTTCCTCCGTATACAGGTGGACAGTTAAAGGCTTTGTTATATATTCACTAAATGGCTGTGTTTGTACCCTAAATGCTAAATGGACGGTATTCTTACAGCACTTTACTGGCTTTGTAGTACATCTTATATTTAAACAGCGCTCCTATATGCTGCACTTTATCTATCACATCTTATTCACACACTGTCAGCACAGCCATCATGGGGCAATTTAGGGTTCAGTGTCTTGCCCAAGGACACTTCGGCATGCAGACAACCAGCTCTACCTCCTGAGTTACAGCCGCATACTTTGTTTGAAGGTACCACCTGCGTTTCTGTGAATTCCCGCTCATTTCACAAAGACGTGTAAGTCAAGTGAAGTTTGAGACAGAATTGCCCGAGAGTATTCTGCCTCGCCTCGCAAAGGATTGGCCTCCGCTCCCCTTTGATTGATGATTCTGTGCTTGACATGTTGCACGTTTGAAGATTCCTCTGAGCTCAGCTGCTGAGCAATGGCTCACTGGTACCTGATAAGCGAACGGTTGCATATTTTTGCGGTTCACTGTGTAGGGTTTAGTGGCATCTATGAAAGTGCAACCAACTGAATACTCTTCGCCTAACACTCCCTGTCCAAGCATGCAGGGGAATCTACAGAGGCCTTGGGGTAATGTAAAAATGCAAAAGGCCCTCTCAAGAGTCTTTGATTTGTCTGTTCTGCGCTACTGTAGAAACATGGTGGTGCAACGTGAGGGAATCTATAGAAGTGGACCCACTCGTAATGTAGACATCAAAGGGTTAAGAGGAAGTAAAAACTCAAAGATTCTTAAGAAGACAAATGAAAACTATGAGACCTATGTTGTATTTTTACTGATGGATCCCCAGGTTTACCTTCATAAAAAAATAAAAAAGGTAAAATGGCAGCATTTATATAGCACTTTTATCCAAAGCACTTAAAGACTTAAGAATGAATATACTTAAATTACAAAAGTACGTATGCTCATCCCCCAACTTGCACCTATAGCCAACAGAACAACCACAAAGCCATTTAAGAGTAGATTTAACCCAGAGGACGAGAGACCAGTTTTCATTTTGACCTAATTCCTCCACCTGGAGCCACTGAGATGTCACGACAACATTTCTAAGAATTACCAGGCCGATGCTTCATGCTCATGTAGGACCTCTGAGTTCAGTGTTTGAGGCTGATCATCAAAAAAGGTTCTCATCATTATTTCTGAATGTTGAGTTGATTGCATTTGATGCGATGATTTCATTTTAACTACTCGGCAAACTACCATGCACAGATTCTGAATGCATGAGTAATACGTTTCTTAGGCTGCGAGTCTTTTTTCTTTCCTGGAAGAGATGTAGCGCTATCTTATATTATCTCAAAGGAACGCAGTGTTCAAGGACAGAAAGTAGAAACTGCTGGATTTAGCCAACATGTGAGTGTATGTGTGTGTGTGTGTGTGTGTGTGTGTATGTGTGAGGGGTATAAATACACTGTAACACAGACGATTGAATGCTACAGACAGGATTAGACTCAGTTGTGGTGTTGAATATTGTGGCTTCTTTCTTCCTATTGTTCAATACAATTTAAGTCTAAATAAATCAACGTGCTATATCTGTCTGGACCACAACAGCCCTATAAACGTAAATGTCCGTTGCTGACTGACTGACTGAGACACACCATTGGTCCCCATGGCCGAGTGTTGGAGTTTGCCCATTGGCTGTTAATTGACGCAAAAAATACATATTACGTCATCGGGGGGGGGGGTTTGCAGGCAGTGTAACCATCTTAGTGTCCTTGTAGCTGATTAATAGGATGTTTAAATTATAACAATAAAAAAAAAACACATATCAACACATATAACAACTTTTTTTGGAACCTGCCAGCTCCCCTCAAAAATAAATGTCGGAAGAATATCAGAATGAGCAAGTCAGCAAGAAAATGTGAGTGAGAATGTGTGATGATGAGATTTCTAACACACAGCAGATGCAAAACCAGAATAATATGAATATCTCGGTATGAAAAAGAAGTGCCATACACATGGAAGATGTCAACGAAGATGTCAACTTAGAAAAAGACAAAGAGATTCAAGAGCTTGCTCCTCCTGCTTTCTTCACATGTGAAAGGCAAACCTCCAAAAAAACGTCCAGACCCAGGGGTTCATGCATGCGTCCTCAATTGACTGCACACGGCTCAGCCACATACAAGGTTCTGACCTAATCTTACTCCTTTACTCATTGAAATCATCGCACAAAAAATACCACAACATGTTTTCAGGGTCTTTGTGGCATTTGAAGAGTTTTAGGAATGTGTTGCTTTGTGTCTGTGAATCTCTGTGATTCCCCCTGAACTTTCTACTGCATCGTCATGACGTCAAACTGCAAGGTCAAGAATGAACCCTATGACAATCTTACAGGGGTTTCGTTTTATAGCATGCAGATGCGGGATATTGAGGGATATAACGCAAAGTAGTAGTAGTAGTAATATTTCAAGTAGTGCATTGAGCATGTTGGTACCAAAACATTTCCATGCTGTCGGAAACAAACTATTTAAAATGTTTCAATCAACTAAGGAGCCTAAATGAATGCACTAAATTACAAAAGGATACACAAACCTTTCACTTGTCTCATTGTTTCTGAACTCTTAAATCACAAATATCTCCCCTCATATCACACAATGCCCGTCTCTCTGGTGTAATGTCTTGCATCAGATCAAACCTGCATCCTGCTAACCAGATCATCAAGCAGATGTTCCCTCTGCACACCCGGGCTGAGGTCATACCTCAGGAGAGGGGGGTGGGGTGGGTGGGGTGGGGGTGGGGGGGTTGGCTGAGGCATTGTAAGTGATAGCCATCATGACATCACCTCTTCCTGGTTTGGCCTCCAGAGACAGATCTGCAGGGGCGAAAAATAGACGGCTCCTCAAACAAAGCCGATGACTGATTGTTAGCGGGGAAATAAAAGAAATTATTACGCCAGCGGTGAAATGTTAAGGACAGTCGAGGTCAAATGTCAGAGAGTAAAAAGAGAAGAGCTGTGAATGGACGACGATACATGAAAGCCTGAGTGATACAACAAAGAAAACGTTCCTCTCTCTGTCTATTCCAAGTAAAGCTTTATTTATCTTTATCTCTTCTTCAGCCACGCCAGTGTCGTGGCTTGAGGGATGCTAATGTTGGTCTGAGGTTGGTCCACTTTGGTCCAGTGTGAAATCTCTCTCTGTGGACGACCATAAAACCTTGCACTGACGTTCATGGGCCCCAAAGGATGAATCCTAATGATCCCTTGCCTTTTTCTCTTGCACCATGATGAGGTTGACATTTGAGTGAAATGCCTCAACAGTTACGATTGGATTACCATTAAATTTAGTATAAATACCCATGTCCCCCCTCAGGATTGACTTTAACTTTGTATACCTGCAATATTCCTGCAAAACTAACGACAATCTAGCTTCCCAGTCTTGTGCCAAGATACTGAACCCCCGTATTGCCCCTCGTAGAAAAAGGGCTGCCCATAGATGCACTGTATGAATGTGTGTGTGAATGGGTGAATGGCAACAACCTGTACTGTAAAGTCATTAAGAAAAGCTTGATATGAATACAGACCTTTTATCATTTTACCACGATTAAAGCTTGAAAAAATTCAATGTTCACATCTGCACCTTCAACTTGAAAGATTTAACCTTTAAAGCGTTTGTATTCTTCAGGACTGTCTCACAGAACTGCCAGTGTTGCTGTAGAATCTTGTTTTGTGGAAACTGAGTGTTGTTCGACTGTGTTTTGATTGGAGTCTTTTGATTGCATTTTTTACACGATCATTTGAACGTTCACTTAATGAAAATATTTTAGAAAATTAAAATAAACATATTGTACTGGTCATTTATAGAAAAGTAAATAGTGAAAATGTTTTTTGGACAGCAACCAGACACTAAGTCTGACACGATAGCAAATGAATGTTGCCACCATGTGAAAAAACGTGGCTGTAAAATATATTTTGTGAGCTGGTGCTCACTTGAAACCGAGAACAGAAGCGAGTCACAAAGCAGAACATGAAGTAAAGCACACACACGATCGACCTGGGAATTCCCTCCCCACATGCACCTGGGGACAGAAACCGTACCCAGACACTTTGATGATGTCACCAATCATTAATTGATCCCTGCGGTTACAGCAGTCATGTGACAAGGTCAGACGTGTGGGTGTGTGTGTGTGTGTGTGTGTGTGTGTGTGTGTGTGTGTGTGTGTGTGTGTGTGTGTCTGTGTGAGGTTTAATAGGGACTTGAACAGAATCAGACTTTTACAGAACATCTGCTGCCTTCGAGACAATGTCACCTCTCAACCATTTCGCTCATGTGTGAGTTGCTTTCTCCATCTCCTGACTCCTCCTCTCCTCCGTCCTCAGTTTAAAGACTTGGCCCCTGGGGGGCATCACCCATCGATTCTTCACTCCTGCTCTGTCCAGTCAGCTGACACACCTTCGTCAACACTTGAGGATTTGTGTATTAGAAATTGTTCAACTTGTAAGAATAATAAACAGATTTTCTGTATTTGTAATTGATATAGTCACAAAGTCCTTTGAATGATTAGATAAATATATGGGGCATTATCTTTAACCTACATACATAAATACAACAAGACTGAATTGAAAAAGTTTCTCAATCATTTTTAATTTAGTTTTTTTTTTGTCGAGTGTAAGTGACCCTGTAGATAAATTAACATTTCTTAGATAATTTTTTTTGTGGTTATTGTGCAATAACCAAACAAGTTGGGAAAATAAGAACAACAAACAAGCGACGTTAGACAAACTGACATGAAGACAAACAAAAAAATTGAGAAATAAACAAATACATTAATAAAGAAGGCAACAAATCCAAACAAGGATTACAATGAGTTTGCTCATAGTAAAAGAGGTGGAATGGTAAAGGTAATGTGGTGTGTGTGTGTACTGAGGGTAGTTTTTTGTGTGTATTTTGGAGGGGGATACCAGATGTATATTTTATTGTACATCTGGTTGAACATTGTACTAATATATACACACAGTATCAAAACAATCGCATGAACCAGAGATACATTTAATACACTAAATGATAATATACCAATAAGTGTTTGAACAATGAAATAGTCACGATTTAAATTCACTTGACATATTTATTAAATGAAACTCATTCGTTACCATTATTCATTTGTGTCTTTCACAAATCAAACAATGAACATGTGAACAGATGGAACTGATCCCTGGGACACAAGAGGATGTAAAAGTAGATTCTGAGCATCACCTAGTGATCAAGTCTGGTCATTACAATAGTTTGTCTCCAGGCTACAAGCTTCTCAGGATCACATGAATCAAGTAGCTTTAATGGTACGTGAAGGAATTTACCCAAATATTCAACATGGTCTAGTGGAAGTATCAAATATGCAATTCTGTCAGCTCCACCCTCCCCAGGTCTGAATCATCTCCTCACCCTCAACCAACTTCCTGTTCCTCTGAGGGTGTAAAGGGTTATTCTGCACTTTTTTGTTCCCTCTTCTGCTTCCTATACAAAAAGTTTTGGGGGCCTAAAATGTTGACTTTGCGTATTTCAATTACATATTAAAGATCCATGTAAATTATTACATATGTTCAATGTAATGGTCATTTTTAATGAAATGTTTTCTATCATGTTGAATGTGACCCTAGTGTGAATAAATCAAATCACTTGAGAGTGATTTGATTAAATAAATTGTGTGTTTGATTAAGTTTAACTTTATTTAATCAAATCACTCTCAGGTTATTTGATTAATTCACACTAACTCAACATGTACATGTGTACTTGGCATAAAGTACCTAAATCTTCAGTGTGTAGAATAAAGTGACATCTAGTGGTGAAGTTGCGTGTTGCAGCTGAATACCCCTCACCTCCCCCTCCCCTTCCAAACATTAGAGATAACCTGTGGTAACCTTCAGTTGTCATAAAAACTCAAAAGCTAGTTTGTCCAGTTTGGGCTCCTGTAGAAAACACAACGTAGAGAGGACCTGCTCCCAATGTAAATATAAAGTATTTAAATATAAAAGGCTCATTCTAGGGAAAAGAAAACAACAATTCATAAACTTTAGATGAAACTCACTAATGAAAACATCACTTTTATTTTATATTCATTTTCTGCCAATAGATCCATTTCACCTAAATCATACACACTGGACCTTTAAACTGGGTTTGTTCTGATTTTCCAGAAGACGCAGGAAGAACTTGTTTATATAAAACATATTAGAATATTTAACACCAATGAACTAAAGGTACAGTAAAGTCAGTGGTGAGGGTGCATATATGCATCAGAGAGGTGTTGGATGTATGAACACACACACACACACACACACACACACACACACACACACACACACACACACACACATACACGTGCTGCAGAGCCATAAGAGGGTTCTGGCCAGAAAAGGTAATTTCTTATAGGATGGGAGCACCAGGTCCAGGTGCTTCCAAACAAGGTCATCAACAAGACGCCGCCCTCTACATACCTGCTGCATGATGGGAAGAAAACATAAAAGTGAGCTTCTTACAAACAGAACACATAAAGATGCAGGAAGGGACATGTCCCACAGGGTTTACTATAAAAACAAACTGCATTTTGGATCCTTTAAACTCTCCACTTTTCACATAATCCCATTCCCAAAAACAATTCTGGTTACTCAAAATGCATCTGGTAAGATTAGAAGTATTTTCCTGCCGTTCAAACCTTTGGATCTTTGTATGCACATGTGCTGGTTGTCCATAAGATGTCAGTGTTGCACTGCGGACAGCTCCCATGCTCCAAGAGGCCGTGTCAAAGGCTCCTTGTGGAGTCTCTTGGCAGCACCTGAGTCGAAGCTAAACATCGGTTCATTTGGATGGAAAATCAGACTCTTGCTTCACGAAACATTCCACATCAAACTATTTAAACTTTCCCGTCAAAATAGACAAAATTCATTTTTTTTCAAGAACCTTTTTCAACTGAAACATTTTTGCCAGTAATTCACGGAGCTAACGTGGATGACAGTGTTGATCTCTGTGGAGCCAAAGTAGACAGAGTAAAGCCTAAAGTAAAACAATATCTTCACCGATGGTTCCTAATGTCTCCGCGATGGGACACACTGCCAGCGGTGGTTGCAGTGCGGTCAGGTTGAGGTGAGGTTTTGGGGTTGTCGGTTCCTCCTCAAGTTTAGCTTAAGTGGAAACTGAGGTTCGGTTTGGCCCGGCTCGTAGGGCTTTCAGAAATGCAGCAGGAAATGGGGAAGATTCATTGAGCAACACTTTGTTTCCTTTGCTTTGTCACAAGATCAACAGCGCTGCAATTAACACAGCATCAAAATAAGTCTTCGTCAAAATCCTGTAAACACATAAATCACGGTGTGCTCCGCTCCTGTTCCTGTCACAACTGTTACATTTGACTTCAGATCAAGTGCAATGAAACATGCAAACTGAGCGCCCGCTGCGGTAATAAAACAATTTCCACCCACTGAAGTTTTTAGAAGAACACACAGTTTTTATTTCTCAATTCCACTCTGAGAATTTAGAGTGTGTCCCTACAGGGGACAGGGTGTGGTGGCGGCGCGGCAGAGTGATGGGAAGGTATTACACAGCGTGACTACAGTCGCTCTCTGTGTCGAAGTCTATGTTCCCCCGACGACTGCCCTTGTGAGATCACCGGCCACTGACAGGGAATTGGCCGCAGTCCGCTCTCACTGAGTGATTCCCCTGCGGGACGACCTGCCAAGTGACGAGCCTGCCAGCAACCCTCTCATACATTCCTCAACATGGTCACCGCTGCCAGCTCGGCCAGTCTGGGTAGATGCCACCCAGTGCTTCCTTCGCTGCCCCAGACACCTGAACTAGCACAGGAGTGGAGGAGAAAGAGAGAGAAATAGCTGGACGGGTGCACGGTGGGAGTGAGATCTCTGTTGGGCAGCCGGCAAACAGCCACTGCAGCTGTTGTGGCCTTTTCCACAACGATTCCACTGTTCCAGCTTCCAGAGGAGCGATAATTAAAACTGTGCCCACCTCTCCTCCAGCCAGAACTTTCCTTAAACACTCACATATATGCACACATGCATCTATACGTATCTATATGCATCCCAGCCTTCCCACCGCAGCAGCTGATTTGAATTCATTTACTGTTGGTTGCTTGTTGTTTGTTGCATCTACTGATTGTTTGGGGGCAGCAGAACAGGCTGTAAACACAACAATGACATATAATCATCCTCTGAAGTTGATATAAGACACAATTGGAAGACAATGGCTCACATTAGAATTCATTTGAAGTCTTGTATGTGGCCGCCTTTCTTGTGTGACTCCAATATTCACACTCTTTAGCTCGAAGGTAAATATGTAGCTTAGCCACTCTATGCTAAATGCTCCACTGTATTCACCACCTGTAGTCGCTAACTTTGATCAGGTTTTGTATGGAGCTTTCATCAGAGCTTTCCTCAGCTGCCTGTGTCTGATGTCAAAGCCGTGAGAGCAGTGATCTCCTCAAAGCAAAACACACCTGCAGGCGATAGAACCAAAACAATGAGCTGAAGGAAGCTAAAATGATCTGTAGGGTCGTAGGGAAAAGTTGTGGGTTCATCACATGACGACACATCTCCACCTCCTCTTACGATCCAGAAACGAAGCAAAAGTTTTCAGGATACGAACACTTGGGGAACTGAAGCTGCAGCAGCGAGGTCCCATCTAGACACGCACCCGACCAATCACAAGTCAGTCTCAGCTGTCAATCATGACCTTTCACATAATTGTTTATAGTTCTCATCAGTGTAATGAAAGCTACAATGATAGAAACCATCTTTTAGAAAAATATTTGACGTGTACTTACACTTTTCAACAGTTTGGAGGCAGGATTTATGACCAGCCACCAGGTGGTGATCTTGACACTTTGGCGTTTCATGTTTGGGGAGGTGCCATGTCGTCCATCTTTATATACATTGCTATGGATCACATAAGCATTTTTATTGTTGTTTCATTTATTAATTCAATCAATTGGTTGTGTAAAATGTCTGAAAAGTGATAAATGCCCATCAATTCTTCCCTGACAATGGCGGCAAATCTTGCTGGAACCAGTATGCTTGGCAATTATTGACTGACAGATAACTTACACAGTTTGTAATTTTTGATCAAATGACAAATCAATGAATTGACTTGATGTTGCACTAAACCAGAAAGAAAACTCTTCTCTCTGCACCTTTGAGGACGCACACGATGTTAAAAGAACAGAAATATATTGCCTTTCTCAGCGGTTGGGCTCTAATTGCGGCACAAAAGAATAATGAAGTGTGTTGGCCTCTTTGGTCCCAGCTCCCCACTTCCCCTCACCTTCTCCGGAGTGGGCATTCCTGTATAGATTAGCTGGAAATCTTTCCTGTCCTATCGAGGATAATCCCCCCCGAACAAGGCCGCCCGGCTCTCATATTAAGAATGATTTAGGCACAGTGGATTCCGGTCAGGTCAAGTCTCCACTTTCATGTTACGACGTGGCTGTTCCAGTTGTTATATGGACCTTGTGGGGAGAATATGAGCAGACAGAAGAGAGGAGAGGAAAAAGAGGGCAGCGTTTTTTTTTACTGTTCAAACAGAGTTCAAAGTCATCACGTGGACTTGAAACATGAATTAAGGTCAGTGATACACTGACGCTCAGTCCGTTTGAAAGAAAGAGGAAGTGTGTGTGCGTGTGTGTCTCGAACAAGGGTGTCTGGGAGTTCAATTTTTTAAGACGTTTGAGGTCTCAGGGATATTTCCACATCAGGTTGTTTTCCTTCGGCCTTTCACACACACACACACGCACACACACGCACACACACACACGCACACACACGCACACACACACACACACACACAGGCGTGTTTCCATGACTTCAGAAGACATAACATGACCTTAACAACCTAAACCTTACCTGAAACTAACCTTAACTTAACCTTACCGAACCATATCTCAACATTAAAACATAAAAACATGTCTTCACCTTAAAATTTAATGATTAACATTATTGGGACGTGTTTTTTGTCCCCATAAGAAAGACATGACCCCATAATGTGACTGTATGAACAGATTTAGGTCCCCACAATATGAGTAATACCTGGAACACACACACACACACACACACACACACACACACACACACACACACACACACACACACATACACACACATCAGGATTTTTATCAGGACTACATTAGTATGAACGAGAATTACAAGAACAACGCGGGTGCACATGGAGCTTTTTCCCTCCTGGGGTCACACAGGAGAGGGTGACTCATATGTATTACTCCACATAATGTGATTTAAAAGTGACTGAGAGGACACTGCTGCCTTCAAGATAACAGGAAGCTTGAATTATCTCCCTGGTTGTAGGTTGGTTAAGCTGCTGTGGTGAGAAACGGAAACAAATGCGCCTTGTTTATTTCCTTTATTTTGCTTTTATTTTGGGCCGAGATTCACAAATACAGGGGATGATTTGGCAACAGAGCCAATAAGCTCGGTTTTATTCAGTTCGGCTCATTTTAGCCACATTCAGTCGTGTGTAAAAGGAATCTGAGGAGGTTGCTGGAGGCAGCGAGCCGTCACACTCTCTACGCCGCTGCAGGTTTTGTAGGCAAAGGACAAGCGAGGGAAAATGGCTTCCTAACAAGATTTATAATTTTACACAGAGGGTTCAAACTTTGGCCCCCCCGAGTGGGAGTGGTCAGCATTTATAATTTCAATTCATTCATTGAAACACTGCACTGTTTTCTTCCTTATAGGAGCATAACAAGAGAATTTGCTGTGGAAAAGACGTCTCTGAGGGAGCACGGGGAGAAAAGACTGGCTTATTTCAAGCTAAAGTGAAAAGGACAGTATGGGCAGGACAGGGGTTTTAGTGGTTTTTACAGTTCAGCGGTGGCGTTTTGAAAGCGCGCTCTTTCAGCAACGTGGGTGGCACGGTTGTTCCTTGCATCTCTGCTATTGTATTGTCATTGGCTCTATGCACTTGTCAGCATCATTGCTCACTTTCTCAGGATAAATGTTGATTTTGCTTTATGCGGGGAGAGCCGAGGCAGCAGCGCTTTGATTCGTGAAATTGCCATGGCCTCGGTGTGAGAGCTCGTGTCACTGCAGACGTCCAAATTCCTCTGACATGTTTACTGTTTTCTTTTATTTTGCAGGGGCTATTCTGCGCCAGCGCCACCGCTCCTGTTGCAGCGCCTCCATGTGAAATCCTGTGTGTCGTGTAAACAGAGTACCAGAAAATAACAAGCACAAGAAAAGGGAAAATTTTCACCCCGGCGTCGTCTTCTTTTTTTTCCTCCCTCGCTCCCTTCAGTGTGCCCACCACTTGTTGTCCTTTATTTGTAGCCTAAGTGCTTTGGCATTAAATCTTATTATTTTTTGGTAAATAAACCAGTTTCTGGTCGGAATTACACACAACTTGGTGTGAGGTCCTTTTCAGAAAGGGGCCTGGATCCTTTTATCCAAAATGTTTTCTATTTCTGCTTTTGTAAGACACTTTTGACTGCTTTGAAAGGGAGAAACCAGGTTTTTCTTGCATTTCTGGGGGTGAGGTTGGGGATTTTTCTCAGCATTGTGGTGAGATTTATTCGAAGAGGCTGCATTTTTGTCTGATTTCCCTCTTTGTTCTCTGTAAGTAGTTCCAGGTCCCCCCTAATGTGCGCTGGGCTCGGTGATTTTGCACATGGGCGTGTATGTGTGTGCGCGAGCGGGGAGCACATGTGTGAGTGTGCGTGCGCGAGGGTGAGGCGGGGACTTGGTGTGACACCTGCTGTTGGGATGAATAGGGTCAGTGGCAGGGCCCTTCAGCAGGCAGCAGCTGCTTGTTCTCACTGCAAAGCTCGACTCTCACGGCGCTCTAAAGCCTGCACGACGACAACTGAGGCCCTGACTCGGCGACACATAGTGCCCCCTTCCACCAGCTCCTATCATTACAGTTATTATCTTCAAGTATTGCAATTCCACCTCTCCCGGGGTCACGATCCTAAGCGTTCGGAAGGAAATGTGAAATTGACCTGAGGAAAAACATCAAAAACAAACTTCAATTTCCAGGCTTGCCCTCTCTGAACACAGGAAGAGGTTTCCAGACAGCTGCTGACAGACAAAGATACTTGGTATTTGGTTGGTCTGACCTGTCTGCGCTCTCTCGCTGTGTGGTAGTGACTTAGTGGGTCTGAAAACATTCCCTGTGGCACAACAGAGGAAGAGGGCAGAGGATAAACAGCGAGGTATGAAAACATCAGTCTGTGTGTTAGCAGCGTTTAACACATGCCTGCAAAAACTTTTCATCCATCTTTTATTTTTTATTCTATTGGTCAATTCTTTATCTACAAATGACAGTAAATATCCTTTTATAACATTTAGTTTCACCCAAATTCCTAAGTTTAGAGACATTGTTCCTTATCTAGCCACCAGAGGTCAGCCTTTTATTAACAAATTCTAATGCGCTGCGTTTTAACCCTGAAGAAAACTCACACTTTCTGGAATATTAAATAAATTACTAATGATGCGCGTGCAGTGTTTGCATCTTCTGCACGGCCGGTTGTTGTCGGCTACAAAGTTTGTCCCACCTGCAATAACAGGGTTGAAGTTTCTGTGACACAGGTGATGCCAGTGTAAAAACCCCTCTGTCATCACAATGCATTTCGGTTTGAGGCTCACAAGCAAAGTATAGAGTACGTCCCTGTTGCCGTGCATTTGTTAAATGATGGGTTTCGTCAACAGGAGACAAACAGGCAACAAAACTTAGCCTTAGCTGAACAGGGACAGAAATAACAGGTTTACAGGCCAAAATATTCCCAGTTGTCTAAAAGCATTTTCAACATCACTTGACAAAAAAGATAGCCAGTATGTTCTGAAATTCCTCGACGTTGCGTAAAATGGTTTTCAAGGATTCTCTTGAGTTTCATGTCCCTTTTGTTTGAGCCATGTAAGGGTTCGAGCGGTGGCTCTAAGATGAAGGTTGTCTTGTCTTCGTCCTTCTGGAGAGTTTGTAGTTGAAGTACATGAGAGCCTTGGACTGCGGGGCTCTCCTGGGCCAGCAGGTGCGTCCGCTGCCAAAGTAGTCCCCCAAACACTGACAGGTGTAGGAACCATCTGTGTTGACACACTGAGCGTGGCGGCTGCACCGGTGAGACCCGGTTAAACATTCGTCCTTATCTGTGCAGGGGAATAGAGGGAGATAAGAAATGTGAATAGGTGACTAATGCTTGTGAGATATTTAATCATCTCGTTTTTTTGTTTTCGCAGCATGAATTTAAGCCAAAGCTGCTTCATAGTTAAGTCACATTAGATCAGTGTGTTGAAGGGAAAAGGTTTTTTTTCACAACCGTCTGTTTCAAACCTGCTAGAGAGATAATGTTGCAATGCTCATCACATGGATGAAAACAGAAAACAGCTCGTGTGTGAGCCCACAGCTGAGTGGGTGAGCTGCGAGTGCTCATCAAATAAACATGGTTTGTGGATCCTCCGCTGCCAAAGCACATCTTCACTTGATCCCCCTCTCTGCCAATTAACGCAGATGAGGAGAACATGTGGAGCCGTGCTCTGATCCATTCAGTCATTCACAAGGGCTGACATGGAACCGGTCTGAATGTGGCTTCAAAAATATCTTGCTCATGGGCGTCCCTGTGAGCGAGTCCGGGGTGGATAACACATCATCTTAACATGCGTGGTCGGAGAGCTTCCCCTCAAATGTTTATTTACACAAATTATGTCAAAATGAAAAACATAAATCTTATATTCAAGCACATCCTCACATAGTGTAGAGGAGAAACCATCTGCAACAACAAACAGAGAGGGATACTTTTACCTCGGCATTGCAACGAGCCCTTGAGCGTCCCCATCACAAAACCGTCTCGGCACACACACGTGTAGCTGCCAAACGTGTTCCTGCATCTCTGCCGCGGTGGACACGCGTCAGTCTCCCGCTGACACTCGTCCACATCTGCAACAAAACACAAACACGTGTCCGACCCCAGAAACATGTTTGTTTCATTTCATTGTGAAGAGGAACAGTACAAACTGTTTGTCCTTCTTTCACACACATAAGGACTTTGAATTGACTCTCAATCATTGTGAACAGCTTAACCAAGATATTATCTCCAACCTTAACCATGACTAGTTCATTCATGTCTTAGAGAGGGTCCAACCACAGCTCACATCTTACCCTTAACCTTAACCCGGACCTCAGAAATTCCTTTTTTTCCCCATTATGACAGGGCTTTGGTCGCCATGAGGTCTACTGGTCCTGACAAGGTTGCTGTTTATGCTCGAAAAGGTCCTACGAATGCACACACACACACACGCACACACACACGCACACGCGCACACACACACACACACACACACACACACACACACACACACACACACACACATACACAAACACACACACACACACACACACACCTAACCTCTCAAGGACAAGGTGCCCAAATGTTTCTTGTCTCTGCTCAAAACAATAATTACCTTCAAAAAGACTCGAGGGGCACAAATTAGTACTTTGACCTTGCAACCACCTCTTTGTACTGAAGCTTTGAACGACGCACTGCTGTTCAGAAACGGGGAGTGACCCAAATGCACAAATGTTTTACTCGAGGTGTTATGTCCCTCGAGACTTATACACTGTACATTTCTTAGTAAGGAACAGATACAGCTCTTGAAATAATCTCACACCAGTTTTCTGAAATCTGGGCATCTCTTTTTCGAGAGACAAAGACAAAAGCGCAGATTACTCGTTGCTGTGGAGGGTGAACATTTCCCACCGTGAGCGTCCCCACAGTGTGAGAAAGTCTCCTTTAACAGCCGTGAGAGAGGCTGAGGAGGGATCCCTTCATTACAGGACAGGAGGCGCCGGCTGCTGCCGAGGTATCGAGAGGGACATAAAGGAGAGAGTACAGGGTCCCTTTGTTTTTACATCAGGTAATTAAAGGCTTTTTCTTTGTAGGTGGACAGTCCCACCTACCATCTGCCATCGGAGAGTCAGCTGCAGGTAGATGACGTGTGCACGCAAATAAAGATATCTAGAAAACATATCCCAAAAGAGGTGGTGGGAATACAACTGGAAGAATCTGCTTCTAAGGCTAAGAAACGTGAGAACATATCTAAACATGTGAGGCGTCTATCTACAGTAGCTGTGAGTGGTTCACCGTGCTAATGAGCTGAGGGGGTGTTTCTGAAGAGGCTCTATACCTTCACAGGTCTTGTTGTCAGCGGCCAGGTGGAGGCCGGGGGGACACAGGCAGCGCAGCTCTCCCCCTCTCTCCATCTGGAAACCAAACTGGCAGCGCGGAGAGGAACATGCGGCCGCTCCTGGAAGACAAACAGGGAAACACTGGCTGAGGATCCAACCGAGAAACGGGCCACTGGATCTCACACACACACACACACACACACACACACACACACAACACACACGTACACAAACACACACACACACACACACACACACACACACAACACACACACACACACAAACACACGAGGACAGGCTCCGCAGCACTGGGAGCGGTAATGAAGCCGTGAACAAAAATGGTGACCAAAAATCTGTATCTTACATAAATCACACATTTACATTGCTGCACTTGAAATACCACATCACCACAAAGCTATGTTATGATATCACATTCTATAATATAAACTGTGAATATCTAAACATTTACGTGAGCTAAGCAAGGTGTGTAAACTCGGTGCCAAGTCCTCGGATACTTTAATCTCCAATTATGGTATAAAGATGGCAGATGGGCTTTCGTGGAGAAAATGATGCACAACGTCAGAAAAATCATCCGTCAGCACAGAGATGTCCTTCATGTGGGTTTTTTTTAAATAGCGGCCTGTTAGTTTTAAATGTTCTGTTTAAAGAGGAAATGACTCACTGGTGCAGGTGTATCCATCTGCGCCGAGCGTGAATCCAGGTTCGCAGTAACAGCGATAGCTACCGTGTGTGTTCATGCAGCGCTGGGAACACGGCCTCTCCAGCAAACCGCATTCGTTCACATCTGGAGTCAATAGGAAACATTCTTCAAGCAGCGTATAGAAGTCCTTGCGCTAAATGATGCAGAGCAACACAGGTAATGGTGGAGAAATTAAAACCATAGGTCCGATAATGGTTATACTCTACCTTCATCACACAGGGGGCCTTCGTAGCCTCTGGAGCACAAACACTTCTCTGGTCCCACGCATTTTCCATGTATGCACGACGTCTTGCACACAGCTGTGGATGACAATGGACAAATATAAAAACCCAAATATATTGTTAATAGATGTAAAAATTAAAGCGCCATATATGTTTTTGTTTATATAGTAACTGTGTTGGCAAACAGTTGCCTATTTAAATGCTGATGAATGGAGGGTTCTCCACTTGTAGAAAATTAAGCTAAAATATCCTGGTGTGCCGCCATCTTGCACTTTTGACGTCATTAAACAAGCATTAAATAATTTATTAAAAACAAACTTACAGGAAAAACAAACATATACATATCATCGCTGTGATAAGCACCAACTAAAATAACAGCAAAAATGATTTCAGATGTATTTTTACTTTGTTCCATGTCTCATCTACTAACATAGAGGTGGCGGGGATTATGACCTATACTGTAGCCAGCCACTAGGAGGCGATCATGATAATCAGGCTTTACTTTTGGGGAACTGTTCTGTTGTCCATCCTATTCTGTAAAAAAACTAAAAACTAAAAAAGCTTAAATATGTTAAAACACTCTATGGAGCTTCGGGGGGGGGGGGGGGGGGGGGGGGGGGGGGGGCAGCTGACATCGTTCTCATTACATTTATTAATTTGATGCATTGGCAATGTACAAAATTGTAGATGTAAAAAATTAAGTATTGCATTTAAAAATCTACTTGGCAAAGAAACAGCCAAATTGACTTGGGACTTGAATTCTTTTAGTGTGTCATATTACACTGTATATACATTATTAGTTATGTAAATGTAACATTCAGTTTTTAAGGTAGTTGTTTGGCGTAGAAGTAAAAAGACCCTGAAACTATACTTAAGTGTAGTTTTTAGGTACATTTACTTTGTTTTCTCCACTGATACTGATAAAGAGGAAAAGGTGCATTGACATGAGGGTAAAAAAACTTATATGAATGAAGTTGCCAAGAAAAAAAAAACCCTATGTTCTTTACATTTATTTCCTTGTTTGTTGTTTTGCTGAGATGCTGCACTGATAACCTGTGAACTCCGGGTCTGTGTCAGTGTAGCTGTCACTAAACGGCAGAGCGACTTACGCTGACAAATGCCGTTAACATTCCTCCATCCCACACAACAGGAAGTAGTTTGACCATAGCTGCAGTGTCCCGGCCGTGCGCGACCCCCGCTGTGCTCCAGCACATCCTCCACTGACCTGTGGAGACTGGGACAGAAGGTTATCAGATCATTAAGCATCGTCTCGCCTTCAGGGCTTCACATTCCCAACAAAGACTCCTGGTCAAAGACTAGATATCTCATTCCGAATCATCTGAAGACACATTTTGGCCTTTACAGTTTTTCCTGGAAACAGTTGTGTAAGTCTGAAAAAGGAACAGCGATTGCAAATCACAAAAAGATGATAAATCAAACACAAATTGTAAAATGGATCAATATGGTGGATGCACACATACTGTAAGATAGCTGTCAGATTACTTACACTGACCTCATTAGTGGGGCTTTATTGAAGGCACAATATATTGTGCATACATTTTACACTCACTGTGCAAAATAACACAAAAACATGATAGTTCACTTGAAATTGTTTGTAATTGTTTCTAGAAATGTAGGTACAATTTAAAAATGTTACCATCTTTTATGATTTCTATATTTCTTTTTTTGGCATTTCTGCTGTATTCCACAGAGGCAGTCGACAGTAAAAGGTTGACCTCATTTAGGACATTTGTACTTATATCCTGACTATTGAAATATTGAACTTGTTCCCTCATTGAAATCTTCAAATCTTCTTCAAAAACCTTTTGGGGCATTTTCACCTTTATTGACACCCGTGAAATGAGGAGAGAGAATGGGGGAAGACACGCAGCAAAAGGCCGGGTGGCCATTGAACCTTGGACCGCTGCAGGAGGATTCATGTGGGGCGCTTGCACATTTACTCATTCTAACTTTTCTCCCTGCTTAAAGTCTAACTACTTCTTGTGTTGCCATTTCAACTGCAATCTCAACTATTTGTGTTTTGACTTCCGCTTCTGCTACAATTTCACCTGCTTCAAAAGTTTAAAGTGCATTTAGAATACAGGACAAGATGTTGAATAGATAAAGTTTTCAAATTTTCTTCAGAGAATTTGTTTATTCCAGTCTTTCACATCTTTGGTTACACATATTCTAATCACGTATAACAGGATGTTGGCAGTTCCGTACACTGGAAACCACTGTTATGAAACACCTTCCTCATTCCCTTATTGAATTTCTCAGAAAACAGAAAGAAATTCTGAGCAGTCATAACTCCTGCATCATTAAAATCTGCTGTCATAAACAAAAGTGCAATAAACTACATGGCATTCAAAAGCACTGAACAAGCTTCACTCATAGCTGCTGTTAAATCTCCTCACACCCACACGGCAATAAGAGCCTATTAAATGATTAGACCCAGGCCAAGTAGGTTTATTTCACATGCTCGCACCGAGCGTGTGTCCGAGAGAGAAATCCACAAACCGACATCATCCTCATGCAATATCTTTATCTCAGGAAAACGAAAGGAGTCCATATTGTTTTAATAACTCTAAAAACATCACAAGTTAAAAGTAAAAAAATGGATTTTCTTTCTTACCTTGCCACAGAGATGCTGATGAAATGCACCATCACCACAAAGACCCGCCGGCTTATTTCAACCATCTTCTTCCACCACGTTTTAACCTTTTAAGAACATATTCGCTTCCTCTTTGCTCCGACACCTTCGCTCTGTCACAGAGGCGCTCGTTTTGTGATGTGTGTGTGTGTGTGTTTAAAAGGTAATTTTGGACGTGTTTGTGTCGGTGTGAGTGTTTGAGGTGTGTGTGTGTGTGTGTGTGTGTGTGTGTGTGTGTGTGTGTGTGTGTGTGTGTGTGTGTGTGTGGGGGGGGGGGGTGGGGGGAGGTCACATGGTGTAATTGTAAGGTGCTGAGAGAAGGAGGTGTGACAGCTCACCTGTGTGCAAAACAGAGAGGGACAAAGAGGGGGGGGGGGGGGGGGGTACAAAATGAGAAGGACTTCAGAGGAATATTTGTTGGAGAATGCAAAGAAAACACCAGTTAAATAACTGGGTGGTGAAACAATGGTCCGCTCAAGGTCCACTTACTCCCTTCTACATCACATGTGATTCATTCTTCAATCATTTTCTGTTGTTGTTTATATCTGCGTAAATGTTGAGCTTTAACCAAGAAACTGTAGTTGACAATAAAGGTCTACCTCTTCACTTTTCTACCATGTGACATTGTTTTCACCAGCCCGACTGTGTAGCTTAAACGAAGGTCCTTTTGTCAACTGCAAGAATGTCAAGTTCAACTTTTGAAGGAGCAGTTCAACATTTTAAGAATGAAGTCATGAACACTTGTCATAATTAATCCATTTGTTGCAACGGATGGAAATATTTGTAAAGTGCTCCCTGGATTAGCCACGCAGCACCCTAAGCTAAAGAGAGAGCACAATGCAGAAAAGCCCCAATAAAGAGTGAGAGAAGACATCGAGTAACATTTAAAACTCTTGAGCTCGGTTAAGATTCTAACCTTAAATCTGTCCTGTGTTGAGTTAGATAAGAATATAAACACCACTCAGCTGTTTATGACTAAATCTGAAGCTGGAACCAACAAATAGTTACCGTTATGTCTTCTGGTGTTAATGGACACTCGGATGCAGAGAAACAGGAAATGATAAAACTTTACTGAATAGTCAGAGAACATGGAAACACAACCAAAGCTGCTTTTAGACGTGCAAGTCCAGGACATTTTGCGGAGGGGCTGTATGTGAGAACACAAATCGGAGCCATACACGAAGAAGACACAGACGAAGATGCCAACTTGTAAAGACAATGAGATTTGAGAGCTTTTGGTATTAAAGACAGACATGCTGTCGTCTGCATGCTCCACCCAGGTGCCCTCGCCTCAATGTTGTGAAAGTGTCTGACCCGGAGAATCTCCTGGTATGATCCTCATATGTGAAAGGCCAAGGCATCCAATTTTGCTGGACATTTTCCAAAGTTCAATCTGGCAATCAATCACTCTTCTTTTTGTTTGCTGCTTATTACATGAAAATAAGTTTTATTAAAACAATAAAGGAATACTTAAAGTCAAAGACGGACACAGAGGATGACTAAGTGTTTTATAAAGACTGGGACCAAGATCTCAGGGTCGGAAATAAGCGCTGGCAGCCTCAGAGGTCGGGCCTTTGAAGCCTTAACCATTACCAGCTCTGATCAGAGTGCAATCAGTTGTATTAAGCTCAAAGGCGGAGTCCTTGTCTGGACGCCTGGTGGTCCACTCACCACTCACCACACACACACACACACACACACACACACACACACACACACACACACACACACACACACACACACACACACACACACACACACACGCAGGGCCATGCTGCGTCCGTCTAATGAATGAACATCAGCTGAAAGCATGACATCAAGAACTTGATGTCATGCTTTCACTTCCCTGCAGCGCCACTGAAGGATCTGATTAGACCTCTACACACCAGGGCCAATGTTATTTTGCTTGTTTAACCAGTTTACAGCAAACCAGACTCTTCTGCTCTCAATTGACGCCGAAAATTGTGCGACCTCAAAACAACAAGTGGCAGATTTTTGGCAGCTTCTCCCAAACCCACTCAGCTAATTATGAGATTACTGTTGGGGTAGGTGGCCCCGGGGTGCCACCGCTGCAGAGGAGACCACAGCTGAGAGGCGCTCGCAGGTTTTAGATTCAACCAATCGTACGTGTAGAAAAAACGTGACTGTATGAGGTGATGGACGACAAGGGCTGGTGTCTGTTAAAGGTGACGTGTGTGTGTGTGTGTAAAACTTGTGTGTCTCAGTTCAGTTTCAACTCTGTATCTCTCTGCAACCACACACACACACACACACACACACACACACACACACACACACACACACACACACACACACACACACACACACACACTCTGTTCCTCCGCCCAAACCTCTGTCTTGGATGGTTTTTGTCAAATGTGTCACCACCACACATCAGCAAGCGAGGTGGAAAGAAACCATAAAATAGCTCTGCATGGTCTGCCTTGAATTAGAGCCAAACCTCACTCCATATCTGTCATAAACGATACAATTAAACTTAATCCCGCCTGCCAAAAGGGAAAGGAGCGAGGGAAACGGAGTAAAAGAAAAAGAAAGTGGCCGTCAACAGTAAAAGAGAATGATAAACGTTGTCGGTGCGAGCACAGTGTGTGGCAAGTGCAGGGGCTGATCAGAGAGCTGTGTGCTCTCCACCGTCTGCCAGCATGGACGTGGTGGGAGAGGACTGAGATTTCAAATGTGTGTCCGTGCCAAATCTGCAGATCTCCCTTTTGACCACATTAGAGGTGTAACGCACTGGTGGTCTTTGATTCCTCAAATTGAAAAGGGATGCCCCACAAAGAGATCAGATGTCATTTCAAGGGGCCTTCCCCCACCCCCACCTGCTCAAAGAATATTACATATCGTTCATAAATGATGAGGTTGGAGTGAATCCCCCCCCCCCCCCCCTCCACACACACACAATGTGAAAATAAGATTCCTGGAACAGTGTTGGTGGTCAGTCACACACGGCACATATAGGCAGCCCCTTCTGCTCTTATTAAATTGTACTCGCTCCTATGTGATACTGGCATGAGGCTGTACTACGTGAGAATTCAGATGCATTTGCAAATTTTGCTTGAGGTAACCTAGCAGTAAAAGAAAAATACCCACCAGTGCACTGGAAAGTCAAATAAAATGTTATGTTATAACTGCTCACCATCATTTCAGAGTTAAACACAGACACTAATGACTTTATTTGGACCTAAAATGTCAAGAGTCTGCTAAATATTAACATGGCAGTAACTCTTTGCCCCCTTTCCCTTTAATCCTTTTAATGCTTTATATGTTGTAGTCACTGAAATATTGACACTTTCCAAGGAAGATACGGGATTAAATCAACTTGGGCAGTTCCAGGTTAGTCTGGCCGGTGGTGATGTTGGTTGCAGCTTTCTGTCTGAAACTGTAAAGGTGACCTGCAGTGATTGGGTCAAGGCAAATAGAGATCAGCTGCAGGACTCAGTTTACAAAACCCTGAAGCTGCACCACCGCTGCTGCACAAAGACCTGTTCACCTGATCATTCAAAGTTCAGGGGAACAAGGCAGAACCACGAACTGGAGAATCAATCGTCGTAAACGTGTTGTTGTCGTAATCATCAACATCTCTAACGGTGAGAAGTCCCAGCTGCTGCTGCTGCTGCTGAGCGTGTGGCGGAAATATACCAAATTTGGCACTGCACTTCCTCAGGCCCTGACACTGATGAGAGGAACAGTTCTCGAGATAAACGTTCCACATACAGACAGAAAGACAGAAAGACGTTTATCGAGTTTGTAGGTAGATGTGAAAACATATATGAAAGAAACTACTTTGAGAAGACACCTACAGTGACTTGTGACACATTATAAACTTGTTTTCTCTATGCAGTCAAATTATAATTCATTTATAAGTAAATGGGAATAAAGTGTATCCTTATAAAATTGCATTTACAAGTTCTAGATTTACCACCACTTCATATAAAACCGTGGGCAGGTTCTCTATTCACACTGGAGCCTGACTGGCAGAGACCTGAGATAAACAAGGACACTGGTAGAAAAGTGTTTTTGCTTTTTCTACTTTTCATAGCAGTGAATTCTCACTATCCCTCACACATGACAAACAAACTGCAGATAGTGTAAACTACTCCCTTGTCTTTATCCGTGTATGCACTTGTAAGCAGATGTCCACACATGGAAAAGTGCAGAAGTACATCTGGTTTTAATACACATACATGAATGTACATTATGAATGTGCAGTATGTAAGAATGAATATGTAAAGGTCATACTGGTATGTGGGTGTTTTCCTTCACTCCTTTTTTTGAAAAACTGATATTACTCAACATATTTTTTAACATTAAGATCTGAGGAGGAGGTGTGGTGTACAAAATGGTGATGAATATATTAATAACCATAATCTTTGGTGTATGTCCTTTTTGGGACATAAGTCCTGTAAGTAAAATTCCTATCAGAGCCCATCTATGGATAGTTTGTCCCCTTTCCTATTAATGGCTACAATTCAGCTGGAGGAAGGTAGTCCTAAAGGAACTGGAGAGAATGGAACTAAATAGCCAAATTAAGCATATACACCTTCTTCTGGATTAAAAGCCCCACATTTTATAAAAAATTTAGCAAATACAGGATTGATTATTAACAGGGAGGGTGATTTTCTGCTCATAATGCATGTATCTCAATAAGGATTTCATTGATGCAACAGGAAATCCTTCCTCGATATCTCCTGCAGTCTAAAAACAGTGAAGTCACATCACAATGTAAAGGAGGACGAGGAGGATGATGAATTAAGACAAATGGAAATCAGGGTAATGTAGCAGCTGCTAATAGGTCATGCACTCTGGCGTTAATGACCATATTCCACGTGCACGTAAAAAACAGGCTCTGGTGAAACCAGAGTGGTGAAAGCTGTTAAGTTTCATGTGGTGCATGATGTCACAGAACGGTATAGAGTTGATTGAAAAAGCACAAATCTAATCTAATTGAACCAGATCTGTTGTTTCTATTATACCGAAAACATAAAGACCAATTTGTTTTAGGGCTGTAGCTCCATAGGCCCCCATTCATTCTGGACCACCCAGAGAGCGCCCCCTACACAACCTGGAAGTTGTGAGAGTGGAATATCTTTGTACTTAGAGAAAGAGAAATTCTCTGGCCGTAGTGATCGTGGGTGGATGGTGTTTCTCAGATTTGGGTGTAGCTGTGCCGAGACTTTCATCACCACCGAGCTACTATCGTTTTTTTGGTTAATGTTTTTCACAGGTGACCTCAGAATGACGGACAGTCTGGGGTCAGAGTTCTGAGGGGGTCTGCAGAAGGGGTCGTCCAGGTGTGAGGGGTGAGATGCTGGAGGTCAGGTGTGAGGGGTGAGAGGGTGGAGGTCGGGGGTGAGGTCAGCGGATGGGACACCTGCGAGGGCCTGATGAGGACAGCAGTGATGTGGAACGAGGACGATGTAACAGATTTGAGGGCAGAAAATCGGGTGGACGCCTCACGTCATCCATCACCATGTTGCTGATCACCTGCATGGCTGCAGATGGACCATCTGAAATCATCTGCCTCACTCTGATCCAGGCTGTGATGGTTCATCTACAACCACAAGTAGACTCCTTATTGGATTCATAGGTGAAGCCATAATATTACATTCATTTAAATTCCCTCATTAGAATGAACAAAACTCATCTGTGACTGCAGTCTCTGCAAAGTAACTCTGTGAGTAGTTCAGAGTTATTGAACACGACTGGGGGCAAAATTCCACATTTTCATTTCAATGGTTAAATGTACTGAGAAGAAAAAACTACATTTGTTCATTTCGTGAACATAAATGTGACTCAATGTCTTCATGTCATTCATGTGGTCCAACAGGTTGTTACAATAATAACCAACACAGCTCTGAGTGACTTCTAAAATGCATTAAATGATCCAGAACAATTTAGATCAAGATTCTCTGGTTTGGATTTAGGACATTTAGAAAATTTGAAGAGTTAAGGGACCTAAACCCTAATCCTAAACTTTTAATTTAACCTGGACAAAGGTGCGTTATGGCTGGGGGCGGAGCCATCAGCACACCTGGGACCAGGGAGGAGGGAGCATCCTGGGGAGGGACGGATCACTTCCTGTTTCCTGTCACAGGAGAAAGGCTCAGTTACCATAAAACTAACTTCAACCCTAACTACAACCCTAACGTCAACCCTAACCTTAAGAGTTCACAATGGTTATTATTTGAAGACTAAATCCAATAAAAAAGAATCATAGTTGCATCATTAAAAAAGGTGAACCCCATAACAACACAATTCATTCAACACAAGACTGGATTTAACTCTTGAAATTGATTGACAGCTCTTTTTATAATAGAGACTATACAACAATGCCTGAGTAATTCATGTTTTCTGATTCAGGAAAGCTGTCACAACAGTAACATTTACCACCACACATGTAAAACAGAGAATGTTTTGTCTTATACGATGAGATATTATGGTTATGAACATGGTTAAACTGTATGATTATATAATTTCTGTGATCACAAAATTCCTTCCTTCCTTCTTTCCTTCCTTGCATCCTTCCTTCCCAGTTTGTTTGCGTAACAACCTCTTCCTGTCACCACTTTGTCATGCCTGTTAGGTTATAGCTAAACTGGGAGTACACAGTGTACAGAGAGGCAGTGCAGCCATTAGACACAGAGCTTTGCAGAGATTAAGATGCAAACCAACCACCACGGGCTGTGTCGGTACCAAAATGAGGATTAGGGCTTTGTGAAACGGCGAAGGCAGCAGCACCAAACAACGCTTCACCGTGCAAAGGCACCCGAGCATCGTCGAGGAACATTACACGCCATATGTGTGTTTACCTACTGATGAGTGGGCAATATTTTCACAGAAGGAATGAGCAAAATTTCTAATTCAGTTCAATATTTCACTGAGGGGGAAAAAAGGAAATGTTTACACAGTAATCTTCCATTTCTGGAATAACAGTGACTTGCTTTATTTACGGCTAATTTGGTAGAGTGCACTGTGACGCCGGAGCTGGAGTTATGAGGCTGCATTTGTATGATTGTGTGTGGGTTTGACTGCACTGAGCCATAAAGATCTGCTTTTTTTCAGTTTCCCCCGACGTTCTTGGCTTTTTGTTTCACAGTAAACCTGGATTTATTAGACAGTTCTTTTTATTTTGAATGTTGATTCATTAAAACGTTTCTTCAAACCTTAAAGACATTTAAGGAAATGTGATTATTTGCTTGTCTTGCAGAAAAATGTTAGTGGTGTTCAAGGCTGTACTGTACTGGTGCTTTGAGCTCATTACTGAAGTCGGCCTGTTCACATGTTAATGATATTAAGCAGACATATTGTTCACATCTTAGTTTAGCATGTTAGCGTGCTGATATTTACTAATAAGTCCATAAAATAAAATATAATATATAATACAGCTGGGGATTTTTGCATTTAGTAAATACTAAAACCAGATTTAAAGGCAATCCGTTCAATCATTTCACTAAAAGACAGAAATGTTAAACTCATTTTGGTGGTATAGTCAGAGAAGGATTGTGTCAATGGAAAGCAAAATATAGTCAAACCCCAAAAGCCATTGGCTCAACTCTTTAGAGAAAGGACGAGGAAGACAGCGAGAATCCTGGCAGATAGCTCCCATCCTCTTCTCAGCCAGTTTGAGACTTTGAGCTCTGGGAGGCGCTATATAGTCCCTCTAGCAAGTAGAAATGTCAAGTGCCATAAATATCCTTAACTCTACAAAGTGACTGATGAGATTTACCCACATATATTGACACAAACAGTTTTTGAAAGTATCATATGACCCTGCCCCTGTGTTTGTTTTACTAATTGTTTGTTTGTTTTCCATGTCGTTGTTTTTCTTAGGTTTGGTGAACTGAAGACCAATTCCCACCTTGGTGAACAATAACGATATTTTCTATTCAATCTGTAAAAACTCACATTGTTTTTACATTTCTGTTTGTGTGTGGATTAAACAAATCTGATTTCAGAAATGAACTCCGAACAATGTCTGAAATACCGTGCACAGCCAACAGTATTTCACAAATGAAGAACGCAGGAGATTGTCAGAGTCAGACCCGTTCACAACATCAAGAAAATGTCCAGAACATTCAGGTGGGGGGGGGAAACCTGAGTTCAATACATGTCTAAAAGCAGCCGACCTTATGGGTCTCCTATGCACAGGTAGGAGAGAGAATTGACTTGAGAAGGCTGTGAATCTTAATTTTGATCTTTTATGTTGAAGGAGTTGGTCAAGAGTGCAGATTGTTGTATGATGCTGGAGGATGTAAGTACACTTGTGTTAATGGATGTTTCCTCTCTTTGGTGTGTTTATGTGTATGCTAGCACTTGTGCAAATGTTCAACCTCTCAGCTTGCGGTGTGTGATAAACCGTTTGGCCCACACAGCGCAGCAGAACGGGGGCCGGTGCCTGTACCGATAACAAGGCCACAGGCGTCTGGCAGAGTTCACTGGCCTGGACGCACGGACGCACGGACGCACGGACGCACGGACGCACGGACGCACGGATGCACGGACAGACGGCTGATGCAAGCTGTGGCTGCACCTCAGTCAGAGGAAGCCACATCTTTGCAAGCACAGAAAAACAACCGTTCTTTACTTTCTTTTCCTTTCGCTGTTCCTCTCTCCATTTTCTTGTAGGGCAGGAACATTCTGAGGGAAAGTTGGTGTTTGCAGAGCAAATATGTCTGAGAACATGGTCGACGTAAAATTAATATTGGCCACGAAAGGGCCAGAAAATTGCTGTGGGACAATTTTTATTGGAATTTACTCAATTTATTAGATTAAGTTTTATCTGCTGCCGTGGTCAGGTGCCTGTTACATGGGTGGGCACTTTGAATCAACGCGCGGACCTTTTCTAGTTTTGCCCATTCAACATAGTTAATACACACACACGCACTATTTGACCCCAGTGTTAGCTCGAGTGTTAGCGGTGAGGCTGCGGCGGATGTCCCTCTGTTGACTCTGAGTGATGTAAGCTCGAGATGAGCTTTGCAGATTAAGAGTGAAGGCAAACAAAGGGCCCTGCCAAGATGAGCCACAGTGTATACAGATTAATATAACAATACAGCCACACGAGCGCTGCCGTAAACCATTTGCATAACTCTTTTTAAAGTGTTTTGGAAAATTTTCTTGCTTTGCTTTGAGGAGATACCCCCCCCCCCACACACACACACATGGAAACTTATACCTAGGTGGTCCATTCCCGCCAGCATCAGTTGTTTACCTAGCCCTGCCGAGGATCACACAGACTGGGGAGCAGACAGCGAGCGACGCACATTCGTATAGATCGAACACACAGAAGTGTGCGATACAATGTTATCACATGCGATGATGGACCTTCCTGCCACTGTTCATATACACTCACGGGTACATTTACTTTTGCTTTTTACTCACTCGTGTTTTGTTTTTAAGCACATTTTTTCTAGCACGACAACTGATCAAGAATTACTTATGTCAGGAGGTAGCATACAATCATAAACAATAGCAGCATTCAACAAATATGTAAATCAAACAGCATTTTATCCATCTATCTATCTATCTATCTATCTATCTATCTATCTATCTATCTATCTATCTATCTAAAATTACGTATCATCACTCACTGAATGTGGGTAGGGCAGGATGAGATACACAACGGAAATCAGTTGTGTGGTCTGTAGTCTGTCAGACGTTGTGGTTATTGGATGAATGATGGACGAGCGTTTTTCCTGGGTTGCGAGAAAATGTGCCGTGAAGAACAGAGTAAGATGCTGTCGTTGTTGTCGGCGAGGAGGAAGAGAAGTTGACGGACATAGGCTTTGGTTGGTTGGTTTTGGTTGAGGCTGTGACGTCCCGGCTCAAAGTTCACCAAGGTTGAACTCCACGCGAAGCCCCTCTGCAGATTTGTGTGTTTTATTTGTTTTTTATTCGGGCCCTCGCTCGAGCAGGAGACAAGGTTCACCACTGATATATATGTGTGACCATGTTCTCAGTCTCTCCTCACAAAAAAAGAACAGAAAACAACCCAACCAGCAAGAAATAGATCATGAAACGTTCAGAAACCCATTTACTGACACACTAACCACTAACACACACACACACACACACCTGAGGGTTCTCCTTTAAATATTCTGCGTAAGCACCGTTTTCCACAAATTTTCTCTGTTACAGTTTGTTCCCTCTGAAGCACAAGACCTCACACTAACCCCTTATTTTTTTTAAACCACCACCCCTCATCCCCATCAGTCTTACCTGTCGCCCAACACTCTGCTGCTCTCAGCCCTCTGTGGGGGTTTAGCATGTGTTAACATGACAGATTGAGCCCCAGTGGGAACCTTAATTGCATCATTTCATGGATGCGAGTCAGTGCTGTGGTCCGGGAGAGTAAACAAGCTCTGAATCCAGGAGCCGAAAAATTGAGGAAGGAGAGGGGGGGGGTGGGGGGAGTGATGGAATGAAGAGTGGATGGAGGGATGAAGAGGAGGACAAGGATGAATTGCAGAGCTGATGTAGAGAAGAAAAGAGGAACTGCTTCAGGAAGGGGGAGATACAGCAACACAGAGGTATGAACTGAGGAGGTGTGAAATACGAGATAGTGGAGGTGTGAAGGCAGCGGGAGAAGAAAATCCCTCCGTTAATTAGAAAAGCTGACAAAAAGCAACAGTCTACATCCACCCGAACCTCCTCCGAGGTGGTCGCTGAGTGCGGTTTGTTGTGTTATGTGATAAGCTGAGAGGTTAGTGAGGCGGCGGAGGAGGGAGCGGCGCTGCTGCTCGGAAAGTGTGTCTTCATTAGTAAGTGATCGGGGGCCGGGGAATATAAGATTTCAACTGCCTCAGTCGTGCGTTTCAGCAGCAGTAGTGAGTAAACCCAGAGTAAACACATGAGGTCACACAATACACTGAGCAATTAGGACTGTGACAAAACCAGATATACAGCCGGGGGATTGACATGCACACACACACACACACACACATGCATGTACACACACAGACACACACTTGCACTTCAATCTCAACCCTAACCCCAAACCCTTTATGGGTTTTAACCTTTTAATGGTGTTTTTTTACTCGGCGGTTTTTTAAAAAATTTTAATGAACCCACCTGGGACTTTGAAGGATCTTAAGAAAGTATTTTAATACTTTAACTTCTTACGGCTGTTCCCCCACGCAACACCCATTTAGGGTTTTGTGTTTTTAACCTAACCTAACCCCAACCCCAACCCTAACCCCTATACCATCACAACTAAATAACCCTTAACTAATTCTAACCCCTAACCCTAAACCTAAAGCCCTTCTTAACCCTCAAGTTGCCCTTTGAAAAGGTGAGGACAGACCAAAATGTCCTCTCTCTCCTTTGGGTCAATATTCCAAATGGTCCTCGCAAAGATATAAGCACACACATACACACACACACACACTAAACCTAACGCACGTTTGTGCAGCTATCTTTATTAGGACTTTGCATTGGCATTCAACCGTGAACAGCCCAAACAAAAACCTTATCCAAAACCCTAACCATTACCAGTTTATACCTAACCCTGACCTTAAACCAACCACAATTAACATCTTACCCCTAACCTTAACCAGGAGCTCAGATATAAAGTTTTATGTCATTAGGAGTGAGCTTTGGTCCCAGTGAGGTCTACTGGTTCTGAAGAGTTAAAGGTCCTTAAGAGGTAACAAAGTAGTACACACACACACACACACACACTATAACCCTAACTCTATCTTAGCAAGGACACTCATTGGCATTAAGATATTCACTAGCCCCTTATCTTAACCATCATAACTAACTGACAAACCTTTACCCTAACCAAAACCTAATTCTAAACCCTAAACCCTAATACTAAACCCAAGTCTTAACCCCCGGGGTTTGGAAAACGGGGGACTTGAACTCGACTCTCATGCAGATAAGATAGCAGCTATCTATGAGGGACTTTGCTGGTCAAGGGATTTAGGGTTAGTGTTAGCGTTATGAGTTACTACTCACATAGTCAGCACACATTTTTGGCCTAATACATTTACTAGCCTCTGACCCTGACCATCACAGCTGAATGTCTAACAGTAACTCTTACCTTAACCCAAACTAAACTTAATTCTAAAAGTCTTAACCTGACCAGCCCTGAAAGTGAGGACCGGCCAAAATGCCACCACTCTGTCAGATATATATATATACACACACACACACACACACACACACACACACACACACACACACACACACACACACACACACACACACACACACACACACACACACGCACACTCACACGCAGACACACACACACACACACACACACACACACACACACACACACACACACACAAACTTGTACTTCCATCTTTGTGAGGAGCCTCATTGATGTAATGCACTCCCTCATCTCTTACCCAAACCCTAAAACCAAGTCTTAATCCTCAAACAGCCCTTTGAAGGGCTCACAAAGATAGAAGTACAAGTACACACACACACACCCACAACACACACACTAAAGCAACCACCACAAATGTTTACACAGTCCAGATCCAATATTCTCACATAAATCAATATGTTGGAACGTGGGGGGGGCCCAGTTTATATTCACCATCACAGGAGAGCGTTGCCAGTGTGGACAAACACAGAAGTTAATGCACCAGATTAATCAAAGTTGCTCTCCAGCCACGATCCAACCCTGACAAGACATCATGACCTCATGTGTTAACACATGACATCAAATGCACAGCGCACAGTTAACAGTGATTTCCACTGAGTTGTGGTATCGTGGTGAAGTCGTAATGTACAGTTAGATCACAGTGGAAACAGTGGTTCATGGTGCGGGGAGAGTCAAACGAGACCTGAAGGGATGTCACAGTCGCCGTGAACATCAGCAGACGTTTCCAGAGAGCTGCCGCGGGTCGACATGGGTGGTATCAGAGGAATCAAATCATTTGAGTCAACAGTTAGAATAATGGGTCATAATGTGGGTTTGATAAAGGAGGAGTGACAGACAATGGGAGGATGGGTGGTGGTTGTGGGAGGGGGGTGTCAAAGAAAACACACTGAAACATGGTGGTCCGCATTTGAAATACAATAATTCTACCAGCTTTATTCAAAGAGCCAGCCGTTTTTATGCAAATCGAAAATATTGATTTATATTTTTTCTTTATAAATACAATTGTAGTATTAACAAGTTGCTGTATGAATTAGTTCCATCGATATCCCTTATTCTGGGAAGATTGTGGACATCTGTGAAATCACAAAAACAACTTTAGATGGTGCGTGTAACACGTATCAGTTACATTTTCTATATGAAAAATAACAAATTTAAATAAATGTTCTCTCTTTTTATTTTTAATATAGAAGATTGAACTGATAAGCATTAGACAGACCTTAGACGAAATAATCTGCAGCTGGATAACAGGCAAAGAAACGTCAAGTATAACCACGTGAGAAAACTTTTGCAGGGAAGCTCCGTAGTTGCAAAAATAAAGTATTTAAGTAAGTATTCAAAAGACAGAACAGTTATAATAATAATAAATGACAGAATAGAAGTCGCTAGAAATAATATTAGAATCATAAATTTAGAATACCAATAAATATGTAATAATAAGTTTAGGACGTACAAATGACAGACCAGACAAAATGAACAGAAGTGAGATTAATGAATTGCTCACTTTGTTCTGGATGAGAATAAGAAGAATGACGTCTCCTCTGAATCACGGGGCTATTGTTTTGTTTTTTTCTCTGCTCTCCTCCTGTTACCCTATAAGTATTGCTTGTGCTGCCTCTCTCACTCATGTATACAATATTATAGCATGCACTTCCAGCCATCTCAGTCCTACAAATATTTGGTATACAGGCTCCTCATGTTTATTCAAAGTACTGGGTTACACTGTTTGGGAAAGATAGCCAGACAAGGGCCCTTTGGGAAGGAAAAAGAAAACTATTCCAAATGAAAAGTAATGATTCATGCCACAGATAGTGTATAAACTCAAATATACGCTGGACCTCGCTGCACTATTGGACAGTTCCACTTTATGCAATTTTGATTGGATCGGAACAGTGCATAGACAACTTAGTATTGCATTACTCTAAATATGGCAGTGTGTGCACTTGTGTGTGTGTGTGTGTGTGTGTGAGAGAGAGAGAGAGAGAGAGAGCGGAGTGAGGTGGGTGGTCTCCACTCACTATCATTATACAACACAAAGCCTCATTGGTATTTTGAGAAGGAAATTAATATTGCCATCAGCAGTGGCTCTTGCGTGTGTGTGTGTGTGTGTGTGTGTGTGTGCGCCTCCAAGCATGAACGTGTTTGCGTACTTCCGCAAAACAAAGTGGAGAATTTCCACTTGGGAGGAGGAATTCTTTTAAAATTTTAAACTTTGAGCGATGCCATGACGCTGCATGACGACATAGCAGCCATCACCGGGCTGTCAATCTGCAGGCAGCTTTTTCCATTCAGGCTGCAGTAAAGGGAAAAATCCTGGGACTGCGGCCACATTGGCCCTCGTTTAACTTAAACATTTTCTCAACATCCTTCTCTTTACTCCTTTTACCTGGCTGGAGGGGGAAAAAAACATCAGTGGAAATGTTGCAGCTGACTTACCAGTGCTGCGACAGTTCCCTGCATGGAGCCACGTCGTCCATATAAAGATGGACGACGCGTCTCCACTTCCTCCCTAAATAGCCAAAATATTCCGGATGCTCCGATCCCGTCTTTTGGAGCCAGAGTCTGTGCAGCAGTGATCGTAGAGTGGAGCCAGTGTCGCGAGGTCCCTCTGACACACACGCTCGACCAATCAGCCGTCAGTCCGAGGTGTCAATCATGACGTTTCACCCTAACTAATTAAAAACAAACTTACTGGTAACATCAACACTTCAAAAAACATCAGTGTGATGAGAGCTACCTAAAATCACAGATACCATCTTCGAGATAAATGTATGTGACGTGCATTTTTAACTCTTTATAGTGTGTCCGGTCTGCTAACATGGAGGAGACAGGGTTTATGACCTATACTGCAGCCAGCCACCAGGGGGCAATCGATACACTTTTGGCGAGCTGACATGCCATGGATCTTTATATAAAGCCTGTTTATCATAACTTTAAAAAGGTGGCAAGAATTACCGTTTCAAAGTGTAAAGAAAAATGCAAACATCTGCGATTCAAATGACAACTGGACAAACCGATGAAGATCATGTGATGTGACTGAAAGCTCTTGCACAGCTACTAAAGGACCTTGTGGTGACAATGCTTTGTTAACTTCTCTAATTTCCAAGATGTAACAGCAGGTTATTAAATAGCAAACATAATGGGAATACACTAATTGTTAAATTAACTTAGCCTTTTGGACTGCGGGTGAACTGAACATCCACAATGTAAAATCTGTCCTAGAACTTTTTATAATCTTATTTTAAGTCTGCAACAATAAATCAACATAAAGTTAAATATTTAATTGGGTGGGAAGCTTGTTCCTGGAAATTGCTAGAAAAATAAAACTATGAATATAAACAAGCAACACTGTTAAAGCCAAAACAAAAGAGACAAATGTTTTTCAGACATGCTATAAATTTTAATAGACATATTGATATTTCTGAAGAGAAACAAAGTTATCCCTAGTTTTATTTACAATACAGGAATAAAAAAATTGTCACATACAGTACAATGTAAAAACAACAGAGAACTTAAATAATTATTTTATTTGTGTAACTACTTAAATAATGAAAATGGTTATTCTATTCACACCACGCCGTCTCAGCAGCTACAATGCAACTTTCACATTAAGTGCTAAAAAAAAAATGATAATTTTCCATTTTACAGCATGAATTCCATTTTGACTCATTTCGACCAGGTAGAGTTTTATTTCAGCAAACAAAAGTGAGGCGGGAGATGAACAACAGATACATCTTTTATGAACAATGAGCGTCAATTAATCATCATACTTGGAAACTGTTTTTCAAATAAAAGTCGGGGAGGAAGCAGAGTCAAAGGTATTTGCCTTCAAACCAATAAATACAATAACTGATGGTTCTGTGAAGTATATTTTTTAAAGGAATTTGAAATGGCAAAGGATCAAATGTAAAGTTGGTAATAAGATCTGTTATTAGTCTCCAGGTGAAAATGGGCATGCATGCGTTTGTGCTGCATGTGAATGGCTCTGAATGAATTTAATTAACACATTGATGTGGGTCCAGACAATCCCAGCCTGTGTTTAACTCTTTTCTAAGGGAAACGTTCAATCTTGCCATTTTTTTTGTCAGGCTTATCTCCATTAGACAGACCCTCAGGTAAATTTGAAATCTGCTCTGCACAGATAAGATCTGACTCCGACTCCGAGCTGCTTCCACAATGACATGGTGGCCCGACAGCATCTTTGAACATCTCACAACAAAGACACGTTTCTGACAGTCGTAATAAAATCATGTGTCAGGGGGAAAGAATTAGATGGACTCAGCCAACTGCTGTGAAGTACTCTAGGCAGGCACAGACATGCATTACTTTCCTATTGGAATAAAACAAATGTAGAAAGAATTGTATCCTCACGTGTCTTTCTTATTGAAAAGCTGCATATGTATAAGTACAACATGAAATGACATGAACTGACAAGCTTAGTGTAAAACTGCTTTCTATAAACACCATTCTCTCCCATATATTATTACGCTTAAAAAAATAAACCCTCCTCTATGATAACAATAGTAATGCTATAGTTTTTTTTTGCAATGCTAAGTAGTACTTAGGTAAGCTCTATTGGAAATATACATCACTGCGCTATCTCTTCCCTTTGTAGTTTTGAGTCCGGGTTCAGTTTCAGTGTGTGACACCATGGAAGGAGTTTGTTGAACCATACCTGTTCTAGTGTGTGTGTGTGTGTGTGTGTGTGTGTGTGTGTGTGTGTGTGTGTGTGTGTGTGTGTGTGTGTGTGTGTGTGTGTGTGTGTGTGTGTGTGTAACTACTCTCATTGCTCGTTTAATAAATGTTTAAATTCATTTTGAATAATAAAGTTAATAAAAACAAAAATGAATACAGTGCATGGGAGCTAATAACTCCATTCAGATTGTATGAAACTGGCGTTGACAAAGTACAATGTTCTCACTCAGTCGTTCCTATTCCTGCATTAGGTAACAGTCCTCTGTTGTAGATCTATTCTGTACATTGATAGCAAAAGAGTGTTGCAAAACAAAGTATACACACAGTATACTGTTATAGCTTTTTATGACAATGTGCCCGCAAACTAAATACAACATCAAAAGTGAGACAACATGGTTTATCCCTCTTGTGTTAGTGCCTTTAGAATAGTGGAGCACGGTGGGCTCTGACCCATGATTCTCAGAGACTTCTCAGCTTTTTACAGCTGAAGCTGAGGTTCCTTAAAAGTCTGTGTTTTGTGTGTACACATCTATTTTGCAGGCTTTTGAAGGGACCAAGAACACAAATTGGATCTTGAGCCACACCACTCCTCCTGAACAATCAACTGTCTCCACTGAAATGCCTCAAACTCCATTTTTGGGGGGGCTCTTGAGTAAGGCAACAGACAGCCCCTGAAAAGATCCAAAGTCTTGGGTTAAAATGGTCTTATTCCCATGTAGGTTCTGTTCCTGTGGAGTCGGCCGTGTGCGGACGTTTGCTGAACGAGAGAGGAAATATATTAGTGGAACTTCCGTAACTTGGCCATGCTTGTCAATCATCTCGCTGCTGTCTGCAGGTCTGTCTAAAATGTGAACACGGCTTGGATGCCAGGCCTGGTGCTCAAGAGCAAGTAGCTTATAGGCGAAAAGAGGAAGAGTTTGGTTTGGTGATGTGGATGAAAAGAAGTCTGACGGGGATCCTGTGTGTATTTGTATGTTATGTATACATGCCTGTGTGGGTGTGAGGGAGGTTAAGAGGCCATATTAATGACACCTCCTTAGAGTCTGCTGGTGGTGGTAGGTAGATTTGTGTCAACTTGAGGATGACGGCAGGGAGCAGCCCCCCCCTGCGCACCCCTATACGATATAGCTGGTCAGATCTAGGAGGTACGAGGTCATGTCAATGATGTGGTCCAGTATACCGTCTTTCTCTTGGTCGTTGGGCATACCCCGCTCACTCTTCTCACACTGGGCGCCGGAGTAGCCGCTCTTACACAGGCACTTGTTGGGCTCCATACACACTCCTCCATTACGGCAGGCTGGTTCACATTTGGCTACATCACATGGAGGGAAAAGAGGAAAACAGAGGTGATTAAAAGGCAAATAGGAAAAGTTGAGAAGAGACACCCAAAAGGTCAAGTTTCTGATGATTTAGAGGAAATACTGTGGCAGACCTTCTGTGAATGTTGTATATTACTAAACCTCATAAACACATTTGGAAAATAACTCGTGGATTTGTCCAGAAAATACACTTCAAGGTACTCACCAACTCGGCAGAATGGTCCCTCCCAGCCTGGGCTGCAGCAGCACTTGCCAGTCGGAGTGCAGTGTCCGTTCTTACAGTGTCTGGAACAAGCTGTCATCAGCAGCTCTGGAGGCTCCACCTGACGCTGGCACTCCTTTGGGGCATGAGGCCTGCAACAGTGGTTAAAAAGAAGGAGGGAAAGTCAGCGGCCTGGTAACAAACTACACATGCTGGGTCAGGGCTTAATTTCATATTACTCCTGAACAACATTGTTCAGAAGATCCCAACTCCAGTAGCTGGTTCCCCAAACGCTGTTGTGGATCATCCTAGTTGTCTCATATGTGCAGGGATAGCAATGTCAGGCAACAAGCTTAAGCCCGTAAGACTGAGACCTAGTTGACGTGTTCTTAGATGAGTTCTGCTGGGACATTGAGGTCATCAGGCGGTAATAACAGATATAACTGGGTGTCATCTGCATAGTAGTGATATGAGAAGCCATGTGAGCGGTGACTTAGACCTAAGGAAGTGTTGTACATTGGAAAGAGAAGGGGCCCTCGCATCCAGCCTTGGGGTACCCCTCTAGAGGAAGGGATGGAATAAGGACATTTGTACTTGTCAAAAAACATTGCACTTTGCTCAAGATGCCCATACTGGAGAATACAGACACCAGGATGCTGAACGGTATCAAAAGCTGCTGATAGGTCCAGCAAGATAAGAACTGAGGAGTGAGCTGCCACAGTAGCTGCCCTTAGGACTTCTGACACAGATAACCGCTGTTTCAGTGGAGTGGGTGCTCTAAAAGAAAGAACATTTCCTGAGACCTGTCTGACAACTGCCCTTGATACCCTTAGATAAGAAGTAACGAGACCAGTCGATCGTTCTCAACTTGAGCAGTGTCGAGTGAAGGCCGAGTGTTTCAGAGACCTGGCAACTGATGTGCCACCGTTTCAGTCAAGAAGGAGGCAAAGATACTAGTTGAGATGTTCTTGTCTGAAGTAGGATTCAGTAACATTTTAAAGGTGTAAAATAAAGGAGCAATTTTAAATGACAAATAATACTAAGACATATGTTTTTAAATCGTTGCAGCAAGTTAAGATGTGTTTATATCTTTATAATGTGTAGATTTTCTTCCTAGATGTGGTAAACTCATAACATGTCAATTGTGAATTTACTGTTGAAGATGAATCAAAACTCTGCAGCTGGGATAATACCCGTATTTTTATTTCACTCACGTTCTCCTAATTTCACCCTACTTGAAGAACAAAACACAGCATAAGGTTAACACAGGGCTCCCACAGATATAAACATGATTTGGAAAATGCAGACTCACACACACATCTCCATGCCATGTGCGTGGAGATGTGTGTGTGAGTCTGAACACCACAGAGACATATTGTGATCGTTCCGTATTAAGACAAACATGCAGACACGCACTGCAGCAAATGGGCTGAAACAGAATCATTTCATATCACGCTCTACAAATCTGGAAATAATACCGCGGCTGCGTAATCAAGTTCAAATTTGAAGCGTGTGTTACCGCCTGTTGCCCATCGGCCACACACACATTTGTCTGTGTGTGTGTGTGTTTTTGCGGACGAGAGAGAAGAGGAAATATAGATTTGTTTAGCGAAAGATTCTGTTGGACTGACATAAACAGCCAAAGAGGCACTATTTGCTTAACACAAAATCTTTCACACAGGCACGATATGGGGAGTCCTGTAGACTGATACTGGTATGATGACTGAGAGGCACTGGGCAGTGAGGTTAATTACTGTATGTACGTAATCCCAGTCCATGGGAGAACGGGCCTCAATGCTCCCCTATGCAGGACAAATGGTCAATCAGCAGTAGAAACCAAAACCAGGTGGAGGTTACATTCTCCAACCAGGGCTGAAATCAGCACTGTCTTTCATTAACTGCATTACGTGTGTGTGAAATCACTCTTAGATGCTCTCGCTCTCACCTGGTCTGACCTTTAATAGTACAGTAAATATATATGTGTTCTACCTAATGTACAGATTTGACTTTGTGGAAAGATACAGATTCCAGCATTCAGTTAAGAATCTGTCAATGAGTGTAACTACAACGTTGTGTAATGACGACTGCATTAATTTAACTGAGTGAGTGTTCACTTCCCAGTTTGATAAATGTGTTGCGAGGGCTCCGACAGACACACTGACTGATGGCGGTGACAATACTGTGACTGTGTGCGTTAAAGTTGCTTTAATTTTGGAGGATGGCGGGTGGGTGGTGTGGGGGGTGTCGATTCCCATGCTCCCATCAGCACCCAACTCCAGACTCCATCCACACTGGCTTTTGTTGTTGCAGGCTGCATGTAGTTAAAAAAGAGCGAAGGAGGGAAGCAAACAGAAAGAGAGGGAGAGAGAGAAAGAGTAAGAGTCCCTGGAGGATTGGGGGGGTCTGTAGCTAACACTGTTAATAGTAGGCAGGGGTCAGCAGCGCTACTAAACAGTTTGTACGACTGCCAGGGTGGCTGTGAAAACAGCACCTGCTGGTAGCGCCACTTGACAAAGGCAGCTGGGTCAACAGCCACTGTGGGAATTCATCAACTTTGGGAGGGGTGGTGTATGTGGGAGAGCGAGGGAGTGGGAGAAGGGCGACGGTGCTCACACACGAGGTGGTTACACTGACAGAGGGCGAGATGACGAGGAGAAAAAAAAAAATCGGATAAATACATTGCAAATCCAGACTTAATTAAAATGAAAATAGAGTGCAAAAGCAAGTAAAGCGTGTGAGTTCAGGAATGGCTGCAAAGCTGAGACAGAGAAATAGAGAAACTGTGGGTAAAGAACTGAAATCTGTCCTGATATCAGCTAAACATTAACAGATCTTAACACATCCATTCAGGTCTGTGCCGTCGGAGCAGTGTGGCTGCTCCACCTCAAATTTGTTCCTGATATGTTTGATTATTATGTGTGTGTGTGTGCGCGCGTGTGTTTAGCTTGTTGGCTCGCAGGGGCTATTTGATTGACACGAGGTATATGTGAGAAAAGGGCTGTGGAGTGGTGTACATTGTGCACACCAACAATGGCTTAATCAAACGGCCCAGTGTGGTCTCTTTTGCTGTTTTGTCATCTGACTCCATTGTTTGGGGGCTTCTTTTGTAGCTTCATTCCCTGTTTTAATTGTGCAAGAAATTTACTGTGTATTGTAGGAGCCAGGGCTATTCAGTGGGACTGGCAAGCAGCTTTGTCAAGGGGAGGACCACAGCAGAGATGTAGGAAGATTTAGGAGGGATAGGAAAATAAAGAAAAGGCTTCTTTTTTCTTTCTGCGGCGTGCTGGGAGCTAGCATACCACACGTTCACAGATGTGCATGTTCGCGTGTACCCACCACCCACACAGTAAGATACAGAGAGGCACACATACAGATAAATATATCCACAAACGAGCACCCGCAGTCTCCTTCTCCTGCAGATCCAATGACTTGTGACTTCCATGCCTAATGCAGTTCATAACATTTAAAAAAAAAAAAAATCCCTGGAACTTATATGAAGTTCAGAGTCTTCTTAAGGTCTCTGCTCGATGTAATTGAATAGGTCCAGCCAGCAGCTGACAAAACCTGGACGTGTGAAAACTCCGTCATGATAAAGCTTCTTCTCTCTTGAGAGGGGCTTTAACAAACAGAAAAGCAAATTGCATTTCACACCAGAAATCAGCAGGAGGTTTGGGCTTTATACATATTAACATTAAGCTACTGCCAAGGACCAACAGTCAGAGCAAGGCAGATTGTGTCCATGCATGGATGGAGGGCAACATGTGCCTTTAGAGTTATATTATAAACATGTAACTTTATTACGTGGCTCCCATGGTGTATTATTTATCCACAGAGGGACTGAAACTAATCCCCGTCTTGTGCTGCATCATCATGTCATTGTTTGTTAGTATGTTTCTTCTCTGAAAAAGAGAAGAATCTTTCTTGTATTATTTGTTCCTGGCATAAATATAATGCTCTCAATGTATAAATAATTATGTTATTAAATGCAGACTCAGTGGGAATGAATAGTGGCCAAACTTGCCAATGAATACCTGCCTGCAATATTTGGGCAATCAAGCTGGATTTTTACTCAGTTTGAGGGCTACTGCTTCGTTCAATTACTGTTGCCGGCTCATGGACGAAGAAGGGGAAAAAAAACAAGCGAAATTTATATATTCACATATTTTACCATTAATATTAAGATTATTTTTGATTGTTTTTAAGCCTTTTTATGTTTGAACAAATGTCTTTTGCATTAAATAAAACAAAGGCTACTCATTCTTCACATTTTAATCGATAATTGAGAATCTAAAGTTTTAAACCTTATTCTGAACCCTTAAATACATCTTCAGGTCATCACATAGAGATAATATGAGTTGAGATATTTCTATCCCACTGCTGTACCACACACAGGATCTGTCTCGCTTTCCCTTCTTGCGCCTACACCCTCACACCACACACATTCAACATGTTTCAAAATGCATGGTGGCCTATTTATTATTGGAGGGGTACTCCAACTGACAAACAAATACCTAGAAATGAAGTCATCTGGTCAGGACATGTTTACACAAACACTGCTGAGGGATTTTATGGCTGATGTTTCCCTGTTCGCCTCTACCGCTCTCCCCCACAGTTCCCCTTTCTCCCCCCTCGTCTATGTTCCCAAACACAGTTGATCAAAACACGGCGCTCGATGCTATACTTGACCACAAAAACCACCATACTCTAAAACAAACCTCTTTCTGAGAAAGCTGTAGGGTCCAGATGTCCCGGCAGTATGGAAGAGAAAGAAGGGGAGGACCACCAGACTTGATAACGCGCTGAGGTCAGACACGTTAGCTACCCCATTTACTCTCCCCTGTCACCCCCTCTCCGTCCTCCCTGTAACAAGATCCTAATAACGAAGCCTGAATGTATTAGGAGTCAAGAATCCAACACCACAGGGTCCACACAGACTAAACAAGTCCAGCTGATGGTGGAAAGAATTGTTCTTCGGGAGAAATGCATCCAACGGCCATGCCAGAAAACATAAATTTGGAGGGAGCCACCAGGGCCCCTTTGAAACATCTGTGGTGTAATTAATTGTGTTAATGCCTGGGTGGCACTGTCGTCACCCAGGAATAATCAGTTGTGGATTTGTTTCTATTATTATTCGGAGGTATGCAAATTCGCTCTCTCCGAGTCTGTTTCTCTTTCATTATCTGCCTCTCTTAATCAAATCTGATCCGGCCTGAAGAAATATTATTCATTTGGGACTTTTCCTGCGCATCTAGTGAGTTCAGAGTTGGGCATGACCCACACAACGACCTGAGCAGATGGTCCTAACCCTGCGGGATCTCACTCTGTCAACTTCCTACCATAGTTCTGATAAGAAGATATGAATATGGGGGGGGGGGGGGGGGGGGGGGGGGCAGCGTTAAATCTAAGAAGCGATTGGTTTCAATTACAAAGTCTGCTTATGTTTGCAGTGATTTCTTTATTGCCAGTCATATATCAGACAGAAAAGCTTATACATCCCTCCTGTGTCATGTGGGATGAATTCATGCCCCGTCTGCATATTTCAGGTCTTGAGTGACAAATGTTTTCTGCATGTACTTGGTTTTGCACAGTTTATAGATCCATCATTATGGGAATAATTTCTAATACTGTGATGCATATGGTATGTATTATGACACACACACATTTGAATTATGAAGTTGCACTCCTGCACACATTCCAGTTGTTTAACATCAACTGATTAAGCATAAGACTGCACGGAGATGGTCTGGATCACTGCACCACTCAGAGACTAACACCATTCCCACTATGACGAATAAAATGTGCACTGCGTTATAAGTATGAACATGTGCGTATGTTTTCGACATTTGCTTAAAGTGGAGGTCTCTTTGCTTGACAACAGGTGCCTTTGCATTTCCCTTACTCTCAGCAGAATAAAACCTGCTGTCGAATGCTCTGAAAATAACCAGCAGCCAATAGTAACCAAAATGAACATTGGCAGCATTTGTTTTGGCCAAAGCATGTGGTGATGTGATGACTTGTTAAAGGGCAAAGAGTTTCTGGTCACAGTCATACGTGTGTGGAGGGGGCATGTGTGAGAAGTGAAGACTTCAAGAAAATATGTTACTGTTCTGAAAAGTTATTAATGATAGATCCATGGCTCCTTGTCAGATCTCCATATACTGTATAGCTGCTTTCAGACCCGCACTGAACTCTGGATAGTCTCCTGAAATTATCCAGAGGGGGCTTCTCCAGCCAGTCCCCAGTCAAAACTCTGGATAATTATCCAGAGGATTCACTGTGATCGAGTGGGGCCATGGTTAACACTAAGCAAAACAAGCAAAAACTAAAAGCAATACAAATATTTACATGTAAGGATGAAAAAGAGGTGTCATACACATAGAAGACACCGACGAAGATGTTAACTTGGAAAGACAAAGAGATTTGAGAAATTTTACAAACATACGGAAAAAAACTAAATTAGTATTTATTTGACTGTACCTTTTGGGATCCACCAACTTGAAGAGTTTCCCACTATGCGACTGTGCCATGTTTTTACTGCTTGCCAGGATGTAGACTTCGCCTAAAAAAAAGAAGAACAGACGAGTCACAAAATCCATCTGCATGATTTGCATAGCATTCTTTATAACGTGCCGAATAATTCCTGGTGATTAACCTCAAGCTTAAGGTCACAAATAAGTGCAATAACACTTCAACATCAATTTAGTTAATGTGCAAGAATGAGAAAAAAAAGGGCTCAGGATACAAAGATGTGAGGAGAACCGTAAGAAGCAAGTGAAGCTCAAGCTTCTGCAAGGCCGCACTTGCCAAAGGACTTGAAGAAATAGTTTAATGGGACAATTGGATACTCATGACTGGGAACCAGGCAGATAATTTAATGAGGAACAAGCCTGCGAGAAAATTCCATAAGAGGACAAATTGTAAACATGTGTCTGTGGGGCCCATACTTTGAGACACACTCCTTCTCATCCCCTCCACGATTCTTCCACCAGTCGCAAATCATGATCAATTGCAGAAATAATAATAAAAAATAATAACTCCAAGACGTGGAAGACACTGTGATTAAACATTTCTGATGGCTGTGTCAGTGATCCACATCATGTTTTCATTGCAATCAGAAACACCAGGGCTGACAGATAATAATTCTGTCAGTGTCTGGTGGGGGTCAAACTGACTGAAAATGTTGTGTATCATATTAACCCGCTCACCTCAGCTCACCCTATCTTATCTTAATACTCCAGGTAAACAGTAACACATCTCTCCTCCCCTGCAAAACACTGCCTTGTAGGTGGCCCGATACAAGAAGTGGGTCTTTGCAGTATTATTGCTATCTTATGGAAATGACAATTAATCCCTAAGGAAGTTTATACTATTTAATAACTTGTTGGGAATGTGCCACAGAGGTAAAGTCAGTCAGGTACTGGTCTCCCTGTTGTTCTGAATGTCCTCCTGTTGGCTATGTGTTCTACAATCATGTTTCTATCACAAACATATTAAATTACCACCTTGAAAATTCCTCTCCAAAATGGAAATAAGTTTACACCAATTAATAAATATACAACTAATTCTAAACCAGGATTTTTACATGATTTTGACCTCCACTGTTCTGTAATTTGAAGTCAAAAAGGAAGACAAAGGAAAGACAGAATGCAGAGAGAGCAAGACTGAGATTTCAGGAAGAGACTGAAAACAAAAAATTGGAGTAACTGTGTAAATTTCTTATCACTGCAGCACTGACCCAGTTCGTCCTCTCCGAAACCAAAGATGTGTCCCACAAGCAACGAGCCACAGGAGCCAGCTGAGCCCAGACACAGAGCTTTTTCCTGCCACTGTTCACCACTTGCTGATGTTGACAACACAGACTTCTGGAGGATCCTCAAGTTACTGTGGGAAACCAAAACACACAGAGTCGGGTCATTTACTACAGCCATTGTATTGTCAGTAAATCTCAAGTACACATACTGTATCAAACGTTGAACACCAGAGGCCATGAGCCTCCTCTCGTGCTTGAGTTCAATAGCCACAAGATTAAGCTAGTACAATATATCAAATAAAAAATGGAACCAGCTTTCTAACATAAAGTACACATCGAGGTCTATGAAGATTTCACAACATACAACATCATGTTACATTATTAATCAGTGCTGTTTCAATAGTCAACCCTTTTCTTACTCACCCATTTTTATCTCCAAACACATAACTGCCGTACAGTCTTCTTGACTGGCAGCCCCTGTAGATGAAGCCTCCCACAGGTGGCGCCCCCCCACTGGACTGCAGGTCATAGACAGAGGGCTCATTTTCTGAGGGACAAGGATGTAAAGGTCTGATTTAGCCGCTTCTCAACATCCCTTTGCTTTTCGTGACTGCACACATTACCAGACTCATCATAGAATATTCCATCCCACTGAGATTGAATGTATTTATTAAAAAATGTAACACACAAAATCATAAAATTATGATTATGACTTATTTACTTAAACGCTTATTACAATTTATATCTAGAGCAAGTGTGGTTTTGTTTCAATGGGAATAAAAAAAAATGAATAAAAGTTAAACACAATGGTCGTGTGGTTCTTATTAGAGACACTTACTTCTGTAAGAACAAAGAAAAAAGTGTAAAACTTGTTTTAAGTGGCACAGGAATTCACAAGCGTGATATTGAGGCCACGTGGCACGTTTTTTTTATTACAATAGTCTTGGCAGGGGGAAATATGAATGGAGGTTCGCTGCTTTTAAAACTTTATGATCCGGGGCTTGGGGCTCTCATTCCCCAACTGAAATCACTTTGGAGTTTGGGTGAGAGGTGGTCTGTGACAAGAACCAGCGCACTGAATGGGAGTGAGAGATCAAGGTTGAAAGATGCATTTGTGTTGCCAAATCAACTCTCAGTGTGGAAAAGATAACCAACAAACCCAGTGTAATTTGGAACAAATCGCACCAATTTGTTTTCTTTATAGGCGAGGCATTGTCAAGGCACTGGTGTTATTGATTATTCTCTCAATGTGGGAGGAATTGGGCTGCTCTCAGTTGTGTTTTCAACAATGCGAAACCATCATCTAGACGGTGACTGTTGTAGACAGCTTTAAATCTTACTTGTGGACAAATCCTCACATTCCCTTGGCAAATCTGATCTCCACAAGGGGGGAATTGTACTAGATCACATCATTTTCACATTTAAACTTTACTGTCTCTGCACTCAACCCAGCGCATTTTGTGAACTCGCTGCCAAAACACCATGTTCTCACAAAACGAGAGACATTTGTCATTTTTAGCAGAATAAATGCAAAAAGTTACCCAAGAGGTTAATAGATCACCATTTCTTTCTCAAGACGTAATGCCGGCAAACAAAACTCAGAAGATTGCACTCAGATGTTTTTTTATCGTGAATTGCATTAACATTGCAAAAAATAATTCACACCAACTCCAAACTTGTCAATACAATGATAACTCACCATAATCTTTACCCTTAGTGATCTCCAGTATTCTTCCTGATGTTGTGTTTTTGCCACTGGCATCTGTACAGAGGATTAGGAGACTGCCGTTGTCTGTCTGAAGACGATCCACTGCACACCTACAGTACAGCATATAGGATATGAATACAGGGACAACACCAGCTAACTACAATGTAGGAAATCTACATAAGAGCATACATGGTTGTAGCTGAGTTTTTACCGGGAACATCTGTTAGAGAATTCAATCGTTTCAGTTTCGCATCAAGTGTTTCACTCACCTGCCTGGGTCATGTAATCCATGGGCAAAGATTTCAGGTGGCTGGTTGGTGCTGTTGAAATACGGGTTGTCCCGCGGTATTGAATATGGTGACGTACAACAGTCCGTGTCCACATCTACCCTGAGTACGGACCCTGTGAAATCACTGTATTGAAACACACAAAAAAAAAAAAACCTTCACAATGGTACAAGCTAGAAAAGGATTCAATCTTGGGATTTAAAAAAAAAACACAAATCATACATGATTGTTTGAGTTGTGGTCTCACCTTAGTCCATCCATTTCCTCCATGTCATCCAGGGTGATCATGCCATCTCCCAGGATGATGTGCAAGAGACCATCAGGGCCGAACAGCAGTTGGCCTCCTAGGTGCTTCCTATGCAGTTCTGCTACTTCCATTAGCACCCGGACTGTCCTGGTGTCCACTTGGTTTGGGTTTTTCCTGAGGAAAACATAACACATCACTGTCAATGGGTTTCTGTCATCACGCTAAAACAAGTATGGCGGCTATGCGGCAATGTGACAGTTAACCCAAAACTGCAGCTCAGTTTGGAGAAAGGTCACTGAAGAAATGTGATGGTTTGAAATATGTAGGACTAGACATGTTTTCTCACATGAGCGCACACTAAAAAAAATAATTGTGTTGGTGGGAAAAGGCTGACATCACACCCCGAAAGAAAATCCAACATTTAACGAGAGACATTAAGTCTGAATCTAATGCGATACCTCATTAAGGAAAAGGTGGAGTGCGTGAGTGAAACTCTGAAGATGTTAGCGGTTTCAAAATGTTGCACAATTCTTTGTGCAAAGTGCGGATCTGGCTTCACAATATCAGCAGCAAATATTACATGATGTGTTATTTTGGTTACTCCTGCAATTTAAAAAAAGCTGCAATCACAAAGACTGCACGCCAAGACTATACTTTAAGATTAGATCATTAAGTCAAACATACAATTGTGATTATGCTAATTAAAATCCAACACTTAAACACGTTCGTGAGAAAAGATTGTTTTCTAAATCACGGGTCATTGTGATGGGTGTGTGAAGCATCAAGACAGCAAAAGGCAAAATACTACTGTCATCAGGCTGCGTGTTGCAAATGAACGGCAATCACGTATTTCAGCATAGCAGTGAGAGTCAGCTCGCTGGGACGTTTGACCTACATTCTAAATCCCCATAAGACGAAAATTGTTTTCATTGCATCTTTAGAAAAAAATTACTCTGTGTGTCGCTGAAGCTTTTCTATTTACTGTGATTAACCTGGTTCCTGGTAAAAACTGTGTCTAATGAATGTTGTTAGTGTAAATAGTCAATCCCTCGAGGGTTCTGTGATCAGAGGGATTTTTCTTTATCTTGCTTGCATGAGGGTTTTTACCTATTTAAACATTTCACTATTCAGGAATTTGACAATTGATGAAAACATACTGTGATTGTGAGAATTTTCACTCTTTCACTTTCTCAGATTGATGCAAACTGTCCACATTGTAAAATGCATTCGAATTTCTGTATCATAGTTTTGTAATATAGATGCATATTAATATTTTTTGTTGAATAGGTGCACTTTGCATGTGCTGTCTATAATAATTCACAGTCATTACAAAGTAAGTTGGTGAAGACTTTGAGGCAGTGGAAGTTTATGTGCCCTTTCAGACATTGAGAAATACACACACACACACACTTCTCCCATTACCTTGAAATGGTGTATTCAACCACACGGAGAATGTGGTCGTGTGGTCCGATGGCCCAGCGCTCTTGGTTGGTGGTGTAGGAGACGTAGAGTTTGCCATTCTTCTTGTAATTGGGGTGGAATACCAGGCTTAGCAGGCCCCTTTCATCTCCGCCCTGCAGTCAGATGAGAAACACAAAAGATCCAGGAGTTAATTATGTCCCTCCTCGGCTTCTGCTCGCCTGTGTGTGGGGTTGGAATCGCCCCCCTCGGTCATCTTCATCATCACCAAGACCACTAACATGCAATCCCTCACACACCCACCACCCCCCTACCCACTTTAATTCTTCAACCTCTCTAATCCCTTTTTTTATTTATCCATCACATTCCCTTTCACACCCCTGCTATTCTCTCATTCTTTCTTTTTCTACCCTCGCCTGTTTCACTTCACACCTTCACCAGCCTCCTTGAATATACCATTACCAACCATTATAAAGCATTTGACTCTGGGTAGAGCTGCACCTCCTCTACAAACCCCCCGCCTTCACCCCGTCTTCCCTCCAGCCTGGTTATGTGCGCTTGTCCTCAGGGTCGGGGGCCCCTGTGACGCCCGGGCCCTCCCGGTGGCCTCCATTGTGCAGTGATTTGTGTGTGTAATCTTTGGGGGATATCCGTGAATGCTACGCTGAGTGGCTGAAAGAATTTATTAGCTCACTCACAGTTCATAGAGAGCACAAAAGTGCAGAGTACTTCAGTCCATGCTTTTTGCTCCCCTGTCCCCTCGCTCTTTCCCGGTTTACACAGAATCCATGCAGAATTCGAGGCTTGGGTGGGGGTGGGGGAATGGAGTAAAAGAGGAAAAAAGAAAACCTAAACAAGGAAGAAGCTGCCAACTCCCACTGTCTTGGCAACATGTTTAGAAAACATCTAAATTGCTTGTGTAATATGTAAACCTTTGTCTCACCCCGGAGGCAGCTACATCACTTGTCACCACCCTGGTGGTCCTCCCATCATAGTTAGCTGTAATAATCAGCTATTGCATTTCATTCCCTAGGCAAGAAAGCCATGCCGGCCCTTTATTTATGTTGTACTCCGCCTCACTATTTCTTCTTGACAAATAATAAACCGATTGCCAGGCTCAGGTGTGAGGAATGTTTAGAACGTGGTTCCCTTATGCGAGTGTGTTCTTCCAAATCCACTTTTTTACTTTCACAAAGTAGTAAAACAACAAAAGTGAGCATCATGCAGATAAGCTATATTACTTGGGACACATCTCGTCAAATAACTCAGCTGTCTCGTCCTTCAGGTATTCCTTCTCAAAAGAGTAAAACAAATGTTGGTCTGAAATAGAGTGGCAGGCGGTGGATAGGTGTTGTCCACATCACAGGGCAAGGAACATAGATTGGTGCATCTGATCTTGTAGTTCTGCTTGGACTGTGTTAGTCCTGTCAAACACAGCAAAGACAGAGGCCACATGCGAAGGCAAAAGAGATGACTCTTTGCAAAGGAATGCACTCGAAGTACCAATGAGCAACAACAGGGGCCCACATGATAAGCCACAGGGGTTCTATAAATCTGAATTTAAAATGAAATGTTGTGAAAGTTGACAAATAAATCTCCACCCCAAAAGGCAGAGAATTTATGAGCGCTACTTAATGTCAGATCATTGAAGTCAAATAAAAAAAAGGAGTTATGTGGGAGTGACTGCAGAGCACTATACAGCTGCACGTTAGTTGGGAGCAAAGGTGAACGCGAACTTTCATCATGGAAAGAGAAATCCGGCACCTCACCTGCAAAATGCTGGATCCACATGTTGGATTCGAAGGGAATGCAGTGACCCACAACCACAAAATAAAGTCACCACAGGGAGTGGGTCAAAAACCACAAATCCAAAGAGGCTTAGAAGCAGAGCCAAAGGGGGGGGACCACCAGGATACACAGCAGTTAAATGGGCTGAAATATTAGCTGCCTTGCTAATGACCAGCTCCTTCAGGGGAAGGCGAACAGCAGAACTGGCACCATAAGAAACAAACGCTGCATCAGAGAGCTTTACACTGCAGAGCTAATCCGAGGAGATACCCTGATTAAAAAAGACAAAGTGCCAAACTGATTATGGTAAAACTGCTGCCAAAGCAGCAGTAGGTAAGATTAGCTTGGCACAGCCCAGAGACTAATAAACAAGCTTGTTTAGAGAATGCACAAACTACAGGTTTCACATATTGTCGGTTGAGAAATTAATTTAAAAGGATGCACTTACATAATAATACTTACATAATGATAATTCATGGATTTAATTTAATTAATTAATAACATATGCATCATTGAATAGATTTTCATGAACAGTATATAAGCATGAAGATGAGGGAAAATGTAGAGGTTGGCTGCTGTATTTAAGCTTCATCTCATATCTCTCAGACTTTTATGTGGGGTTTATTTATACATGTTAATGTTTCTGGTTATAGTGCACGCCATATTCCAACTATACAGGTCACTCCGCTGAGTTGACTTAAATAACATCTCCTCCATTTCCCCCCTAAAAACATCTTTTTTTATGACCACCATCATTCTCCCACAGCCGGGCAAGGGTTTTCTGATTGAATCTCTCATGAGGTATTATCTCTTCATTTTTCACAAACACCTGCCTCTGCATTCCTCTTTTCCCTCCAATTCTGCTCTCTGTGGGCCTCCGGCTTTGGCACTGTCAAAGAGCTGGCGTCGCTCCACAGAGAAAGCTGGGAGAGTGAGGTTGCGGGGATGAGGAGCCGTTGTTATCTCACATCTCACGGTGCGTTACATGAAATGCTGACCCTGTGTGAGTGGCAGAGGCAGTGACACACAACTACGCTGTGATTTCCAATTCCGCGGGGGCAGCTGTCTTTTGAGTCTTGGTGACGCCGCATGTGTCGGCCCGTGCATTGTTACCCTGAACCTTTTGATCCTTCCTCGCTGGCTCGTGGGCATTACTCCATCAAAAGACATTCCACACGAGTTGATTGGAGCACAACAATGTCTACGCCCTTCACTCAAAGACCATCTGAAGCGAGTAAGCTCTCACAATTAAACATCCATTGAGAGCCCTCCACCTGTTAATACATATATCCTACGGCAAAAACGTGGGGATCCCATGATACAATATTGCTCCAACCAATAATGTGATATAATCCATCGTCTGAACTGATCGATTCGCAAAAACAATATTTTTGCAATATCTAGTGACTGAATAATGTGATGCTATCAATCACATCGATCATAAACTGATTACACTCAATATGCGAAAAAAGCCAGATAGTTACAGCCTCACAGTGGAGACACGTAAATTATTTAACAGTGATTGGATATATCAATTATTTACACCATATTATCTGCATTGATCTGTATGATATCAATTCAATAATTATTTTAACTGCATGGTTATCATCAGTACCTACATATCCAAACACCCCCAATCTGAGGCATAGAAAGTTCTTAGAGAGACGTAAAATGTCAGTAAGCACTTGAGATGTCATGAGCAGACATCCCACTGTCTGAAGATAATGATGAGATCAACACGAGTGTGACCCCGCCCCAGCTTCTCTGCAGAGTAAATAGTGAAGATGAGCGAGGCTGCTTATTTTTAGTCTGGATGGGAGCAGCCCTGACTCCCTGATGACTTTGACAGTGCAGAGCAGCAGACTGAGAGAATAACACAGCTTTGAGTTATTTCTTTTAGCAGTTGATATTTTTGGGAGCCCCCCCCCCCCCACTCACTACTGTTACAAAGGCTAATACATGTTAGTGCTACCAGATGTCTTCATGTATAAAAGCCACTGTCACTATCACACAGACCCTTGAGCGTCTTTACCGAAGCTGTACAGGGCAGGATGCTGTCAGCAGAGGATGCAGCTTGGCGTATAAAAAAAACACTATACGCCATAGAATATAGAGGTTAAGGAGAAGGTATGGTGTGTTGTGTTTATGTTCAAATGTTAGTAATGTAATGTTATCTTGTATGTTGGAAGCTTAGCTCTCCAACAAAACAAGTCGACCTAAGGAGATTTGAGTCGTACACAACCTGCATCACACTAAATTTAACTCAAATTATCTTGATTTACTTTTTATTTAGTTGCAAGCTGGACCTGGAAGTGTTGAAATATAAATATGTTGGTTGTTAACTTTCTATTCATGTGGTGACAGATCTGCATTGTTTAGTCTATGAGTTGTAATTGACTGTACGTTATTTTAAATATTGTATAGGGTTTTTAATAGAAAAAGCAAACTGACTGACAAGTGGAGTGTGAATGGCTAATCGCTGCACATGAAAGTGTGAAAAATACTGAGTTTCTTTTAAAGTTTTCACTAAAATATTCACATTATCATTGTAAAAAAAAGTTTGTATTGGGTGTAAATGTGTGTAACATAAAAACATTGGTTATTAAATCTTGACAACAAGAGAATGACATAGATAGTATGTGTATGAACTGTGACTATGTGCGTGTGTGGTGGTGGTGGTGCGGTGGGGACTGGAGTACAGAGATTGAATTTCAGGAGAACACCCACAGCGCAGCTTGGAGCCCACAACACCGCAGCGCAGCATTGTTTCTGTGCAGTTCAGCTTAATTGGCACCGGGGGAATCCGTGGAAGGCGGGGGGAATGAAGAGCAGGAGGAAAAACAGAACATTACAATCAAAGCATGTGCATGGGGCCGATGATAGACCTGCTATCTGCCCTGTCTCCTGGGTGCCTGGGTTCCTCTCTCTGTATAAAGGCAGCTCCATCCTGTTGATGCTGCCAGTAAACACCTCAGCCCTCCCCTGGTTCCGTCTACCCCGTGTGGCTGGGAGCCCGTTCTGGCAGCCAACATCTCAGAATAGGACCCCTGGGGCCTGCGGGGGATTGAGCCACGTCTAATTGTCGTGATGACTTTATCCAAAACCCTATTGGATTGAATGATGATAAGAAAGCTGAGCTGAGTAGGGAGAGCAGCATCCTGCGAGGAGCAGCTGCATACTCAAATGCTGTGCTCTGTTTGACTCCTTGTAAGCAAGGGGTCTTGTCAGTGGAGGAGCAGGAGGCATGCGTGATAGATAAACTTCCTGTCTGGAAGTGTGCCTCCTAAACGTCCCAGCTTCCCCATCTTCTGGTGCGATCGAAAACAATTAGTGAACAATTTTCAAAATTCTTAATCTGAGATTCAGTAATGATTATGGATACAAAAATAAATATCAAGTTCAAATTACAGCTGAGGTTGCACTGTCTTTGCAAGTGAGATATCCAGAGAGATTTCTTTACAGCAAAAGAGGGCAAAAAATGTATCCCAAAAATCGTACAAAAACTTTTTTTGAAATGAAGTCAAACCCTTCAAATAGTGTTTTTAACGGCCATTCCACGGTATTGAGTTAGGCACAACTAATTAAAGTATTAAGTAAGTCACCATCGATATTGGAACCCTTAAAGGAACAATATGGGAGAGATTAAGAAAGCCGTTAACCCATCTTGTGATAATTAGCAGAGAGCTCAATGTGTGCTGTACATAGTTAAATAGCTGATAATAGCATAATGATTAGGTGCGATCAGATTTGATGAATGGCTGCTTGTTTGGTGTAATTACATAATTGAATGCTAATAGTGAGCAGGCACCGCTTTCAAGGGATTTGTCTTGGCCGGAGATGTCCCTCACACGTTTACATAGGTGCAAACAGTTGCGCTGTAAAGACGAGGTTTGAGGCTCTACCAAATTACTTCCCTACTTTAGAAATATTTCACAAAGATATTTCATACTTCCATCAGCCAGATTCCTTCCATTTTCTCTTTTTACATCTGTGCTCAAATCAAAGCCATATTATCATACTTCAACTGTAATAGCGTCAGTCCTACCTTCAAACCGTTCTGCACCAGCTTGTGGATGTCCAGGAAGGGCTCTTTGATTAGGTCGAGGTCATGGTTGAGTATCCTGACAGTTCCCTCCCTCTCCAGGACAAAGAGCCGCTGAGATCCGTCCCCACAGTGCACCACGGACACCGGCTGCCGCAGACCGCTCAACACCTCCTGGGCACAGTAGCAGTTGTGTTTGTGTTTCCTGGGTAACAGGGAAGATACAGAAGATCAGAGACTGATCGGCGGGGGAGACAAGGGTGAAGTTGGAGTATTTGTAGGGAAGCTTAAAAAAAGAACCAGCAATATGTTTAACATGATTTTTTTTTATGCCATTCAAAATCCTTTTCTATTGACAGGGATCTAATTAAACTTTGGAATTAAACACCTATCAATTTGCTGTCTAGGGCAGAAGATATACAGTATTAATATGTCTACTACATATGCTCTTTCTTTCTCTATGTTTGTGCCTGTGTAAACAGGAAGCAGATGATCTATTCTGCAGGTGGTTGCCAGTTACAGAAAACAAGAACAATAGTAAAAACTAAGAGCAAGGATTTCTTTTTTTGGACTAACGACGAGGTGGAACTGTAGTGTCAACACAGGATGCGAATATGGGTGACAGCGTCATCATTTCCAAACAACTTTATCGCTATCTTTCTGCCCGTCCATATTACAATGCATTTGCAAAGATCTCCATTTTAGGTTTTCAAAAACTCTAGAATAGTGTGGACGACCGGGATATACATACAACCAGTGATGCGTTTTTTAAATTAAGTTAGTTGTGTGGATGTAGCCTCAGAGTTTAAGGTGCAAAAGCAACAAATGAACCCACAACTATTAGAAGTTATTTGACTGAATGTTGGTTGCTTCTATTCAGGGGCAAATGCCACAGTTTGGTCTTCTTGCCTCAGGAAAAACAGAGATGAAAGACAGCCCTATCCCCACACCCACCCTACCCCCCATGGACAAAAGGGCAAAGCCGTCTGTGATGTACAGACCTTTGCAGTGAGGAAGGCAAACAAAATGATGCAGGATAAGCATTTTCATTATGTGAGCAAAGCTGAACAAAGGCAGTCAAGACAAACTTTAGGATTAGACGAGTAATTCTGACGCAAAGTATGGACCCACGTCAAAATCGACCACTGAACCCAAAACATGTGACAGAGGCTGCGCCTGTTACTACAAAAACAAAAAAATCAGGGCTGAACGTCATGAATTTGAACTTTCCTCTCAATCCTCAAAAAAAATAAAACCACAAACCTGCTGATATCTTCTAGTTTCTCGTCTCCCAAGTAGTTGGAATCTTGCCCTTGTGGTTGCTTTCGTTGAAAATCTGGAAAGCATAGACTGGCATCTCTCCTCCCATAGTATTGGCAGAACTCATCCACATCGGCTTGAAACAGTTCTAGCAAACAGAAACAGACAAAGGCTTACTGTACATTCTGCATGGTTACATGACTTCCCAAACTGGGCCAACAGAGCCACAGAAAATCTAATGAATACTCTCCTAGCGTTGTTTTTAAATGGTACTTTATGTTGCAACTCGTGTCTGCATTGTGTGTGTCTGCTTGCATGAGTATGAGAGAGAACGAAAGAGTAAACGCGAGACAGAGGAAGAGAGAAAGGATGTGATGTGTTTGTGTGTTGGGGAGGGCTGAAGTTGTGCTCGACGAGCCAAACCAAATTCTGGCTAGACTGGGCTGAAATGAACAAGTGAAGAGAAAGTGGGCCAAACCAAATGCATCACACATTTTAGACGGTGAACTATGCCTCCACCAGAGAGTGAAAATGGAAAAGCATTCTCAATTCTAGTTGAATTTCTCTGAGGAAAAAATAAAAAACTTAGCTACACTTTCATTGAAATCTCTTACTACTGCAACAGAGTATTAAGAGATGAGGCTCCTGGAGGATCACTTCATTTAACAATAGGAACTTAAAATAGTTAATTTCGAGTGATCGTTTACACTGTGTGCCAGTGTTTGATGAATTTTAATGGCAAATGGAAAGTAAAGACACACCTTGGCGGTGGCTTTACGACACATCAGGTTTCCTCTGAAGGTCGAAATCTAGGCTGCAGTACATGATAAAAGAATTTGAACCGAACCCAGTATAAAATCAGGCTCATTGGTCTTTTGAGGGTTGACTTGGTATCTTGTTGGTTACAGATGCTATATACAGAAAAAACTGTAGACCTTCGCCATAGTATTAGCTCCAGATGGAGTGTAACAGGATTCTGACAGATGCGAGATACAAACGAGAGCATTCTATAAAATTGCTTTCAGACATGCAGTGAACTCCCGACATTTTCCTGGTTGGGCTGTTCGTGAGTCAGTTGCTCTGGACATTTTCTAGAACTTTCACAGCATGCAACAATGGATGCCAACCTAGAAGAATACAAATATCTCAGGATGACCCAGGTAGATGACCCTGACAAATATGTCAACTTGGAAAGAATGAGATTACGGAACTCCGGAAATTGTCCAGACCAAATTTTCCGGACTTTTTCTAGAGTTCATGTCTTAAAACGGCTTATGATTACTATTGGATGTCCCATTTAAAATCTCGACAATAGAATTCCACTTTTTATTCAAACCAATATGTCTCCTTCCACATTTTCATTACGATGAAATGGGGCAAACCACTAAAAAGACTTTCCTGTATTTTCTGCAACTAATTACAGTATAAACAGAAAAACCAAACCCGGGCGTTGATGCCCAGACATGCCAACACAAATCAACAAAGGCCTGACCTTTCAGCTAGTAAAGTCACATTCGCAAATCCAGCTGGTCCGAAGGTTCTGCTCACACAGTCTGAACACACCCCGAACACAAGCTCAATCAAATCATCAACAAAAACTAAACTACATTCAGAATGAGAGAGGCAAATGAAAAACACTGACACTAAGACTGAGATATATTTCTCACAATGTAAAATGATGGTATTAAGAACTTTAAGGCTACATTTAAAACAGCACAAGTTCACTCCACAATTAGTTATTGACGGTTTCCTTTATAAACTGAGTTTATTCAACTAATTGGAGCTAAAACCCTTTTCCTTATTCCCTCAATTCTTCGACATCCAGACCTGTTCCTGTTATACGACCATTTCAGACAACTCTGACTGTTTTGCATTACTGAGCAACACATGGGCACAGCATGGGAAATGAAGTAATCAACCTGTTAAATATGGCATGTAATTCTGAATAAACAAAAGTGTTTTCAGGGTGAAAGATATTCCTTGTTTCCGCTGCCAAACAAAGGCACGATGTGTCCAAATACTGACTGGTTGTATTTTACTAATTCAGCATGTGAATTCAAGGTAAAAGTGCCATCACATCATTCCTCATTTCCCGTTGGCCTGTTAGTTTATTCAAAATGTTTCATTGCCAAGGCAAAAAGTAATCTGCATAAACATGAGGGTCGTACACGGCTACGCCTCTAGCCAGTGCAGTCACAACATTATTCCCGGCAAAAAGCAAAGTGTGCAGAGGTTCTCAGAGGCCCTCTGTGACCTAAAAATAATCCTGACAATATTGTTTCCTGTAGTCGGTCCCTCGGAGGACAGAGGAGAGCAAATACACCAGTGATAAAAACACAAACAGGGTTCTCCCTGTGCCTACTTTCATCTCCCTCTCCTGCCACACACCGACCGCAAGGGCTGACCGCACCAAATACTGGAGGTGATAGGATATCCCCTCAAACATCTAAACACAACATGGAGATCAAACACACAGAGAAACACACACGTCCCTGGCTTTACCACCCACCCTCTTGTGTCTGCAGTTATCTTAACCATGCTGGTTGGGGACCTCGGGTGCAGGGTGGTGGGCCGGGGTTGAGAGAAGAGGGGAGGAAGATATAAGAAAAAAGGAGTGCAGGGAAGGTGGGGGGCCTCATGGAGAGAAGTGAGAGTCAAGGCAGTAAATGTCTTTACGGAGAAATAGGTGCTAAGCACATGGCCTAATCAAGGGCCCGGAGGAAGTTTCATGGGAGCGGGATGACAGTTATGGATGCTGTAAAGGCTACTGTTTCATTTTAAAACCTGTGGCCTGCGGCTTTGAATTCACAAAGGTTAAGGACATGTCATAACGTCTCATGTCTGTGGTCACATTCAATGTTACTGCTCCGCGTGATAAGATCCAGATCCACAATTTTTAAAATGTTTTCATTAAATGTTGAAAAAAATGTCTGTTTATGCAAATGGAAGAGAAGAATAAGAAAGGAATGGAAGTGCATGGAGAAGAAAAGATATGCAAAAAAGAAAGAGAGAGTAGAAGAGGATAGAAAGGGAGGTGTAGAGAGAGAGAGAGCAAGAGAGAGCAAGAGAGAGCAAGAGAGAGAGAGAGAGAGAGAGAGAGAGAGAGAGAGAGAGAGAGAGAGAGAGAGAGAGAGAGAGAGAGACAGAACTCTGTCCATATTCCTGGCTCCCCAGTGTTGAAGTTATACTTCCATCTGGTTATCTTCCAAGGCAACCTGGGTGGCCCACCCTAAGTACTTGACATCTTGATGCACTTCAGCAGTTTTACATACACACAACCTTTGTAGAAAAATAAATGTGTCATTCGTCACCACATATGCTGATCTGTGGAGGGCTGGGGGGGGGGGGGGGGGGGGGGGTGCGGGGAGGAGCACGACAGCAAACAGAGGGAGGGGGATCCTTCTCATGGATTCCTCTCTTGAGCTTTTTTGGTTTGACTCTCTGAGCCCATATGTCTGTCAGCTTATGAGACAGTAATGTCATCCCAGACACGTCTTCTTCCCTCTTTTCTGTGCTCTGCGGGGCTCCGCCACCCTCAGTGTAGAGCAAGTGTACGCGTTATGCCGGCAGGCCATTAAACGCAGACTTGGATGGACTCGGATTGGAATGTATGTGTTTGATATTTGACTTGAGCTCCAGCGCACCATGTGGGTGGGTTGCAGACAAGTGTGTTTGAAACTGTTCTGTTTGCAGATCTCGGCAGATCTAATCAGCTTGTGGCGACAGAGATTGGAGGAAGACTTGGCTGGAGGAGAAGAGACACTCAAAAAGTGTTTGATCATGTTTGGTATGCACTCTGAAGGCACAGGTACCAGTGATCTTGCATCCCTTCAAAGGGAATTCTTCTGAAGACCAGATGCTTTCAGGAGGCAGAAGGGCTCCTATCATTTAACAGTAACATATCCACAAGGAAAACAGTTACATCAATGATTTTTTTTCCCCTTCCCTGTTCTGTGGATCTGTCATGTCTTATTAGAGCTCTTAGTCAGAGACTGCAGGGGCCCAGCAAAGCAAAATTTCCACCAATATTTAAATTAATGTGATTTTAATACCTCAATGAAAACATAGCGGTGGCCTAAGAGCACGAGACACATGTTTTTAAGTGACGGTTTATGTCTGAGGAAGGTGAATGTTAGGTAGTCATGTCTGGACCGCAGCTAGGGTGAGTATGCATCCCAAATACAGAATCAAGTCCAGGAGTTGAGTCTGCAGAGAAACAGGTCATAAATAGTCCAGTCAAGTTTGTCTGGTACACCGGTCATACTGGATTTGCGCATAGGGGGAGTTTATTCCCATGTCTACTTTTGATACTTCAGTATTTTCTTTTCAATTGTAGAGAAATGCCTCAAATGTGCAGAAGTTCTTTAAAAAATGTAATCTCGGTAAGCTTATGCAACAAACAATGTATTTCTATAATCTAAACAAGAACAAATGTTTCTGCACATAATGCCATAAACACATAGAAACAGAATACTGCATAATAAGAAAAGCACAAATCTCGCTCTGCTATTTGCTGAATCAAACATGCTGGATCAGCATACGGTTTGTTTTTTTGTCTGTATAGGCAGAGAGTGGCAGGTCATTTTACTGATGCATTAGAGTGCAACAGTAAAGCAAAGAGAAGGCAGCGAGCAAGCAAACGGGTGAGACAAGCTCAGCAACAAATGGAGGTGAGGTCAGATGAGGTAAGAGTTGGATAAATAAATATTCACCGACCAGACTACTGACGCACCATTTCTTGCATATGTCCAAAAATCTGCCACTTCTACATGTGCAAGCTGAGTCTCAATGAGAAATGAGGCCTGATATGAATTTTAATTTATCCCAATCAGAAGTGTCCGTTTCGATTCAAATGAAGGAGGAACCGAAGAGAGCATGTATAATGTATGCCTGCTTTCACAACCTGTATTCATGTGTATATATTTGCTTGTGTATCACCAGGTAACCGCACAGGAGCTGTAATTAAAGTCACATTCACAATCATTATTATCTGCGTAATTACCTGGTATGTGCCCCCTGCAGGTGTAGTAGAACTCGCGGCAGAAGTCCTGGCAGAGCCGCGGCAGGTCTGGCTCCCTGTGTGGCATCTTATCCATGTCCGAGGAGTGGAACAACACCTGGGCATTGGGGGAGCAGCGAGCGCACTTGATCTCCTCCAGGAGACGTCCACATTCTGTGTTGTTGGTGGAGAAAATCTGGAGACCACACGCAAACAAGGGCCAATGCATGATTAAAATGGTTGGCTGTAAACTTTTACCTCTGAATACACATTAGCCAGTCAAGCCAACATTTGGAAAATATTGACATCATTAACATTACACCATGTGGCAAGGAAAGTTCAGATCGCAGAGTGCATTTTCAAATGTTCATCATCAGAAAATCCAGATTACTTGAGATGCTTTTTAAGATTTTCAAGAACTTTAACCACTGATCCCAGTGAGCCCAAATGAACTTTTATGGGCAAGTAAAAGTTTGTAATTGACTTTGTCAATGTGTATGTATACAAGCCCCACGCAATGTGTAACATTAATGGTTTTAATTAAATGTTTAGATTCTACTGACAATAAAAAACAGATGCCTTAGCAGTTTCCACCCCTCGCCACATTTTTCCATTTAACAAATTAGCCAAACCCACCCCCAGGTACCACACAGACAGGGATCAGGGATTTCTAACCAACAGAATTACTCTTGAGATACAACAGCACATTCAGATAGCAACTGTATGTTTACAACACCCTGCTCCCATATGTCACATGCAGAGTGAGACAGTCTCTGGCTGGCAACAAGGTGTGAAGCAACCAGTTGTTGCTGCTTCCTGCTGCCCGAAGCATTACTTCACACATCACGTTGTACGTTATCATGGAGTTTGTTTATATTCTTCACTATCTTAGCAAGCAGTTAAGGTTGGACAGTTTCCGTACAGTCTGGTGTTGTGCTGAACAGTTTGTTCAGACAGCAAATTTATTTTTCATTGCATCATCAGTAGAATGAAGAAATAAGAGGGAGATGGTCACTTGCAGAGTATGAAAGTCTGCAGCATCTCTTCATTACCAGTATCAACACACCACAATTCACACGGCAGAGGAACTCCAACTGCACACAAACTGAATTATATCAAAACCCTGCAACTGGAGAATTCAAAGTTAACCGACACTAATATTTTCACTTTTACTATAAGATTCTAACAGCATAATATCACACTATAACATCAGATCTGCAACATCCACTGCTATATCATCTGATATCAATTTATAAACACTGAGGTTGGAACACCCTGTGTGTTCGGAGCAACAGACGGAGAAATCGCACTCGCTCGTTTAGCTGCCTACTCACCTAAGTTCACAAACAGTAAAAGTCAAATTGTCAACTCCCATGTCTGACAGATCTCAGGGCATGAAATGAATGAAGGCAAATAAGAGCCTCAAAGGCTGAGTTGGGGTCATTACGCAAAGGTACACAAAGAGTTAATCCAAAAGAAATTAGCTGAACTATTTACATAACAAATTAGCTGTAATATAACACAATGTAATCTGTTTTAGGTCAAGAGCCGTGCTGCTTGGGCAGTCAGGCAGGGAGGCAGGCAGGCAGGCAGGCAGGCAGGCAGGCAGGCTGGTAGTGCTTTGGCTCTGTGTGAGGTCCATGTGTAAACACCAATTTAGAGATAGACAGACACATCATTCCCACTCTGGTATCAACAAATTAGCAGTCTGTCGAAGTCAATTACACCAGCGGACCCAAGGCCAACATATGGACGCCTTACACTTCACTCTGATTGCAGAACAAACTGCAACTGGGGAAAGAGTTTCTGGTTAAGTTGCACAGAGCTGTGTTTACCCAACAGGTGGCAGAAACCTCTGGTTAAAAACCCTGAGGGTCAACCTGAAAATATCCTGACATGCCAGTGTAAATCGAATCCCTCATCACAACAGGCAGAGTAGAGAACAAACTGAAGAGAGGCAAATAAGCGTATCTGAGTTTCCAAACTAAACTCCAAATTGAATCATATTATTGCTCTACATTTCATCAAACTGTTGACAAAAAAGGGGAGCTCCCAGCTCTGGCGTTGACCCTGTGTGTGTGCTGTGCTTCTCGGTCTCCCTGCCCTCGACACTCATGCCATGTAGTGTTGTGGGCATGCCTGCCCTCCTGCTCTAAATTGCCCATTGATTCCGTGTGCCATGGGCTGGCACAAGGTCTGCGGAGAGTAGCATTTGTGTTCTCTCAGCCATGCCCTGTGTCCATATGTTGCTGGGACGGGCTCCAATGTTGCCATCATCCAAACCAGGAACAAGTAGACCTTTGTTTGTTGTCTTTTGCTCAATCTCGGCGAGCGTGTTCCTCAAAAGCAGGGAGGAAAATGGCAATGAGGCTCAGCTGTTGCACTTTTGCTGAGGACACGCTAAAGCGCGTCAAGAACGGAAACGTGGAGCCTAAATGGCGTAAGATAAATTTAAATGTCAGTACCTTACATTTCGCTAAAGTTGGCTTCAAGCTAAGCAGCAATGGCTTCATATGGAAGAACGAAAGGATTGTGATTTTTCTTAGATAGCATCGGCATAATGGATTTTGCCAAATTGCCGGAACAAACATATTAATAGAGAATGCCACACTCGGTAAAAATCACTTGTCTTTAATTTGCGAGAAATCTGTGATGCTCTGCAGGCCTCATATGGTCAGAGAGACTGGGGGAGAGAGAGAGAGAGAGGGGGGGGGGGGAAGAGAGAGAGAGACTGGGGGAGAGAGAGAGAGGGGGGGGGACACTAAGCTTTAACAAAGCACTCGTCCTCAGGGGAATAGGTGTAAGTTAGTTGGCAGGAGGATATAGTGAGGGACACACACACACACACACACACACACACACACACACACACACACACACACACACACACACACACACACACACACACACACACACACACACACACACACACACACACACACACACACACACACACACACACACACACCCTCTCAAAGGCATTAACACTTGGACAGGGCCGATGACTGGGGGAGAGTGATGTTCTCCAGCTTCTCCCATTAGCGAAACCAACTAACACAATGGTGTTGTTGTTATTCTTTTGCCATAATCAGAAAGGGCTCCGTGTGTGGGCAGTGTAGTGGGGAGGAGGAGAAGTCGAGTTCGTCCTATTCACTCCTCTCTCTCTCTCCCTCTCCCTCTCTCCTCTCTCCCGCCCTCCCCTCCGGTTTTTTATTTGCATGACTTGAGCAAATTAAATGATGCAATATGGCTTTTTGTCGCAACACAAAGTGAGATACCACCCAGCCACTGAATGATCCGAGGGGTGGTTTACATGAGAATGGCCCCGGTGAGGATCCAACGGAATCCGCGACAAAAGTTGGCGACTACAGCTTTTTTTTCCCTCCCACGGAAACCAAAGCAGAGGTTTTAACACGACATGTTTAACACACTTCTGCAGATGCCATCCCCGGTGAAGAGGGTCAGGTGAATACAAAAAAAAAAGCGAGGCTAACGAGCCGCTAGCTTAACATTTGGTCGAGCTCTTTCCGCTTTAACGCGTCAAACAAAAACAAAACTTAACTGCACGTTAACCACCGACAAAACCACCGACAACTTGGACGCTGTCAGCTCCCAGCTCCGGAGGAACAGACGGGGGGTGGTAAAACAAGAAGCACAGCCGGGTTTCCTACCTTTGAAACGGGCCAACACTTTAGCTAGCAGCCGTTTCTCCTGTCAGTTGTAGCGTAGTGAAGCTACGTAAATCGGTGAGTGATTACCATGGTAACGCCGTAGCGCATTGGACACGCTGAATTAGAGTTGCACCAAGATGTGTTTAAAGACACCGGAAAAACTGAATATATATATATGAATAATGATGATTAAATTGTTTTTAAAACAGTTTAGCGAATCAAAAAAATAAATAGTCAAGCTCTGTAAATAAAATCCACTGGGGAAAAAATAATGGAACATTTTAAAAGACATTACAAACATCAACGTCACAGGCTAATCATTTATCCCAGATGTGGGATAGCCCTTAAAGTCCCTGTGGAAACTTTAAAACGAGACTTTTCACCGGGACAATCAAAGGCAACACGGCCCAGGGCGATCCCCCCCCCACCCCTCCACCCCTGCACCCCACATGACCATCCCCAAATTCAGCTTCACCAAGAGGCAGCGTGACAATACACGAGGGGCTGTAAACGCACCACATGAGGCGTTTGGGGGGGCAGTAAAAGTAAAAGCCCCCCCAGCAGCTTCCACTCTGGAGGAATAATGCACCGAGGCGGACGTGGACCTACCCGGGCATCCCTGCGGTGCAGGATCTGGTACGCGGCTCTCCTGGTGGGACAGCAGGACACTCGTGGGTACAACCTGTGGCAAACTTCTCCGCTGCCGCCGCCGCCGCCGCTGCCGCTGCCGTCAAGCAACACCTTCCTCTCCCTCTTCTTCAGCCGCTTGGGCGAGCTTCCGTCGTAACAGCGTCTCCTCCTCGGGCTGATCTCTCCCCTCTCGCCGAATTTTGCGTCCCCACATTCCCACACGTTGACCGCGATGGCCAGGACGAGCACGAATTGCAAATGCTTCATAGTTTTATATAAAATGGAAAATCATAAAATCAACCCCCCAAAAAATGTAAAAAAAATTAAAAAAAATCCACACCTCTCTCCAAAAGAGTGAGCTTAACCTGCAATGTAATGTGTATATATATTTATATATATATATATATATAGTTTAAATCTGGGTTCTAGTTCTGCGAGCTGCACGAGCCAATTACTAAAGGAAATAACAAAATGAGCAGGTGTCCGAATTTGGATTCACTGCGCTGGACAAATCATTAGGAAATAAATAAGTGTTGCTCCTGCTTCTGAAGCACAACTCGAGCAATTAAAAGCACAAAATAAAAGCAAAACAATGACACAATTTATCCTGATGGACGCAGAAGAAGAAAAAAAAGAAGAAGAAGTCAAACCCCCCCCAAGAAAAACAGCGTGTTCTGCAAAGAGAAGCCGTGTGGTTCCTGTCAGATGTAATTCCTCACGAGCGCAGCGCGGCGGTTTGGTGCAAAACGAAAAAAAAACACACGCACGTAAGAAAAATAAAAGTTGTGTGTCACTAAAGTCCTCGGAGCGCTCACATGTTTCCCCGTGCTCGTGCCTCCTTCTTTTTAACCAGCGCGCGAGAAGAGGAGCGAGCGCGGTGACGTAGGGCCCCGCGGGTGCGCGCATGCGGCGGTCGCGGCCCCGCGTCCACGCCGAGGTGAAGCGGTTACCTGGCAGAGCGCAGGAGAGAGAGAGAGAGAGCGAGAGAGTGAGAGAGCGAGAGAGAGAAAGAGAGAGAGAGTGAGAGAGAGAGAGAGAGAAAGAGAGAGAGAGAGAGAGTGAGTGAGAGAGAGAGAAAGAAAGAGAGAGAGAGAGAGTTGGATTCAAAAGAAATGATCGTCCATTATTTATTCTTGAGATTATATAATGAAAATATAATGACTTATTTTAATTGGTCCATGGCAAATGAAAACACCAGCCGTGAAACTAACTGTTGCTTTGAGAACATTTATTTTCTGATGATGCTTTTGTTCTGTTGTTAGAATATGTGTTAGGTGAATAAGGCTGTAATGAGGCTATTATAAGCAAATAGCTATAAATATAAAATGCTTTTCATAAATACTTTAAACACGGACACACTTCTCCATTATGTTACAAACTGCTTCTTCTGATCAATGTTGTAAATACTGTTATTTTTGTTGATGCCTTCAGTGACACACGGCATCTATTGCACTTCTGTCCGTCCTGGGAGACGGATCCCTCACGTGTGTCTCTCTCCGAGGTTTCTACGTTTGTTTCCCCTGTTAATAGGGTTTTGTTTTTGTTTTGTTTTCTCGTTGAGGGTAAAGAACAGAGGATGTCACACCTTCTTAAGCCTTACGAGACAAGTTGTGATTTGTGAAAATGGGCTATACAAATAAAATTCGATTGATTGATTGATAATCAAATGAAAACTAGACTGGCACTCAGTAGAGCGTACACCACCGCCAACAGTCCCCACTTAGATTCAAGTCAAGTTGCACCAAATTTCCCACACTGATAGGTATCAGTCCCCTAAATATGCCTGATTTCTTTCATCAAGATCAGTGAATTATTCCCTGGGAAAATCTGTGAAAATGTCAAAAGTAGTTTTTGGGTAATTTTGCTTACAAACAAACAAACGGACAGGGGTGAAAACATAACTCCCTTGGCGGAGGAAATGATCCATGCATTTGTCTCTGTTATGTCATATTGGAAGAAGCAATGCATATGTAACACCATGGGGGATGTTGTGTTATAACTGTATGCTGGGTTACGCTGTACTAAAATGTTAACTCTGGTATCTATGCACAGAACGATGAGTTATGTTAAAGTGGAAACCACATGACCAGATGCCCATTCATTTGTTGCCCCACAGCTGTACACACTGTAAGGCATCTTAATTTGACTAAACCAAAATGTGGGACGGATGATCTGTCATTCCTCTCTTCGGAAAAGTCACATGATAACGATCCAAACGGGAATGTCCAAGCATGGCAATTACTGTTAGAAACAACAGCCCCCCCCCCCTTCCTTCTCTTCTTTTTGGAGAATCTAAAATCGGTTACATTAGCGGCACCTGTTCTTACTTGGGGGTCTCCAGCGCTGCAGCGGAGCCCCCAGCTCAGCTTATCTACAGGAATCTGGAGCGGGTGGAATCCAGGAGGGGTTGGTTTGATTGTGGGCAATTATGGAAATGACTGTGTGTGTGCTATGAAGCCATGGCAGACCCTGCCAGATCTGACCCCCCACCCTCTACATTCTTTACGTTACCCAACTGGAGACATTTCAGGACCAAGTATAGCCAAAGTCCTACTGCTGTATTCACAACATAACGGAGGGGAAGGAGCAGGACCATGTGCAGAAGAAGTAATCTGCCACCACCACCACTACCACCACCAGCACCAGCACCAACATGAACTCCGAGCGGGGAGAAAGAATATGACTGCGAACAGCGTGAAAACATGTGGGATGCAGCTGTGGAGCGGAGGGGAGTACATCTGCTGGGAGAGATAGACCATTAGAGGGAATCACAGTTCGACAGACCTAAGCTGACATAGTCCTGTTGAGGCTCAGAGCACACACACACAAACACACACAAACACACAGACACACACATGAAGAAATAAGCACACATCCATATAAAAAGGCTTCTCTTGCAATACTCACTCTTCACATTAGTGCTTTGTATTTACGGTTTTATTTAGCATTTCAGGTGTGACGGGTGAATTCTGAAGCTTTAATTATTCTCCTTTACGACCATGCCTGCAAATCAATATTGATCTAAACAAGAGATTAGCATTATGATTCCCAGAAAAGAAACCATCTGCTCTGCCCTCTCCTTTTCTGCAGGGTCAGTGGGGGAATTTCTCTGCGTTCAGCCTCTGACCCTCGGAGAGGATATCCCAGAGGATGATGGTTAGGTTTTTGTGTGACCACATAAGGATCAACAACATGAGTCTGGAGGTCTGCGGGCCCTCATTGCCGCCTCCTCTGTTTCCCAGTTGGAGGAAAAAGTTTACTCTGTGCTCCCCAACCATCCTGTTTCTGCATTGTTTGCTCCGTAACTCGGCATCGTAATCACGAGCATACACAACAAGAGTGATGACAGATCTCCATTTGTGCTTTTTCAATTTTTCCATTACAGGCAGGCAAAAACCACGACCTCACACCTCAAAGCTGATGGTGTTATTTTTTTGAGGTGGACAAGGTCTGTGCATCTGCCAGGAATAATCTGTGTAGCTGTGTATTATTGTTTGTAATAATCCATAAACAGTGTAGCCATCAACGCAGAATAGTATAAGCCTCATGACTTTACTGTAGTGCCACCATGAGGTTCACAGTTGTGGCTTTTACTGATATATCTCAATAACTAATGGATGGACTGCATTGACATTTGCACCTGCAGGTCCTCTCAGATTGTGTTGTAATTACTTTTGGAAGCTTCTCTGAAACCATCAGGACAGAATTTAAATTTGGTTTACGACTAAATACCTGCAAACCCAATGCAGCTGGATTTACACATGAATCAAGGGGGTTACTGGTATGTTTTTGATTAATTATTGAGCGTCTGATTTCACCATGATATCACCCCCCCCAACACTAGACGCATGTGTCATCAGGCCTTTCAGTGCTTTACTATTCCCACAACACCCGTGTTCACATTTTTTCATTACCTACACCAAGGAGATTCTTTTTTTCATTCTGTCCATATGTCTGTCTGTATGCAGGATAATCAAAAACTGCAGAACCCATTTCCGATGTAGCACATTTCAAAGCAGCTGTTAAACAATGAGGACAAAAAACACAACAAAACAAAATATTAAAGATAACAAATTATATAATACAAAATCTAAAATCAAATGCATCTTTTTACTTGGGATACAGAGCGATGGTGTGAAGTGTACCGCTGTCATCCACAACATAGTCCGAGCACAAAGGGGCCTAAAGTTTTATTCGGGGTTTGAAATCAAAAACATTTGACAAAACATTGAAAATGCTTAAAAAATTATTATCTGGCAACAAGTACTTCTCAAAAAATACAACTGTTGTGTATTACACCGAGTTGGAGTCCCTACAGTACAATGCACGTGGTGCGCATACTTCAGTGAAGGATTGTCGGGCCAAAGCATCCAAACTCATCCAACACTTTAGCTCTCCGGTGCTGAAATCACATACATTACACCATTCCTCTCCAATCCATCGCTAACATGAAATCATTAACGTCAGCCCTCTGCTAACAGCCGCTCAACCATGTGTGTACTTTTCTTTCATGGCATCCATCCCTCACCTTGCAGCACACAGCAGCATTGTGTTGCTCTCACACCTTCTTTAATGGCCCAGCTTTGGCAATTGCGCGCCCAAAGGCATACAGGGCTCGGAAAGTGTTCACAATGTCATTAATAGTCCTGACAACAGCTTAATGAGCCGCTGCCATCTGTTTATGAAAGCTTCGGGGAAAAGCAGGAGAGAAACCAGCAAATCAGATCCAGTAGCGATTTCCAGCTGTACGAGTGCGCCTGATTTCCACTTGAGGAGATATAAACACATGAGGACATTTTAAGTGTAGTGACTTATGCAGCGTCATCTACAGTGAGTCAGTGACTGAGCCTGGGCTGTCTGCCCGGTATCAACAGCCTTTAAATCACTGGCTTCAACCATGGGACCACACTACCTCGCCTTTCGCTCCCTCGCCCCTCCCTCCCCCTGTACCACCCCGGAGTGTCCTTAGGCCTTGTTTGGCTAAAGTATACACATGGCATGAGTAACTGAAGCCACCCAGGGCTCCCTGGCGTAGTGGCACGAGACATGTACCGGGTTGCACAAGTCGAGAAGACAAAGTGTCCCGTAACTGTTTACGCCATACTCAATGCCTGATGCATACAAATACACACAATACAATGACACAGCTCCAGGGAGATAAATAGAGCAACGCTGGCTCGTACCGCTCCCGACTGGAGAGGCATGAACGTGATCGGTGGCTCACTTTGGACCGAGATGCCCTTCCAGATGTTTTTCGGCACAGCAACTCTTTAAATCCCAACTTAGAAGTGGTCGTTCCATCTCTCAAGGGTCTCAAATCTCTCACTTCACTTTGATCAAGTCTTTCTCTGCTCTCAAAGCAGCAAGAAGACAAGGTTTGAAGTGACCATAGCTCTGTCCTGTTAGTACTTGGCTAATTGCCTCTGTAGACGGCTTTGAAAAGGGCCTATTTCCACTTCCTCCCTGCTGCAGTTTCTTTGGTCCTTTCTGAACCCTCTAATAGAGAATAGCATAATCCCCTAAAGGCATATCAGAGGTTAATGGGCAGATTGATGACTCTTTGTGGTCACTTGTTTGTAAATGTTTCCATCAGGGTTAAACCGATCCAAGAGCAGTACCATGTTAGGCACCGTACATATGTGTGCAAATTGCGGATTCATTACAGTGAGGATCACTGTGCTGCAAATGAATTTGGTGGGATGGGGTTGAGGGCGTGAGGGCGGCGGTGAGTGTAGTCTGGTGTGGGCAGCAATGATGGTGGTCCCTGACTGTCGATGCTCGCTCTCCCTTCATCCCCTCCCTTTACTCCCTCTTTCCCAGCATCCCGCCGTCCTCAGCCCATCTGTTCCTGCTCGGCCTCTCGGGCTCTCCATCATTTACCATCAGGTAGGCCTGAGCTACTGAGCGCTCCTCTCATCTCGTGGCATCTGAACAGGCCAGGCAGCAGAGTGTGTGTGTGTGTGTGTGTGTGTGTGTGTGTGTGTGTGTGTGTGTGTGTGTGTGTGTGTGTGTGTGTGTGTGTGTGAGCGTGCACCTGCCAGACAGTTTCTTTAATGTACTGCCTAAAACGTTTGATAAATGAGGGCCCTCCAATGTCATTAGCTGGCTATCAACGTGCCTCTGAGCAGCTTGACTCGAGTGAAAATATTTAGCGTAAAGAAATACCACAAGTGCATGTTGTACTCTTACTATTCTTTCAAATACAGACCTCTTAGAAGAACAGGTGGTATCAAATTGCACAGAATTTAAATGCTTTTTTCTTGTTTGTTGCAGATTTGCTCGTCAAGACATTATTTGGACACTGTTTCTAATCTAAGCAGTGCCACTCTGCCTCCTGCCCCTTAATGAGAACCATGCCAGTAAGTTTAAACTCTTGCTTACTCTGGGGATATGGAAAGCTTCAAGTCTCACTCTAAACGTTCACATTTCATTTAAAGAAGCTTGCCTCTAGTGTAGCTTTACCGCCACACACTGTATATTGAACTTTTATCATTAAAACAAAAGAGGCTTGCAGACACCGTGGCCTGATTAATCAATCCCACCCTTATTTAGAAGAAGCAAATGGAAAGTATTTTTACTTCCAATATTTGGAAGAGTAGCGCTCAAGGTGGTCCTCAGCGTGCGTTCGGAGGGATGGTTGGTTTCATAAAGCAGCTCTATGCAACTATATAATGTCCTCTCAAAAGTGGACACTGTGGTTTGCTTCAGGGCTTGTGGTCACTTGTGAAATCCCAGCCCCACTCTTTGCAATGGAATCGTTTTACAACAGAAAAGGAAAGAGACCAGTGGAACAGACGCTCCATGAGGCAATAAGGTGTGGAATCAGTTTGAGTTTTTTTTCCCCCTTTCATGTCCCTTTCAAAGGTCACTGTTTGGGAGCCCACTGTGTTTTATTGTCCCGGGGAATTGTTCTGAGGTTTCGTTTGAGAGTAATATTTCCTCGTCTGGCCGTTATTCTTCTATATCAAAAAGCCGAAGTAAAAACTTCCCCTTTGTCCGGGATCTGATTACCAAGCATGAGTCATTTTTATAATATGCCAGCCTCTCCTGTCAGGATGTTTTTGTTCTAATCCCTTTCAGTTATTCCAAGCTAGAAAACACTGCCCAGTTATTACAGTATACATTTTCATATTGCCTCCCTGAATGTCATTTCAAACTGTGGTCTCTTTTGTGTTCTGGGTTCATACTAGCCGCGGAAGGTATTTGGTGTTAGACTTTGATGCACCAGCTTGAAAACGGCAGCGTGCCAGATTTGCTACCGCTTTTGTTCGACCCCCTCTCACTTTAAACCCAGTGTGACATCAAAATGTTTCATTATTTGTGTCCAGCTGCATTTCCAGCTCGCCGCTGCTTTTATTCTTTATGTATCACCTAACACGTAAATAGCTACAAAGTCTCTGAGTCGGTGCAACTGCATGTTCGTCAGATGTGTTTCGCCTCCTCGTGGCCTTAAGGTTTTCATTAGCAGAGGAGTGAGTGTTATTGTGTCAGATGGTGTTCTTGTGTTGGCCCCGGTGACGGCAGGTTTGAGTCAGTCATGACATTTTCATACACACAACAAAACAGGTTAGTGAGAAGAATCTGGTTCGACTGGGAAATTACAGAATGGTTTTATAACCTGTTTCATGTCAATCTGTATATGTCACATGCATGTTCATCAATTAGGATTCTATTCTTTGATTTTGTTATGTCATTTGTATTTATAATATGGTAGGAAAACAGGTTCTGATGTGAAAAGCATAGCATTTTTACTTGGTATGTGAGTTTTCAGGCCATGGTCTGAATCAAGGTTATGTGTTTGTTATATTGTTTACATTTGATCTGGTTTGTGTTGGTTTCCCGTTGTAATTCTGTGCACAGAAGAAAAGCTTTTTTATGATATACAGTACGTGCATCCTATCATCAACCTATGTTGGCCGTGTCTATACGTGACATTGATTGGTTTATAGGCGGGCGTGATTCTGACGTCAATTCATCTGTTTTATTCACTAACATTTTGGGATAAAGTGCATTTAAAAAAAATTGTCTTTCCGTTTGAATGGAGAAAATGAATGAACTGGCTCACTTCATTACATCTGTTGCCACTGTAATATGCTTGTCATTCAAGCATATCATCGGAGATAAAGACTGAAAGACTCCTGTGAGCCGCTTGTGCTTCTGTTTCTATCCACAGAAGTGTTTTCACACTTTAAACGAATCAAAACCATGGTTCAGTTTGTTCGGGACTGAGGCCACCTTCGTTCGTTACTCCCGTGTCCCATATATGAACTTTGAAAAATATGTCCCCGCTCATATGATAACGTTTTCAGTGTGGGGCAGAAGTTTCTATGGACAGGACTAACGTTACATTGAAATAACCGGTGTAAACACACTGACTGTCTGTGTATTGATCAATAGATCAATCTGTCCTGCCTGTCCTGCAGTTGTAAGATGTGTCACTGTCATAATGTTGGTTGATAACGGTTGTTAGTTGATATTGTTTTGTCACTGTAATAATGTTGGTTGGCTGGAGAGGAATTGGGAAAAGGCCTTATACTCAAAGATGCAGATCTTCTCTTTGGACCTGTAAAATTCCCATAAAAAAATTATTATGTTTGTTTAGCTATGTTATGGTTATAAACACTTCGCCAGGGAAAACCAGAAATCCCTCAAAAAAAATCTATTGATCAACACAGTGAGCAGTTGCTTCCCAGGCCTCAGGCTTCTCTCAGCAGGGTTCATCGTGGACGAATGGGGTCACTGGCCTGTCTGCCACTGTTTGTCCTGTCCCCTCTTCCTGTTCCTCAAGCCCTCCGTCACATTGATACACTCTCATCCGGTCTGAAACCTGCACATATGCTGCGACCACTCTGCACAACAACATAAGACACGCAAACAGTCGTAGGCCTATTACCACTGAGCACCCATAAACATAAACACAACCTCATTATCTTCATCCTCCCCTCACAGCCAAAGCAGACAACAAATTAACAAAAGTCAGTGACCATAAACACAGGCTGCATGTTTGTACTTTCTTGTGGGAAAGATCATTTTGTAAATAATTGAAGAAACAAAGAATAAATCAGGACAGTGTAAAACCTCAAGTTTATCTTCCGCTAATTGCAAAGATACAGAACAGAACTTTTTCTCTGGGTTCAGTCCCCACTACATTCCAGATGCTGATAGCAGCGTTGGACCACCAAGGGTTTTAAGTATACTTATATGACCCGAGACGCACAAAGACTCTGATAAAAATGTTTCCCTCTGCTGCTTATCCATCCTCTCCTTGTCAGAGAGATGCGAGGCGGCGTCTTTTATCCAACAAGTCTATAAACAAAGACACTTATCGAATTTTGAAAATAAAAGTTACAGTATCAGTTCTCTATTTGACAGAACACACTGTCAACAGTTTTCAGAGGCACTGTGATTCCAGCTCGTACCAATGATGAATTACTTTATTTATTAATGCCAGTAACAGCTCCAGGGATAGCGTCTGTTGTGAGGTAAGGCAGTCCACAACCTTGTTTTACCTAGAGGTGAACTCAGAGAGCGAATACTTCTGCCAAGGCCCAAAGGTCCCGTCAAATTCAATCAAGCTGCACCAAATTCCACACACTCATAGATATCAGTCCCCTTAATGTGCGTGATTATTTCAATCGAGATCCATAAATTGTCAAAGAACGAAATGTTAAGGGGATGAAAACAAAATCTGCGCCTTTGTCCAGATTCGGGCCAAAATTTGATGGGTTCTCTCTTGGCCAGATTCTCATCCTTCCACCAAGTTTCGTGGAAACCCGTTCAGTAGTTTTTGCATAATTCTGCTACAAGCAAAGCAAAACAACTAACAAACAAACCAGAAAAGCACTCAGCAGAGCAGGGGTGAAAACATAACCTTCCTAGCCAAGGTAAATATCTCAAATACTTCAGGGTGAGATATTCATGGACCCCAGAGGATGAACTGCAGTTGTTTTTGTGATTCCACGATATTTCTTTTAATGCCACCATAACATTTTGTAGTATGAAATAGCTCCACAGCTATTACAATACATAGTATAAATAGGTACATACAATAATGTATGAAATGTAATAACTTGAGGTGATTCCCTGTCTATTATTCAAAATTTTAATTTGTCCAAGGTCAAATGACCACATACCTAAAAAGAAATGACATTCCCATCTGCCTCAATTGAAAAATGTTCACATGTTAATATGCTAAACTCTGCCTCACTGAGCAGCTATAGCAAGACTGTAACCTCGTAGTCTAGAACTCTCTGCATGGATACCGCAGGGGTAAGAAAATGTGTTTTTTGTTTGTTTAGTCATTTTCAAGAAATAGGCTTTAGTTTCGGGACCTGCTGCTTTGAACAAGCCCATACATGCTATACATCATAATTGTGAACAGCAGGATCGTGAGATGAATGGTGGCCTGTGTGAGCAGGTGTTTGCCGTCGACACTCACGGACACACAGCTTGAGGTTGTATGCTGTAAAATGTAGAATTTTTTATTCAGCCTTTGCCAGAGGGATATAAAAGTCCCAACATCAGGACACAGCTCGAGTCAGTGTTCCTCAGGCACAATGTCTTTGATTAGTAAGGTTGTTATGATTTTACAGGCCAAGACATAGAAGCCATATGGCATGTTTTTTATTAAGATGCTAAATGAAGTGAGCCTTTATGTTATTGCGGTGCGCTCGGCCCACCAAAAGCGCTCTGTGAATTCTAATATCCAAGGGAGAGTTGACTGAACTCGACAACGCTGGTGAGATAAACCAGCGAGAAAATTTGAGGATAGATCGTCCATAAATCATTTGTGCACCACAGTACAACATTCTGATGCATTTCAACACTTGTCTTTCCTTGGGAAAGTGAATTTTTCTCCTCCCCGACCAGTCTTTCACAACATGTGGCTTGCATGCTGTTTCAAGGGGGAAGGAGACTGCCAAGTATCACTGCGTACTCCAAATATTTGTGTGGTCAACTGGTCAGTGCTGTTGCGGTCGGATCCCATCAGTAACGTTCAAACACTCCTGAACCCATTTCATGTTTTACACTGTGCTGTTGGAGTGTTGTGCATTTATTTTGATGTTCGGTGAATAGAATGTGGCAGCTCTTCAGATGAGGACGTCTTTCTGTCCTCCTCTTCTAAAGTATGAACATTTGGTTCACATTGCAGCATTTGAATGTGCAATAAATTTGAGTTTTATTACATCAAATAGACAATAACTCTGTATATCCAGAGCTGTTTTTCAGACATGAACTAGAGAAAATGTCTGGAAAATTGGGCTTGGATATTTCCCGGACTTTGCCTTTTTACATATGAAGCAGGAGATTTTCCGGGTCAGATGCGTTCACAACATTAGGAAAACGTCCGGAAATTTCAGGTGACAGGTGGAGCCTGGGAAGAGCCTTCAGGAGGCAGGAAATGACGTATAAATTCCTCTGCATGGCCTGTTTATGGCCTTGTGTTAAGACCAAAAGCTCTTGAATCTCATTGTCTTTCCAAGAAGACAACTTCATTGGCGTCTTCTAAGTGTATTGCAGCTCTTTTCCATCCCAATTTATTCTTACTCATCCAGTTTCGCATCCATTACGTTTTTTAAAATGTTATCAACACGCCCGCTCCATTTGTAAGGGGGCTGGCGGGAAAAGTTCCGTAAAATGTCCAGAAATGCTCTGGAAAATTTCAGGAATATATCCAGACTTCGGTGTATGTCTGAAAGCAGCTTATGGAAGTTGTGATGAGTTTCTAGATCAATACCAGTGACTCAGTGGTTACATTTGAAGATGTTGGAAGGTGTTTTTTACTCTTGAGTCTCTGATCTGATCTAATTGAAGCTGCTTTGCATTTTGCACATTTACCAACAACAACTTTCACATCAGATGTTCAACTACAGTTTTTTTCCCCCTTCATTGCACTTCAGACCTTGTTCTCACAAAGTTTTGTGTTGAGGTTGTGTTTGGATTACTACTACAAACATAGCAGCAGTATCAGCTGACCAAAATACTATTTTGCAGCACTATAGTTATCCACAGTCACAGCGTACAGTCACTGTGCTGATTCATCTCTGCTGTAGAGCTCCTGCTGCAGACGGAAATGTGAGAGTGTAACACAAACTCTAATGCATAAAAAAACAGAGAAACAGAGAAAAATCATTCTATTTATTGGAAACAACGTGGTCTCCAAGATCAACTGCAACGTTCTGGACGATCCTAAATCACGGCGGCTGCAGCCTCATTAGCGAGCAGCGGAGGAGAGGAAGCTGTATTTTAGCAAATGTTTGCATAGCCAAGTGTGACAACTTCTCCAGAGGCCAAACACAGAGGTGTCATGTGTTTGTAACGGCCCTTGTTGAATGCTTAGTAACCAGCGGTGTGGTCATTTATGACTCTTTACACGTTATTTTCCATCAAAACCTATCATCGAAAGAATCAACCTCACACTTCGAACTGCTGAAGGACTCCAAAACTTTATTTTTGTGAAAAGCCCTTGATGAACCAGCCTATGTCATATTTTGTAGTACAATATTGGCTAAAATGTGCTTTAAATCATATTTTTTACAAATACTGTTATGCCGCAGCTGCATTCAATTATTTCTAAAAGTATTCAAAACACTATAATTGTTGTGATGCTTCTCCACTGTTTTGCCCAGTGGCCCTAAATATCGAACAACTACTCTGACAGTTTATTACTCTGCCAAGGAGGTTATGTCTTCATCTGTATTTGTTTGTTTGTCTGTAAGCTTGCAGGATTGCGCCAAAGGATTTGTTTTCCACTTTCTCTCAACATTTTCGTTTATTTATCAGAGAATATTTCATGGATGTTGATTGACTGTGTGCAATTTGGAACAGATCCAAATAAAAATCCAGATTTAGTTGATTTAAATGTGGTTTCATAAGGGGACTGTTGGTCCTTGGCAGAGGTCTGTGCTCTCTGTCTGCGGTCATCTTATCCATATTTCTGGCCGGGTTATCGATTTTTGAATCTGCCCATGTATATAACTGTAGATTATTTGTGTTGGTGGCACTGAGTGTACAGTGAGAGCAGAACCAGATTACGCCAGCCCCTGGACATTATTCATTCAGTGGACTTTACACCCTGAAATGTATATGTCCTGTTCCGTGGTGTCAGAGTGAGAGTCGGTGCACAGGCAGTACACATCAACATTTCAAAATACCACACGTACTGTACATAAAGGAGGCAGAGCAGTATACAGATTATGCCAATGATAATTGTTTAGCAGGTTGTTTGGACTTGCTGTGTATCACAGTGTGGAGTCCTGGCTAAATATTTACTGCTGTTTAGTGGGGGGGCATACTTGGCCGAGCTTGTGTCTCTGGTTCAGGAGCAAAGAGACGGTGTAGGGGTGGGGTGGAGGCGGGTGGGGTTCAAGATGGTGAAGTCATCGCCACCGGCCGATGTTGTTAGCGAGACCAGTGACGCTCACTCCTGACCCTTTTACCATTTAGGGGGCCATGGACTGATATGAGTGTTATTGACCCAGAGGCCATTCGTGGCATGTTTGGGGTCTGCGGAATATATCCCAAGCTTTAACCTATACAACGGAGCCAATTATAGCCGCGAAAGGCCAAACAATACAATCCATCAGTCAGGTTCCTCGGGTAAACAGGAATGGGCGGCCCATGTCGGGGTGTAAACTCCAAATCCCAGAAGAAGCTAAGGGTCAGTGGTTTGATTGTCTAATTGGGGGTTGGACCCTGCATGTGTGTGTGTGTGTGTGTGTGTGTGTGTGTGTGTGTGTGTGTGTGTGTGTGTGTGTCTGAGAAAAAGAGGGAATGAGAGATAAAAAAAGAGAGAGTAAGGGAAACCGTGTGTGTTTGTGTGTCTGTGTGTGTGTGTGTGTGTGCATCATTGCTTAAACACGACGGGTCTGGAGGCACCGAGACACCTAATGAATGTGTGTTTGTTCTTCAGACCCCACACACCTCTGTTTATTTGAACATGGGATAGTGTTCCTGAGCTGTTTTATCCTCCTTGTGTTTGCCACTTAACACGTGCACCGCAGCGTTGGCCTGTGCATCGCGTTGCACCACATTTTTTTTTTTTTAAAAGAGCAGAGGAAAATATTAGTCAGCCCGATAATAATGTTACACAAATAAACTTTATCTTGTAGCTTGTGGATACAGTGTTCCTCTTCATTATTGTTCGGTCTTCATTACGGCGCAGGGTGATAATCCAAACAGCTCCACGGCAGACGGTGCCAAAGGCAACGGGCCAGCGGAAGATTGGCGGTCGGTTTAGTGTCAATGATGTGGTGATGTGGGTCAGGGATAGCAGCAGCAGCGGTCATTGCACAGTGGCTAAGAGCCCAGCCAGACCACCGGGGAGGAGGCCTTCACTTCTCTTCCTCAGGCATCAATCACTCACGTACACATAAGCAAAGATATATACAAGCAAACACCACCAGACGCTCATCTTTGCACCTCGCCCTTATGTATCGTTTACATCTACTCTCATACAGAATGACCTCCACTGAAAAGATGGAGTCTACACCATGCTGTATGTTATTAATGCCAGATCTGTAGTTTCAGAGCACTGATTGAAACGTTATTCTAAAATGACCCTGTGTAATTTCTCGGAAATGTTTTGTTGAAGACGACAGTAATGAGTCCTAAATTCCAGCGTGTGCTCAAGATGAACTAGCTCGTGTGATGTGACATCCGGACAAGTTTTAAGGCGGCGAGATGCAATAATCGTTCAAGTTGGTATAAAGAAGCAAATTTTGATATGGTTTTCTCTAAGGCAAAATTTCTTTTTGAGGTTTACTTTGACTTTTTAGGTTGGCCCCTGTCCCATCCACTAACATGGAGGATGCAGGGTTTAAAGCCTGTACTGCTGTCAGCCACTATGATACTGACACCTTTGAGCCCCACGGTCAAACAGGGCCTTAATAATGACTGACCTCCAGCTTTATGTTTGCAGATAAGGGAGATAATGTCCCTTATATCAGGTCACTCCCTTAACGTTGGGAGGCCTAATTGCTTAGAAAAGTGGGAAATCTAAATCGCAGGAAAAATGATGAACATGATTTATTTGTTAGTATAAAATGCATATTTTCCTGCTACCTTGAAGAGTCTCTTTATCATTTACAACACACGTGTAAATGATAAATATTTTGGCTGTTGTTATAAAATACAACATTTCAGACTCCAGGGATAAAATGCAAACAATCTGGGCTTATTTGCATCTCCGTCCCTGGTGGGTTTTGTTTTTCCCCTTTTGCACCAAACCTGCTCAGCATTACATATGTCAGCAGTGGTGAAGTGTGTCTTTGACCTCCGGGACCTCGCCGTGTCTTCTGCGGAGGCCTGCTACTCATCTGGTGTTCGCTGTTTCATGCTGGTATCGCAACTGACAGTTATTAATGTTTATGGTTATCTGCATGAAATCAGCACTGACGGCGGCGGTGAGAGGGATGAGATGAGTGTTGGGAGGGGGGGGAGTTGAAGGATTCGTGAAAGTTTGCTATTCGTGGTATTGTGTGTCACGATGAAATGCACATAAGCTTTTAATTCATTAGAGAAGAGCTGAGACCAGTCGCTTGTTCTTGATTAAAAGACACGTATCTATATATATATATATGCATTTACATTTTCTACTACCCCCCCTACACACACACATACACACACACACACACACACACACACACACACACACAGAGGCTGCCCTGATGTAGCACCTCTTTAATTCACACCAGCACTTGCTATTCTTCGCTGGTGGTGTGATAGTATTCGCCGAGAGTCGTTCCTCCTGAGTCTTTCAGTTGTCTGAAACACTCTACTTCAGCGCAGGGCCTTATTGCCCACCCAAAGAGGTTATAGGGATTCTCGACTGCCCTCTCTCTCCCTAAGTGGGTGGTCCTCTGGGGTATGGCTGAGGCACAGGTGGAGCATTGTAGGGGTGCTCACAAAAATAACCCCCCTCTCCTCCTCACCATCAACCCCTCTCCCCCATCCGTTTCTCTTCTTTTTTTTTTTTTCTGCCACGCCTGCTCTAAAGAAAGGTAGACTAAATTTCTGCAGAACCCTCCATTAGACCGTTGAGGCACTAAACACAGGAGGTGAAATGTTGACATACACAAACCTGTGTGGGACAAGCTGAGCAAATGAAACACATGTACAGTACAATACCGCTTTCTCCGCCATTCCAGCCAATCGGAGCTGCTCTGATTTGTTTTCCCGATTCGATTGCTTTGAAAGGGCCATGATAACAAGGCGCTCATAGAAAATAATCCCTAATAAAGTTTTTAACACAAATTCTGTGGGCAACAAAGTCAGAAAAAAAGAAAGAAAGAAAGAAAGAAATCTCCCCCCCTCCCCTACAAAAAATATTCCCATGCTCTGGTTTTGTAAATAATTATAGTTCTGCTGAATGTGTTTTATAAAGTTTACATGGTAGGTTCAGTGCACCCTATCTGTTATTTGGAACCCAGCAAACCACCAGCAAGATGTTGATATATGGCGGCTCTGGTGTAGTGCACAAGGCATGGATTACTTGGGACCATAATAAACAGGAGCATAAAGAGGGATCTGTGCAGAGGGGGTGCCCTGCAAGGGGTGACTCTCCTCAGACCTCCTTGTCTTAATATCAGCGGGTCTGTCTCCAGCTCTCTGACAACCCTCGGGGAAGGTATGGATGCAGGATGTAATCACACACACACACACACACACACACACACACACACACACACACACACACACACACACTCTTGTACTTTACAATTGGACTGTGTGACTCGGCTGGTAAGAAGCTGCCAGCCACCTGCTCATATGTGTTAACAGAATGATTTATTGTTAATGGTCGGGCCCTCAGTCATGACGGCAGACAAAGAACACATGTCTTGATAACCTTACAAGCCCTGAAATGACAGGATATCAGCGATATGAAGGTGGAATATTGAGAAAAAAAAGATTCTCATCATGTCATGCGTTTGACACAAGAACTCTTCATAGAGACATATTTGTGCAGGAAGACAGCAGGTGCTCCCATAGTGAAACTGAAATGCTGGTGTGCACAAAGACTCGGCTGTGCACTCCATCCACCTGCACTTTGGTAAAGAGATGCCAGAATTTCTGATTCAATGAACCATTTATAAAAGGTCGAGTAACATGGTGTCTTCGTGCTTTCCACCTGCACAACACTGCAGAGCGCATTGCACCCAAGAAACTTTTTGTTGAGCATCAGCGTCAAGATTGACGACTGGGGCGAAGTTGCCAAACACGCAGTGACAGGTACTGCAGACAATGACGGGAATGTCGACGAGTCAGCCAACTTTATGTGAGGCTAAATATCCGTTATCAGAGTTCCTATCCTCTGACGTCCCACATAACTTCCTGCTCAGATCTTTGCGAGGGCCAGATGGTTACATTGGCCACTGGGGGACTGCAAGAAGCCCAGAGAGACAGTTTTACAATGTGCAATTATGGGACAGATAAACTAAACGCTCAACAAAGCAAGGCATTTCCAGATCCCCGGCTCCTAGACTTTGATAAGGCGCGGGCCGCATTCCTTGGTCAATTTACTGTCTTCAAAATTGAAGTACCAATACTGATGAAGACTGCGGCTTGAATGGGAGATTTTTGTCTCCGTTTAATGAGGGCTACAGAGCGCTGTAGATATACTGTAAAGCATGCTCCACTGATCCAACTGTGAAACCATTGTGCGCTTAAAACGCTTTGCAAAGCACTCAAAGCTGTTTGATTTGTTTTTCGGGCCTGGTCACATGCCAGTTGATGCTAAAGGGGATAGAGTTTCTTACCCAATGAGCAGGGCTCCGCATATTGCTACACTCAGAGTTCAGCCTGGTTTGTTCCACATTAACATTTCACAGAGAGATCAGGCGCCTGCCCTCTGTGCGTTTACCCCAGGGAGCAAGAATCCCCCACAAACTGACACTGATACAATCTCCAGGTAATGGCTGCCTGCCTGCAAGCCAGAGGGTGTCTGAGGATATACTGTGTGTGCATGCGTGTGTGTGTGCGTGTGTGTGCGTGTGACCGCACCACTGGTGTGGTCACAGGGCCAAAGTTCACCCAGAAATGTGTGGCCTGGGGTCGAGAGGTGCTATGGCCTCCGTTAACGGTGAGGGTAGAGTTTCAACCTCCACCCTTACCCTCTCCTCTTTCTCCAGGCTGCTGTGCCACTAACATTTCTCACCGTGACACGTGTGACGACCCCCACCTTTAAGTCAGGTGACAGCGGCTTGATGGAGGTGAAGAAAGAGCAGACAACGGCGCTGGGCAGCGGGGTGTCAAAAAACACAGTGGGTCGCAGAGGTTTGGAGGTTAAGATGAAAGAAGTCAGTATAAATTCTTAGAAAAGATTGGAAAGGTGGTAGAATTTCATTGCAATGACTCAAATACTGTACTCAAGTTGAATGTGGAGGTTCTTTCTGCTACATAACAATATGTCAGAGGAATTAATACTCCCTAGCTATAACTGAAAATCTATAGTTGCCTGTTACTTTGAAAATTAAGAAAACATATACAGTATATAAATATATGGTATATTGGCTATAGATGTATTCTGCTGCTTAATGGGTACTCTATCACTTGAGATCTAAGTATGTATGTACCTTTATGCTTATGCACTTGATTTTAAATTGTAATGAAGTTCAATTCAGTTCGGGGGCAGCAATAAAAGCGGTTGACATGTATAATGCACATCACTGGCAAACACCTCTTTACGCAGTAGTTAACGTGAGATGTTGACGAATCGTTAAGTATCGTTCATGTGTGGTCGTGTTTTTGACCTCCTGCGTTGTAAGTCCTTTCAGCTTTGTTTTGGTCTCCACCGACTATTTTGATGATAAATACTCCACTATTTTAATGAGCAAGTTGCTAACGTGGTTTGCCTATAATTTGGTGCTGTGCAGATACACTACAGTGGGTTTGTCAGAGGGGTTTTATGGGTGAAAACAGCCACCTGCCTCTGCCGCAAAGCTACGAGCGATGAGAGCGAACAGTAAAATGTTGCGGGCCAATGAACTAAAGGAGGCTAAAAAAAGGTCCAATTAAGCTGAGGGAAACTGTAGACTTACGTGGCCTTTGGCTCACTACACATCAGTTTTGTAAATTTTTAATATAAAAAACATATAGAGCCTCTTTCACCACAACACCCAGAAACCGTGCACTGCAGTATAAATTATCATGAAAACAGTGTGAAGTGTCCACAAACAGAAGTGCTTCCCTCTTTAAAATCACAGAGGCAGTTTTAGTAGCGATCTGTTGCAGTAATTTATGGTATCAATTGGTGCAACCCGCAAATATGGACACAGACACACACTCACTCACACACACACACACATTCTCAGCCGGCTGTGTTTAAGTGTTCCCCAGACAGTATGTGATCCTCAGACAGGACAGTGCTTCCTCCTCCAGTCGTCAGGTCTTGTTTGAAGGATCAGTCTGGCGAGGTCATCCAGACGGAGCGGGAGAGAGGATCTCTCTCCTTTATGATGCTCCTGAGAATGCTCTGAAAAAATGTTGTGTGGTTTTTTTTTCAGCTCTGTCTGATCCGATGTTACCAGCAGCATAATGTTGTTGACATCTTTTTCAGATTCCGTCCTGTGTGTTTTTCTGCCTCGGTTTTGTCGTTTACTGTCCTGCGTTTCAATCTGTGTGTTTATTTACACCTTGCTGTCGCTGCACATATTTCTTTTCTGCCTGAGAACAAGAGAATTCCATGTTTGTTTTCTACATTTTACAATTGCTGTAACGTTTTTGTTCCATGCAATGTTCTTTCTGTTGTATTTTTGTGCCTTTGCAGCTTTGCCTCCTCGCCTCTCTGGGTCTCGCTCCCTCTGTCTCCGTCTCCCTTCTGGTGTTTTTCTGAAAAATAACAAGGTCTGGGGCTTGTGCGTGTGCATGTGTTTTTGCGCTGGCTGCATAGGCTGGATGGGCTGGCTGCACTGGGCTGGCTTCTTGTGTGGTCCCCCGGCAAACTTTATGATTTATTCAGCTAAAGGCAGAGGAGCACGACCCCCAGTGACCACAGAGAGAGAGCTGCACGTGGGTTTAATGATTTCACCGCAAAAATGTCTGCTATGGCTGGGCCTGCGCGGAGCTCCGAGCCCCCCCACTGGCTGAACGGTGGGGAGGCAGGGGTTGAAAAGACAGCGCGGCTGACCGGCCCTGAGTCAATTCAGACACCTACCACTACACATCTACTGGGAGGGATTACGAGGGAGGGAGAAGACAGACAGTTAAAGCTACATCCGATTGGCATGTTCCAAATGTTTTAAGCTCACGTCTGTCAGCGAACGCTCAGCGATTGCTGCACGCATGCTATTATTCTTCAACACACATTCTGCTATTTTTCTTTTTCCGTCCCGGCCCCCTCTGAGTCTCGTAGCCAGTGGGAGATTTCAGAGGCATTACTGAAATGTGGACACTGAGGATGATGTAACCGAGCTCTCAAGACCAGGGAGAGGGGGCAGAAATAATAGGAGGGGTGGTTGGTGGGGGGGCAATGTTGGGGTGGGGTGGCATTTGAGGGGGGGAGGTATTTGGCATATTTTTCTCTGTCGGTGTCCAGGTCTGCTGGCTGAGGAGAGTGACTGCTGAGGGCTTGGATCTGGATGCTACGCTCGGTGCTGCCTCTCTCTCTCTCTGAGCGTGTGTGTGTGTGTGTGTGTGTGTGTGTGTGTGTGTGTGTGCGTGTGTTTGGCTGCAGCTCCACAGAACAAGATGATGTCATTCACAGGGATTTGTGAACATTCTTGATAAAGAGACAAAATCACGGGGCCGAGCCCGATTGTGCTGCACGAGTGTGAACAGGTCGGGGATCTATACCAATCCTCGTTCTTCTCCAGGTCCATCTTGGTGTTTCAAAATAATGTTTTGTTACATTCTTCAAAGATTATGCATGCATGAATGAGGAATATCTTTTTACATCTTACACTAAACAGAGTAAATGTGTAAACAATATAATAACACACATATAATGGCATAATTATACTTTACTTCTTCAGTTTATTGGCATGGTATTGGCTCATTGTTATAATTCTAGTGGTGGACATGTACACGCATCCATCCATCCCTTATCTATGCCTCTTATCCTGTAACAGCCGTTGTGGGGATGGAGCCAATCAGTTGACATTGGGCGAGAGGCGGGGTCAACCCTGTACAGGACGCCATAATGGCGCAGGGCCAACGTACAGAGACAAGCAACCATTCGCTCCACGCAGAGCAGCTGGAGATGGTCCGGATCAGATGCGTTAACAACAACAGAAAAATGTCCGGAACATTCAGTCGAGGAGTGAAAAGTTCTCGAATCTTGTCTTTCCAAGTTGACATCTTCGTCTGCATCCTCTACGTGTGTATGGCTCCTCTTGTTCATCTTGTTATATTTGCATTCTTCCAGGTTCACGTCCGTCGCGTGTCAGAAACGTCATCAACCACACGCTCACTGGGACGTTCTCCTGCTGTATTGTCACATGGGCTCATTTTACCTGATATTTTGCTTGGGGGCCGGCAGGAAAACTACGAAGAATGTCTTCAGCGATTGAGTCAGACATTTGCGTTCGTTTTTTTGCGTAAAATGCAACATTTTGTAACGTCTGTTTCTGTCTGCACATCCCCTGTCTGTGGAGCAGTGTATTACAACGTCACAAGGTTAAATACACGTCGGTTGTAGAACACACAACCAATAGGCTACAATAGCTTCCTCCATTTTGGACTCTCCGTCTCTCAAAGATTTTGTATAGATAAAATCGTTTGGTCAAAGATTCATTAAAGTTGAACCTGCCATAAAAGATTCACACGGATTTAATTAACGGATACAATTTTACATGAAACAACAGATTTTGCCAGAAACTGCCTTTCAGTTTTAAAAAACACTTTAAAGTGCTTCCTGTTATGGACAGAAGCTCTGCAAGGATAGTGTTACTTGCAGCACAGCAGGTTCCAGTCTCATTTTGCATGAACGCCTCCTGAGCAGCTCTGTATGTGTGTCAGAGGGTGAAGCCATATCAAACCAGTCATCATTACAAGCTCATTCCACAACCCCAGGAGGGATTACACAACGGTCAGTGCAGTAGAGTGGGTGTGACACAGGCTTCTCCGTCATCCCCAGGCTCAGAGCTCACACACTGAGTAATGAGTCCACCCAGCAGAACCTCAGCACACGCCCAGGGCCCGAGGAGATGTATGTGCTCACCATGTCTGGTATGACAAGCCTCCCCCCCCCCCCCCCCTCTTCGACTAGCCAGGAACAGAAACTCATATCTGCTGCTCTGTCTCTGATCCCCAACAATCCCTCCCACAAAACATATTATGTGATTTTTACATGGTGAGCTATGTAAGGTTTAATGGCTTATTTCCAGTAGCATCTCAAAGGGTCTTCAGTAAACACACAGATGTACAGACACACAGACACACACACACACACACACACACACACACGTCTCTGTCTGCTTTCAGTATCTCTTTTTTTTCTTTGACACACACACACTCATGCGTCCAGGTCCAGACATAAATCAATATGACTCAAAATGCAAAGAAAACATTGACCCAAAACATACAGAGAGGATGAAGGCATCTGTTTGCTCAGCGTCGTCTGCGATGACATGTGAATGGACCATTTAGTTTGCACAGAAACTGGAGGTGAATTAATTGATGTGCAAGCAGCTGTAATTCAATGTCCAGGGGTCTGCTGAGTCCATTATAACCGACTGGGGATTTCTGGTGATATAGGTTCCCTGGTTTAGCTCCTGAACGGACCTCCATTGCTGCGGTGCACGAGGAGAACATGTGGAAAAGGTCAAAAGAAAAAGAGGGAAATCCACCTTTCAACTAATTTCAGTGCAGTACCCATTGTAACCTGGCCCTGCTGGTTGCGGCTTCTGTAAATGTAGAAGTGACCTGCAGTAATCCAGCCACTGCAAGTAAAGACCGGCTGTGGGACTCTGAAGCTGCACAAAGAGCTGTTCACCTGTTTACTTCAGTTAACTGGGTAGGAGGGTGTGTGTGTGTGGAAGGGATGAACTCTCGCTCTGTCGCACCTTGTCATACTGGCTCCCTCCTCCCACCTACACGCTTCCTCCAGCCCCTTTGGAATAGTTTGGTAATATCAATCAGTTCCAAGTTGTGACATATCCTCACGCTCCTGCTTACCTCCCTCTCTATACCCTGCCACCCTGTCCCTCTTTAAAGAGCGTTTGTTTTGGGCCTTGTCACCACCAATGTGCTGTGCGGTTCCAGCGACGATGGTGGCGGACCGCCTCTCGCTAATTACCGTACACCGATGAGTCAGAGAGGGAGAGAGTCACAGCTGGGAGGCGTTCTCCGCTATTTTTGGCCCCTGACATCGGCCCCATAAGAGACTTTCCCCCCTCTGCGCCTGCCCCTCTCACTCCCTCAGATCTCTGGACCTCCTCAACAGATGAAACGAGCGCTCCGCGGAGGGCCTCGGCCGCTGGACCCGCTGCTCTGTTTGCCGACCTGGTGTGAACAGCGGCCTGTTTTGGTTTGTGTCAGACACACAAACATCTCATACACACTGTGTGTTTGGGTTTGAAGGCCTCTCTCGGCAGGTCCTCCGTGTCCTATGAGTTATGACAAACGTTATTATGCTCCCTTCTACATTATTTTAGCACATGCTGCCAGAGTGGATCGCGGTGTTTGCCTAGAGCATGGGCCGTTTGGCCATCCAGTGTTTGAACAGCTGTAATGAGCACTCAACATTAATAACTTCACCATGGAGAGAGAGAGAGAGAGAGTTTGGCTATAGATGGAGTCTTCATTAATGGAAAAAGAATTGAGATGGTGATATTTGCTCAGACAACACTGCGTCTTATTCTTTGTGGTTAAGATGACGTTTAACACCCGAATTGACCCTGCGGAGGATGTTACCTTAACGGACGACCGACGCTCCTCAGCTGAATGTTATTGTCGTGTCCATATCAAGCTATTGTTTGCTCGTATGAAAATATCCACATCCATCAGGAGTCGTCCGACTGGTGGGAGTTTCCTCGTGTTTATTGGTTGGAGAATAGAAAAACATCCTCAGGGAGCGAATGCTTGGCATTACAAATTTCCATTTGTCACTAATGGAAACAAGCACATTTGTTTCATTTGCACAAAGACACATAGGGAGCAGCCGTAAAAACTACTCACACTGCTTTTAAGCCACCACAGCATGACCCAAATTAGACTTTATGTGCCACTTTGTAATGACTAGCTAGAGCCCCAATTTTACCCTTGAGAAGATTTAAATAAGGAGCCATTTGCTCTGGCATCGGTGGTGTAGGTAGCGAAGCAGCGGGCTGGCTGGCTGTACTGGTGCTCTCCGCCAGAGCAATCTATCATTACCAGAGTAATAAGGGGCGCTGACTTTTTTTTCCCATCTTGCAATTGAGAGCAAAATGAATGCTTCCACACAAAGTGATAATCATGACGGCTTGCCAAAAGAGATGCTGCCAGAAATCCACTAGTGCTCCGTTTTGTTTTGTTTTTCTTCATCCCAGTGGATAAGAAGAGCTCATCATTGGCAGATTGCTGACTAATTGAGCGATGACGTGAACGACTGCGGTGTCGTCCAAGGTCAAAAAACGCTGCTACTATATTTGCATTCAGGAAACTGTTTTCTAATGGTTCCATTTATTCATGCATCTTGAGTTTTGCATCTCGTGTGTCTGTTCTCTTTTCACGGTGAGGATTAAGTTGAGAGGTTGAACTCCTCCCTGGAACATGGTAGCTCCTCAAGGGTCCTTATTCTTCATATGTGTTTGCAATGTATGTTTTTGACATAGACTGTAAATAATCAAGAAAAGAAGGCAAAATATCCCGGCCATCAAATTGACCTTGTTTTTTCCCCACTGCTGTTTCCAAGGTCAAAGGAAATATTAACTTTAAGTGGATGTCAGACCACCATCCACATAAACACCTATGATTTCATGACCTCCGGGCAAACTCAGTTTGCTTATAAGGCTCATGTGCTATGATTGAAAGCTCCAGGACCGCTTGGCTCTTCAGGTGAAACTGTTTTGCCAATAACAAGAGGTCGCAGTAGTCTGCGCAGTACTGATCAAAGGACGGAGCAATCATGAGTCAGTCAATCATCACGTGTCAATCCAGTTTCACAGCATCAAGTAACTACTCAAAACCAAACTAGAAAAATGAACTCTTACACAAACATCAGTTTGACCATCTTTATTCAATATTTAATTTGACTTTTTTTGTGTTTGTTCCCATTCTACATGGAGGAGGTGGGATTAATAACCTACACCACTGCTTATCCTTATATACAGTCTATGGTTCTTACCTTATGCAAATGATGGTTTTTGGGACGTTCAAGGTCATTTTTGTCATCCCTCCACCACTTGTATCCATTTCTACGTTGACTTAAGTTTTTCTCCTACCTTGCTGTTTGATGTCCTGACCTGCCATCCAAGAGAAAGAGAGATATTATTCAGCGCAGCATTGGATATTGTTCTTGTCAGGGTATTATTACAGTGAGCTTTCACTTTGAAACTTGGTTTGGGTCAGCCTCTGTGTTGGAAATCACTCATTGTTGTGTGGTCTCTCTCTCCCATTTTCCATTGTGTGGTCAAGAGAATTGAGCGCGCCTTGTACAGTGCTCCATCCTGCCCAGTCAACAGAACAGGGGGGCCTCTCACAAGCAACCAGCACTCATTTGAAGATGAGGTTTGTGGCTAGTTTCCACCCACAACGCCAAGCTGTCTCTGATTAGACCTGGGATCTAATTTGAGAAGGGGGCTAAGAGTGGGTTTTTCGGGGTGTGGGGGGTCCGTGTGGCGCAGCCATCGTCTCCCAGAGGGCTCTCAGCTCGAGGGCCTTGTGTGCTTGACTTTCTCTCAAGAAATACATCCTGATGGAACAAACAAGGGTAGACGAAGAACAAGCAGAAATTGAGTTCTGTGTTCTGGTCTTTTTCCTGCAAACTACAGAGGGATCCCGAAAACTCTCAGTCTTGATGTTGAGGGATACACACCTCACTCTACACACACACACACACACACACACATGCGTCTCTCTCCTGGTCCCAGTAATCATGAAGCTGGTCGACCCTCTGACCCAAGTGATGTATTTCTGTGCAAGTGTGTGTTCTGGCTCCAGTCTGGGTCATGCATTGTCGGGAATGTTGATGAAAAATGACAGGCCATTATTACATGCCGTGGCTGTCCCCTCCTCTCTCCCCCTGCCTCACCACTGATAGGGGGGATACTTTTGAAAAATGCTCGGGTCTGTATTGAAAACCGCACTCACTACATCCCAAAAAAATAAATAGGTCCAACTTAGCCCTGTTAACACCTTTTTTTAAAGAACTGTGAGGAATCAAAACTTTTTCCATCCTTTTTTGATCAGCTACCCCTTTTTTTTTTTTTTGCAGCCCACCTCCCTCATCCCACTCCTTTAGGTTCTTATGGACTCAGGTTTCTCTGTGGAGGTCATTGTGGTGCTAATGTTCTTCAGGGTGGGGAACAAAGCGCAGAGCATGTAAAAGAAGCCTGGGTTCCCTGAGGGAGGAGATCGGGCAGCTGCAGGCAGGGGGTGTGAAGGTTTAGGTTACCTGCTCGCTGCCTGAACACACCGACTCCTCTTCTCGGGACCACCTGGGTAGCCGCCGCTGCTCCGCAAAGGAATCAGATGAGAGAGAGAGAGACACATAAAGCAGAGTTCACACACACAAACAATAAATGATGATCGCACACACACACATGCACACACACTGAGGTGATGAACCCACACATCTCCAGCCTCCACTGACCCGTATCTGCTGAGCACAACTCCCTGGGTCTCGGGTGGGTGTCAAGAGGTGCTGTGGCTGTCAGTGACGGTTGACCCAGCACCAGATCTCTGATATCTCCTGTCACACATCACTGCCCAGGAAGCACTTTCCTTTCTCTCCTGGTCTCACACACTTCATCATGTGGTCTGGCGACAACAAGGCTCGAACCCCAGGCTGCTGACCAAACAGGAACATGGAGACGTATGTGGATTAGCTGTCATCTTTCATTTTTCCCAGAAATCTGTAGATTTTTGCTTGTGGACTGACGTCAGGGTGTGTTTTATGGTCTGTGCTCAATTGATTGAGTGGGTGACAGAACACATTTCTATATATGAGTATATGAAACACATTTACGCTAACAACATTGATGTTCAAAGTGGATTCTTTGCTCAACGGCAATGGACAAAACAATCTCTCAAACTCTGCTGATGAAGATTGTATGTGATGACTTTAAGCTCCAGAAGCTACAGAACGAAAATCAAATGGACCTTGTATTTGCAAACTGATGTTTCCAAGGTCAAAGACAAACATTATTTTAACTTTGTAGGTGAGCATGGACAAGCGGTCCTTCAAATGATCAGAAAAAAACACCTATGATTTCATGACCTTTGGGCAAACTCAGTTTGCTGATGAAGATCATGTGCTTGGATCTTCAGGTAAAACTGCTTTGTCCATAGCAACATGGAGCTCTTACCTTGTCTTCATGTATTTCAGTCAGACCACTCACGTTTGAAATGTTTACTGCAGCAGCAAAACTTGGAGTTTGGTGTCCAAACTCTGACTTCATCACTTCCCCAGATATGATTATTATCTCGATATAATGAGGAGTGATGAGCAAATATCTTGCCTGTTGGAGCCTGCAGGTGGATGCTGGGGTGGTGGAGGGGCTGAATCCACAGGCTGACGCAGAACAGCAGAGGTATTGACAAGCAAAGGGAGAGATGGGAAATGTCCGCAGCTTAAACCGACCACCAAACTGGGAGGATTGTGGAGAGCGAGGCTTGACGAGTTAGAAGCCTTTTTTTTTTTTGAAGCAGCTATGAGGAATATTTTTTATAATAACAATGTAAAAAGTGTTTATATGAACCTAACGACTCTGAATCTGCAGCTCAGCTCCATAAAGCTTTGAACTGAGTTTCAGCTGAAGCACAACTCACCTGCTCAGCACCACACAGACAGGATTTAAACTGGTGAGCACAGGGGAGCATTTAGCAGCTGAGATATTTCCTCCAGGAGTCGCTTTAGAATTGGATGAAGAGGATGAACGATAATGTTACCCTGCAACTGCTGGATGTGTGAATAAGCAACTACCTCTGCTGCAAAAAATATGGTTTCAGAATAAAATAACAGTACTGCACTGTATTATAGTTTTACTTTAAAAATACCTCATGTGTAATTTATTAGGTGGGGACATGCATCGTCTCAACTCAATCATAATATTTAAAATGTTTCTCCTCTGAGTAATGTTTAAAATAATGAGCAGCCATGGCCACAATTGGTGGTAATTAAGAGTAGTATAGAAAACTGAATGGAGTGGAACACCACAGAGATGTTATCTGTCCATATTGTATTCCTTATATAGCACATGTGTACATATGAATTACTTTATTTCAGTCCGCTGTAATTTCCGCCCGTTTAAAGCAACATGTAGGATTAAATAAAGTAACAGCGTGCTGAGAATAGTTCTTCTCTTAATATCTGGAAGCATTTAGATGTTGTTGTTTTTGCTCAGCAAACACTTCAAAGTGGAACGAGTGCTGTGGCTGACCACAGGGGAACGAATATGGTTTCTGATCAGCTCGCTAAATACCTTCCACTGAGGAAATGTGAATTTGTAAAAAAGAATAAAGAGGTTAAAAAAACACTGTGAGCCACCCTGGTGTAAATGCTGGCTGTGGTCTTAAGGCGCTTTAAAGTGTGAGTGTGCGTGTGCGTGTGTGTTTGTGTGTGTGTGTGTGTGTGTGTGTGTGTGTGTGTGTGTGTGTGTGTGTGTGTGTGTGTGTGTGAGTGTGTGTGTGCGTGTGTGTGTGTGTGTGTGTGTGTTGCTGCTGCAGCTACATAACCCAGCAATATCCTCGCTGCTCAGTCCTCCCCTCCCTGTAGACAAACGCCTGGAGCTGATGCAGCCTTTTTTGGTGCTTCACAGTCGTATCTGCGATCGAGGGTCCTGACAGCTTCTGTACATGCACAGATCTGTCGCTGGCCTCGGAAACATTTGTCACTCCCACCTGCTTCTCAGTCTCGCGTTCCCCAATGATGTCAACATCTTTGTGAGCGGCGCCTAACTTCACGCTTCACGACGTGCAAACATAGAGGAGGTGTAGCGAGGGTCTGACAGGTTGTTGTGGTGGTTGACTAAACCATGGTGCTGCAGACACACTCACACTGTCTGCACAGTCTGTACTTATTTACGTAGTCTGTAGTTCAATCACGATCCTGAAAGTTTCCTGCCAAACCCCGGCGAAAATTGCTCTTGACACCGTCCAGTGTGGAACATGTGGACGTTGGTCCGACATCCACTTGGTCACAGGTCAGGATCGTGGGTCGGGATGATGATGTGCCTCACGAGCACCTTCCTCTCTCTCTGAAATGTCTTGTAAACAGCTCCAAGTGTATTACACGGGGCGGCTTCCTGCTGCTATGTGTGTGGCATGCTGCGGACGTCAGCTGATGAGACATAAAGTGAGTCTGTTTGCGCAGTTGTAAATACACCGACCGTGAATGGAAGCAGCCAAATGACCAAGGTTTGTTTTGATTTAGCTGTCGGAGTGCGGTGTGGAAACTTTTTGCAGAAATTGATCATGACGTGAAGCTGACAATGACATGAAAATCATTTTTTGGATACGTTCTGGATTCTTGGGGCACGAATGCCAGGAGTGAACGTGTGTTGCAATATGTTTTCTCTGCAGGAGGATGTAATCAACAAAGCACAAAAGCTCTGACAGGAAAGAGCTGGTGCTGTAAATGGACTTCAGGCTTCAGTGAATTACATTCTTGCTCGTTTCCTCTAAATATCTAAAGAACGAAAGCCTTAATGACATAATGGTGATGCTTTGCATATTTTGTTTCCACCACACGCCAAGGTAACCGACTTAAGAGAAGAACGATTCTGTGTTGTTTTGACCTGGGACGACAGAATTATATTACATATTTAAACCCGATGTGAAATGTCTTTGATAGTGTTGAGTCACCACAAGTCTCCAGATCATGTTCAAATCCTCTTAAAGGTCCAGTGTGTAAGATTTAGTTGAAAGGGATCTATTGGTAAAAATTTTATATAAAATAATCCTAGTGATGTTTTCACTAGTGTGTTTCATCTAAATTGTAGGAATTGTAGTTTTCTTTTCTCTAGAATGGGCCCTTTATATTTAAATACTTTATATTTACATCAGGAGCGGGTCCTCTCTACGGAGGCCGCCATGTTTTTACAGTAGCCTAAACTAGATGAACTAAACACCTTTTGGGTTTTCAAGACAAATGAAGGTTACCACAGGTTATCTTTCATGTTTGGAAGAAGAGGGTGAGGGGTATTCAGCTGCAACATGCAACTTCACCACTAGATGTCATTAAATCTTACACACTGAACCTTTAAGCCGTTTTCAGACACAAACTCCGGAGAGTCTCCCCACAGTTCTCTGGTCAGACATGTTCACAACAACACAGAAATCTTAGCATTCAGGTGTGGCCAGAAGGCGTCACCCCTCACCACCTCATACGGAGATCGTATGTGTTTTTATCTACGACACCAGTGTCAGCCCGTATCGCCAAACGCTCTCCAATCTCACTGTCTTTATAAGTTGACATTTTGTGTAAGACACCTCTCTTTCATCCTGAGATATTTGTTTTCTTTTTGTTTTTCAGTTTTGTCTCAATCACCTCATGCAACTTTTTGGGATTTTCCAAATTAGGGCCATGGTATATCCTGCTCTTAATGAAGAAATTGATTATCTCCCTTCCTATAACTTGATTTGTGAGGATGTGTTAATGAGTACTTGTATCTGTAATATGGTGTGTATATATATATATATATATAAATATTTGTGCTGGATCTTTCATTGTGTTTTTTCCACAGTCTAGTTGTGGCTACTTTCCTCTAATTTGAGTCCCCTGCACTATTTGTTATGATATGGAGCTACGATGTCACTTCCTGATATCTCCCAGTCCTATCCTGTTAGCCCTGTCATGTTCTTCCTTCACTTTAAGCATTCGCTTTGCATTAGCCTCTCTAACTAAGGTATTTTTTATTGGTGCAGAACGAGAGTACCAGTATATTTTATTTGTTTGTCTTTTACTATAGATTCTGCAAGTCCTTGCAACACAAGGGGGTGACCTTTATACTAAAATATATTAGTACTTCAGCCAGTGGTGTGGTGAAAGGCGCCCCCTACAGGTATTTCCACATCAAGTTCGAATTTCATACAAAAGAGAGAGTGTGAAATATTCACACGAATTCAAGCATGTAGGTTAATCTTGACATATGTTGTAATAATTATTTCTATGTGATGGTTGGGAAACTGTCAAATGGAGGCGAAACCAGGCACCTGTAAAGCTCCTCCATCAGAACTCCTTGTTGGATGGGAAACAACCTCCTGCCAGTGTCGAAAAGTACATTTGCACCCACTTCAGGCCGGGTGTTTGCAGGTCATCCACTAATCTCAGGGTGGGTGGGTGTTCCGATCTCCCCCTGTCCACAAGCCGAAGTGTTACTGAAACTCAAGTTGCTCCTGATGGAAAGGCCATTGTATTGCATGGTAGCTCCATCACAATTGATTGAATGGGTGAAAGAGAAATCTGCAGTGTAAGAGGGATCTGTTTACCATCTTTAAAGGCAGATGAAAATTAAATGATAATACTAAAAATAAAATAACTAAGCCTTAAGATTTTTTTGTCAGTGAATATATCTCTGTAAACCAATCTTTTTAAAAAAAAATAACACGCTATGCTGTTAATCTTCTCTTTTATCTGAAACTGCCCAACTTTAAAATGCTGCTGTTATCAATAGTATCTTTGATTTGGAGTCAGCAAAGCCTGAAAACTCATTGAAGTGAATCTGTGGCGGGACAAAGGCAAAGCAAAGAGAGAAAGTGGCGGAGAGCACGGCGCCACGACCCGGAGGTCATTGGCAGTAGATAATCTGGTATGAGAACAACTGATAGCCTGTCAGTAATGATGGGGCCTAATGCTGGAGAAGAAAAAAGGAGGGGAGCCATGGAAGAAAGAAAGAAACCTACCGAGAACTCCCCTATGTTTCTTGTCATCTGTGTGCCAAATTAGGGCTGGGGGGGAGGAGGGGGCGAAAAGAGAGAGTGCAGATGGACCACACCGACTGACTGGTTGGACTAATGTGGACGTTTTCTGTCCGGGGTCAGATATTTACTCCTAATTAGCTAGAGGAATGCGACGCATGAGAGCGGAACAGATACGTTACCATTTTGGCCGGAATTTCCTCTCCTTCCGTGGCATGCGCTGCTTTAACCTGATTAGGTATGGCACTTATCAGAGGAGATGAAAGCACTCAGGGGATCGGTGACGCATTGCCGGACACCCCTGCTCTGCTCCCACTTCACCCCCCCATTCCCACCACGACCCTCCCCGCCATCATTAACTGTTGCGCTGTGTGTCACGGTTCCGGGGGAAAACTCGGCCCCGTGATTTACAGTAAGGCCGACGCCGCGCCGTACTTGTTGTGGGGGTCGGATCAAAAGAAAGTTGTTGGGAACAAACAAGCGGGGAGGCTTTCTGTAAAAATTATTTTTATTGAAGGATCTTTAACATTAGATAAACAAGTTTTATGAGGCGGAGAGAGGGGCATGCTGTTGTCGGGAAGTGAGAAATTTCCAGTGTGTGTGTGTATGCATGTGTTTCAGTATTAAACCTGGTGGCAGCAAGTCAGAGGAGATTGTGTGGTAGCAATCCAGCGAAGAGAAAAGCTTGTGGCTTCAGCGGTACTAACTTGTTGCTAATGATGGATTAGAAGGCTTTAGCTCCATGAAAGAGTGTTTACCAATTAGTTCAAGGGGTTTTATAATGACTATATATTTGCAAACCTAATCAGCATCAGGTGATTAACAGTTAGCTAATGTTAGCATGCTAGGAAACTTACAAACATAGTGAACATGCTATGAGACGCTCCTGTGGGTCATATTAGAGAGTAAGGCCAAGCACCCTATAGGTAGGTTAGAGGATTAACCTGGAGCAGCTTACCATAGATTCTTGTTTAAATTAAATTTCTCAGGTCTAAAAGCGCCACGGGCCACATTTTCAAAAGCCTTTTATGAACAGATACCACTAGAGTTAAAAATGTATATTTTCTGTTTGTTTTCATCTGTTTGCTTTGTATTTATACAGTGACTCACTGAGCAGATACTGTTCATTAATAGTGTTTGCGTGTGTATTTTTAAGAACATTAAGCTCCTCGTGTGTGTGAGGAGGAGAGAAATGTGTTAATCTTCATGTGGTCTTTCTACTAATGTGGCTCTGAATTCCGGCTAAACATATATATGTTTTTTTACAGAAATCCTCAACACAAACAAAATCAATCACCCACTGTCACACAAACCACCAGTGAAGTGTGACTCCATGATTATACGCTCGTTCTTATCAGTGTCCGTTCGTAACCCCTTAACTTTATTTTTTCTTTCTCTCACAAAGATCATGAATATTCCTTTGACACTAAATAGCGTTACGATCGGCCTTCCTTCTCTGGCTGCATATTTCAGAATAGAAATGATGTCAGATTTCACTATTACTGCCATATGCCATATGAGAGCTATCACTTCTGAATGCAAGACCTACCTCTGCCTTTAGCCAGCGGCACATCTGTGCACCTTCTGTGGTGGGCTCTCCCTGTTGTGGGCTTTTACTGCGTGCATGTGTGTGTGTGTGTGTGTGTGTGTGTGTGTGTGTGTGTGTGTGTGTGTGTGTGTGTGTGTGTGTGTGTGTGTGTGTGTGTGTGTGTGTGTACGTGCTCACAAACAGTTGCAGGTGTGCCCCTAGTGTGATCGCAACAACAAACGTCTCCCAGTCTTTAATGAATACACTGAGCATAACTACCGAGCGCCGCGCTACACATCCTGTACGTGATGTCCGAGCAGACCCCGAGGATTCTGGGTGCCTCAGAGCTGATGGTTGGGTTAATGACCTGGATGGATAATGTGCGATGTGTGTTACAGTAAATGACAGTGAGGTCACCTCTAATTTCCAGTGTGTACCCCACACAGAGCTTGTTCCCAGACTCTACTACCGCTGCTGCTGCTACTCCCTTCGCCTCTCTCTAAACCTTTCTCCCTCCCTCACACACACACACACACACACACACACACACACACACACACACACACACACACACACACACACACACACACACACACACACACACACACACACACACACACTCGCTGATGGTCTGTATTTGCTCAGGACTTACTGGAACGGGCCAGAAGGACATCCAGCCTCGCAGCCTCCAGGCCTCACGGTTCCACTGATTGACCTGATGAAGACCAAAGGCTCCAATCACTGCAGTTGAATGTGCGAGCGCGTGTGTGTTCTAACAGTATGTGTGTGGGCAAGGCTGTGTGTTAACATGCTTGCATGTGTGTCACCACCTGACCACACACACGGTTTGGATGAACCATTATCATTTGCACATTAGACTCTTGAACATAGTCCAGAAAGTCTGGGGCCGTCTCGTCCTTCTCTTCTTCTTCTTCCTCCTCCTGCTGTCTTCTTTCTCCAATCCCACACAAGAAGACCCACAGCACTGGTCTGTAGTGCACGTGTGTGTGTGTGTGTGTGTGTGTGTGTACGTGTGTGGATAGATACCAATTCGTTTTAACTACTGCCTCGGTGGCACAGTAGAGATGATGAAATTCTGAAAGTGTTTTAGTTCTGTCCATATCCAAAAGCAGCTGGAGGGCTGTAGCTCACAGAGATTTTTCATTATTGATAATTATTGATAAGTGAGTCATTGTTTAGTCTATAACATGTCGTTTTAATTATGAAAATATTGATCAATACCTGAACCAACAGGCCTCCACTGACACAGACTCTGTGTTTTAAAAGGGCAGTTTCTGTTTTAAAATCTGCTAAAACCAAAAGAATGTACAGTCAAATTAAACAGAAAGGGTAACAAATACATTTGTGGTTCTGGAACTAATCAGTCTTCAGCATTTTTACTTGATCATTGACCCGGATTAATTATTTAATATTAAAACTTCAGACAGCTGACACTGGGTTAGAGGCAGGGTACAGGGCAGAGACAAAAAACAGTCAATATCAGATCTATGGTCAATTCAGCGACTCCCAGGAACGTAATCTCAATCGTTGAACTGTCAAAGGAGAGAAAACCCCCAAAGATACAAGGAGAACCTACAAACTCCAGGAATCCAAGAATCCTCTTGCGGTGAGGTGGCAGTGTCACCCTGCAACATAAGAACTAGCCAACTGGTCAACCACTAGATCTGCAGAAAATGAATTAACGATTGATTTTGATGATTGATTTATCGAGGAAAGATGGCGGACTGGTTTCAACTTTTCAAATCTTCGGAAATTTGTTGCTTTTCTCTTTTTTAATTTGATGTAGATTGAACATGTTTTAGTTTTTGACAGTTGAGAGAAAAGGTCGGAGAAAAGTCACCTTGAGGTCCTGGAAATTGTGAGATGCCCTTTTTACATTCATCTGACAATTTTGGACAAAATCGTTGCCAAATAATCTTAATGCAAATGAAAATAATCACTAGCTGCAGCAGTGTCTGTGTCCTGTGGCTGATACCTCTGTTCACCTCCCACTACACTGCTGACTAGCTGGAAGCCAGTTTTAGACTCTGTGTGTCTTAACCGCACACAAACAATTCTGTCTAAGCCTTTTATGTTTAATATTATTGCACCAGCACTTTTCTTGGCATTTACATTGCAACTGTTGCCTGCAGGTAACACCTCTCCTCTGCTATGGCGGATACCTATTTATATAAGAGGGTCTGGTGTTTCACTTCCCCATCAAATAAGGCAACAATGCCAATACTGTAAGCTGCTTTCATTCATCCAGCGCCAGCATCAGCTGGGAGATAAATCCACTCGACAGAGTGTGTGTGTGGGTGGTTTGGTCTGTGTTCTCTGGGTGGTCATATTTGGGAAATGTGAAGTCCAATAAAGGTGTATAATTTGGAGAGCATTTTCATCCAGATGTTCAACAGTGGGTTCAACAGCTAGATGTTATATATTTACAAGCATTGTCTTCATAATCCACTTTGGCAGGAAAGTTAAATTTAATGATGTCCCTTGGGAGCTGTTCTCAAATAAAGCGCAGATCTTCCAGAAAATGTAATTTAGCCAAAGATCCACTGTGTGTTGCTGGAGTGCAGCAATGAATTTGTCTGACTTGCGTGCACGTTGACTGGTCAGACAACACGCTCATTGTTTTGCTGGAGGATTTCCTCTGGATACGAGCGTTGGCCCAGTGTCTGCTGGTGTCACTGTACATAACCAGTCGATGGATCAGAGGGACCCATCGAGAGGAGTGACTGACACAGGGCAGCAGGGAAGAAAGAGGAGAGCGAATGAGTGTTCTGGCTTCTTGACCTCAGAGCATAAGAAGTCTTCTAAGTTCAAACTTCAGCGATTATAAGCTGAGCTGGTATTTAAAGTGGCCCCCTCCCTCACCTCCCCTTCCTCGTCTCCCCTTCCTCGTCTCCCCTCCCTCGTCTCCCTCCCCCATTCACTGCAGGCTCGTGTTGGTTGGGTGCTTGTGTGACAGTGTCTCCGACGTGCATAAGAGTACATGGCATATGAACCTGCATGTGTGTGAGTGTGTGTGTGTGTGTGTGTGTGTGTGTGTGTGTGTGTGTGTGTGTGTGTGTGTGTGTGTGTGTGTGTGTGTGTGCAGGGGTTTAGTAGAGTAGGTGGGCCGGGTCAGGGGTGGCTTGGTGGGGTTCTGAAGCCAGTGGGTCTACTTCATTGTTCAGGCTGGAGGAGCCAAAGGGGGCCAAAGAGTACTGATGCCGAAGGTATTGCCTGCTTACGGTAGGGGGTGAGCAATAAGTGTGTGTGTGTGTGTGTGTGTGTGTGTGTGTGTGTGTGTGTGTGTGTGTGTGTGTGTGTGTGTGTGTGTGAGGACCTTTGCTCCAGGAGGAACCCACATGGGGCGGGAAAGGGAAAGTAATTACAGATGACACAGGACCAAAGGGAGGAAATTGATTAAAGAAAATGGGTGACCAGGAAGTAAGCAGGGATCTTTGTTTCCCCTTCAATTAAACTGAAATGTCTCAGCGGTCCCTCTCTTTGAGCTGCATATGGTCGAGAAGCACGGGGCTGCGCGGGAGAGAGGCCTCGGAGTGTGGGGGGTTTGCTCGAGGAAGGCTGGAGGGGGGTCTACAGAGGTGATGTTGATGGATGGATGCACTCCCAGCACTCTCTGCAGAGGCTGACACTTGTGATAGCCTCTATACGCAACTGTATACACACTGTCCGTCAAGTCGGCTACCTGCAGACTGCACACCCGCACACTTGAGGAATTAAAGGGATGGTTCGCCGAAAAATGAAAATCCACTCACAACTATGCCGATGGAGGTGGTGGGTGAAGAGTCCACAAAACACTTCTAAACCTAATGTTAGCAGTCCGACGAACATGAACCCTCAGGTCAGCTGAACTTAGCCGGAGGAGAAAATGGAGGCAAACGGCAAAGTTATCATCCAAACACTGTAAACATCCACCTGAGTTTACACACTGACTCCATCGATCAACATTGACCTACAGCCAATCCCATACTTGACAATCTCGGGTGCACTGTCTCTAAGTTTTCCCTCCAAATAAAGTGGTTCGAATCACCACGGTGAGATCTCAGCAGTGTCATCACAACTGAATAGCACTCAGTAAAGCTCGCACTTCCAACAAGGCCCAACAGTTCCCTTAAATTCAGTTCACACACTAGAAGATATATCGTTTACCTAAAAATGCCTGGTTTTTTTTATCATGATCTATGGATTATTTATTCACAGGAAAATGAGTGAAAAGTATCCCCAAAAAAATAACTATCTCACAAGCTGCATCAAAATGTACTGATCCACACAACACCGTCAAACAAGTCTCGTGGAAAAACATTTCCTTCTTGGCAGTGGTCAAATTCCAGTTGTAACTGGTGATGTCTTTGTAGGATTCAAAATCTTGAATTTGTATTTGTATGATAAATTCACACTCTGGAAAGACATATTGATACTTGGAATTAAGTAAATTGAATTGAAAAAGGTTACGTGTATCCTCCGACAAACTTTAAAGTCACCTCTCAACTTTCTCCTGAATTTACTGTTGCTCCTCTTTGACTTGCTTGGCAAATGTGAATATACAGTATGAATAGTTTTACAAGGCCAAGGGAGAAACAACAGTGAGGGTGGTGTGTGTGTGTGTGCGTGTGTGTGTGTGTGTGTGTGTGTGTGTGTGTGTGTGTGTGTGTGTGTGTGTGTGTTGTGTTAGGTTGGGGGTAGGGGGGTGGCTGAAGAAAGAGAAAACAGGTTGTCAGTGTGGTTGAACAGCAAAATAGCATTTTCTCCCTCGGGCTCAGCCTCCACAGATGTTTCATTCAGGCCCCATGGCAGGGCCACTCTAAAAAGTGCTCCAGTCCCGACACAATTCAGCCCCTTTGTGCGCTGAAGGAGAGAAGCTCAGCCCACTGTTTACTGCTCGTCCACCCCCATTCCCCCCTTGTCTAACCCCCCTCCCCATGTTAGCAGGCGGAACAATTGGGGAGGGCCTTGCCCAGAGCTGGGGCGGTGTGGCAGGTCAACAGAATGGGCTGTGAATCCTGTGCCTCTGAATCCTCCGGGTGGGTGGTCCGGCTCTCTCTCCCCTCTCCCTGAGTCTCTCTCACACACATACACAGAGAAACACACTCTCCTCTCCTCTCCTCTCAGTGCTCATTAGCTCATCCACTGGCCCAGGTTCTGTGATATGGTGATAGGTGGCCCGGAGAGGAAGCCAGACGGGGGTCTTTCTTCGGGATTAGCAGACTCCCAGTAGACTCCCAGTACCTCGTCACTGCGAGCGGGTCCCGCACAGACCCGGTCAGGCCACTCGGCAGAAGGGGCCTGCGGTGGCCCACGTGGAGCCTGCCAGTGACTGGGTGGCAGTTAACACTAATCCTGCTGCTGATTACCACTGGCATGGGGAAATAAACAGTAATAAATGAACCTACGAGGCTGAGCACACATACACCCTGACAACCCCTACCACACATTGTACAGTGATACACACAGACATGCACATCCAGAAAAATGGTACAGATTGTTAATGTTTAAACAGATTGTTTTTCATTGATCAATCCGCCCATTACTTTCCCATTTGATCATTTAAGTGTTTGGTCTATTAAATTTAAGAAAATAGTGACAAATACTAACGTAGTTTTCAGTTGTTTTGTTATTTGCCTAAAAAACAAAAAGGAAAGAACAATATTCCCGTTTGTGAGACTGCAACCAGTGAAAGTTTGGCTTTTTTTCTTTAATAAATCATTGCAATGATTTTTCACTATTCAAAATAGTTAAATAAAAATGTCTATGTTAATTATTTACTTATGAAATAATCAACTGATGTCTTCATTCTTCCTCATATTATACTTTCCTCAGCCAGCATGACACAAGAAAATGCTTTGATGTTCCTCTTTATTTAATCATAGTGATATTCCTCACCACTATTCCTATATTTAGTGATTCTTTTTTTATTTTCTACCTCATTTCTTTGACGGTACATCAGACAGGAGATAAATTTAGTTCAAGTCAGTCAAACCTTCAGCAAGAAGAGAAGAGCGACTGGCATATTTCCCCATAGTCACAGCGACATCTAGTGAGCAGAAAATAGTACTGACAGAATCGGAAATATTGTTGAAACGTTATCAGTTTTTTAAGAAAACCCAACATATAATCAGTAATATAACCGTTGCAACCGAGACAAATGCTACGAGATGCATGTTTGCTTCCATATTCTTCACTTAATGACTTAACTTGAAACTTAAAGTTTTTCTTTAGTAACGAATATCTGCTGCCTCATATCGCTCTGTGGTGAGAGGAGATTGGTGAAGTATAAGAACAGTGTGTTTCCTCTCACGCCATTTAAGCAACATGGTACATCCTGTTGTGGTCACCGGCGTTGATCCCTTTTTTGCTTCTCTGAAATACAAATACACATACGATGCTGTGAAGCAGTGAGGAAGACGAACTACAGGACTGCGTCACCTTGGGGCAAAGAGCTTTGATAGAACATTTACCTAGTCGCCTGCTGCTGCCATCGAACAAACGTAAAATGCCGTTGATTGGTCCTTTCTTCTTTATCCTGGGTAAGGCTTTTTTTGTTTTTTATTTTTATGTTTATTATAATAAATGCACCTGATAACACTGCATAAGTAATGTGTCTTATAACGAGCAAAGTATTACATTTTGTTATCAATATGAAAACCCTGCACCTAAAATGTTCTGTCTGGGGTCAGCAAACTGTATCAATTGATAAAATCAATTTTTAAAAAAATCCAATACAAACAAAGAATGTACTTTTAAAGATAGTTATTGATGAATACAATATAAATCCATTTGCTGTATATTGTATAAGTTAAACATTATTGAGGGCCACACCTTACTTGCATGGCTGGTTCCCTTTAGCGTGTTCAGTTAAGAATGCCACTGTGAGGGTGGACAAATGAGCTAATTCACAGTTTAACAGGAAACTGTCCTCTTGTAAAAAAAAACACAACCCCGTAGGTCATCTGTGCCAGAAGCTTATTGCGAGCCGTAAATACCTTTTATTGTCGACGGGGTATACAGAGTGACAAAGTGCATGTCAGGAGGTACATGGGAGACGCTTGCCCTCGAGGTTTTCAGCCACAAAGCCTTTGCACATGGTTAATGTTGTTAAAGGTTGTTTTTTGATCTTTTCTTAAACATAACCAACTAATTTTGTTGCCTCAACTTTATCAAACTGCAACGAAAAAACTGAAACTTCTGCCAGGAAAGCTTTGTAGCCTCAACCTCCTGAGGGCAAACTTCACCCAACAGCTGCTCACAGGAGGTTGAGGCTGATAGATGGGTCCACAGAACACATTACTTTGACATGGGCTCTGACATGGGCTCTTTTTCATTTCCTGTTTGAAACCAATAGATGTCTTCTTTTAACCATGAGCATTCCCCAGCTTTAACAACAACTTTATTATTATATCCATGACAACAAAGGTCGTCCAACCATAAAATGTTTTACTTTAAAACCAAATCACAATCACACAAACTTTTCCTAAACTTAGGTAGGTTAATCTATACCTATTGTAACCATGGCAATTTGAGGGCATATTATTGCTATTCAAGAAATGGTCGTATATGACTCAGGGACAAACAAACTATGGCTGTTCAGGTTGGAAGACTTAGTAGTTGAATCTTGTTTTTTGGTTTTAAGGCGACATTTAAGAGACAGTGTTGAAAATGCTGTATACTTTCCTGCAGGTTTGATTATGGCTTCGGCCATAGAAACACCAAGAAGTTCACAGGGATTGAACAGCAGCCAGTATAGCCTTACCACTGAAATGCCCTCCACCAACACCACCATGCACATCACCAGTATCTCCAATATCGCCAATGATATGAACATCAACAGCCCCAACATCACCAGCCCCAACATCACCAGCCCCAACATCAACAGCCCCAACATCACTAGCCCCAACATCACCAGCCCCAACATCAACAGCCCCAACATCACTAGCCCCAACATCACCAGCCCCAACATCACCAGCCCCAACATCAACAGCCCCAACATCAACAGCCCCAACATCACCACAGCACCCTCAACACCAGCACCCTCAACAACAGAGCAGAAAGGTGAGAGACATTATCTGAACTGTTATCTGAAATGTTGTCTACGCCAAACGATGTTCGGTCTGAGATGTTGGACGTCAAAGCCAATCTCTTCATGACCACGCCTTCCTTTGATTGTGCCTGTTTCTTTTCTTGTGTCATAACACGCTTCTCTGATTCAGGTGGTGAAACTACTAAAGGTGGCAAAATCAATCCCATTGGTCCAGCTAAAACTACACCTGATAAAAACAAACTAAAAGACAAAAGTGAGTTGACAGTGCTGATGAATAAAGCCAACTCTACAAATCTGTGTTCCTGGTTAGCTTGACATGTTGACATAACTGTGTTATCGAAACAGACTGTGTGCAACATTAAAGATGTTGCTTGCATGGACAACCATTTGTCTTCAAGCGTCTTTAGGTAGCTGCTTTTATTATAATCATACACAACCTATGTTTAGTTATGTCACAATTGTGTATTCAGCTCGCTCTGCCGCCCCCAAGCGGCCATAAAAAAATCAGCTTTGCTGCTTTAAAGGTTCAGTGTGTAGAATTTAGTGACATCTAGTGGTGAAGTTTCATGTTGCAGCTGAATACCCCTTCCCCTCATCCTCCCCTTCCAAACATATAAGAGAACCTGTGGTAACTTCAGTTGTCATAAAACCTTAAAAGGTGTTTAGTTTGGACAATTGTAAAAAACATGGCGGCCTCCGTAGAGAGGACCCACTCCCGATGTAGATATAAAGTATTTAAATATAAAGGGTCCATTCTAGGGTAAAAAAACCCACAATTTGTACAATTCAGATGAAACATCACTAGTGAAAACATCACTAGGATTATTTTATATTCACTTTCTGCCAATAGATCCCTTTCACCTAAATCTTACACACTGAACCTTTAAACCAGTCAATCGGGCATGGAGTAAAGTAGTCCTCTTATAGGGTTACATTTGATAAGTCATTATATACTGTCATCCCAACGTTATTGCTTCGTGTTAACTTTATCATGTGTCAAAATGAAAGATTTCTGTATTTCTTACAGAGCCCCCTGCCAAGACAAAAACCGGAGGAGACACCATTGGTGAGTTACATTTAAATCTGGCCCCGTCACCCAGTACATCTCAAATTCTAATGTAGTTTTGAGACTGTTGCTGTTGTGTGAGAGGCGCCTTCTGCTTCATCTGTTTCCTTTCAGGTATTGTCATCCTCATTTTGATCCTCATCGTGGCTCTTGGATTTGTAGTCGCTTGCTGCGTTGTGCGGAAAAGAGGAAGAGTGAGTATGGAGCGATGGCTGCTCACCTCCACCACAAGATGGGATTAGTTATAGTTATTTGTTAATAGTAACAGCTCTCAGTTAGCTTAGCTTAGAATGAAGGACTGGAAGCAGTCGACATGTAATCAAAATGAAATCATGACAAGTTATGTTTTGTATCTATATGTGCAACTTAATTTACGTCACTCTTTAAACCAGGATTTTTTTGTTATTACTTCTGTTTTTGTGTTGACTAATCCAGCAAGATATGGTGTGTACATTCAGTCTATAAACTAGGCTTAGTTAATTGGCTGCTGGCTGTAGCTTTATATTATCAATACTCATTTGAAATTTAGATCGAACAAACGTGGAAACAAATGTTGTCCCCCTGATGTGTGTTTACTTGTGTGTGTGTGTTTACTTGTGTGTGTGTGTTTACTTGTGTGTGTGTGTTTATTTGTGTGTGTGTGTGTGTGTGTGTGTGTGTGTGTGTGTGCGTGTGTGTGTGTGTTCCTACAGCGCTACTCTGTCGACTTCACGTCCAGACAAGATGAAGCCAACATCCCTCTCAGCATTGTGGACCATGAGCTTCCTGCTGATACTGTGTCTCAGAATGGTCAGTCTGACACACCCACTTATAGCAACAGAAATATTACTGATAGTATCTGTCCTTGTTTAGTTGTTGCACAAAAACAAACCCTGATCTCTGAACACCTTTCAGGTCTGAAATCCTTTGAAAATACAGAAACGAAGGCAAAGGAGCCCCAAGAACCTGAGGGACAAGAGGAACAGAAACGTGAGAGCAAATCTGTGGCCAGTCAGCATGGTTTTATTTTGATATATAAATGAAGTCACTTGCTTTAGGTTTGACTGTAAAAGTGTCTTGTAAACTAGTTGCATGCTACTTTCTTTCCTCTTTCTCAAGGTCAGTTCATTTGAGTAAAAAGGAAGTACAATATGTACGTGACACTATTTTAAAACAGGCTGTGAGGGCGTATGAATGTCCAGATTCCTACAGAACATTTTGACATGAACAAAAAAAGTATTTTTTCTCTACACACATTGATTTAACAACATAATACAAATACAATATATTTAAAAAATGCACCACGTTATTTTAAATAACTTGTCAAATATACACCACAGTGCGTTTCACACCAGTGTGGTTGGTGTGACTTTTATAGGAAGGAAATTTGAGATTATGCAAGTGGCCTGACTCACACAGGGATTTTAAAAATAGATTGTGTGAAGGTGAGATCAGTTAAGAGCCTCTACTGAAAATTTTGAAATGTTCGTCAGTGAACTGACAGTTTCCTTAGTTTGGAGGGAGAACATCTTTTTAATGTGGCCTGCAGTACTTCAGACAACCACTTGATGGAAATGGAAGCCAAGTTAAGAAACTACCAGCCAATGCAGTTTGTCATACCTGCAGCTGATACCAATACATACCGACATTTAGCAATAATGTAAGAATGAGAGTTATTCTGTTATGAATCCCACTCTGATAGCATTTGATTTCATTAGCAGCAAGTCAGAAATTGAGTCTTTAGCGTTAAGTATTTGTGAATATGAAGACTGCTTCTTCTGTGCGTGGTATATTTTATATTACTTTATTTGGTGCCTTACTGTACAATGCATCCAATCCAAAAAACACCTATTTGCCAATGGTCTTCTTGTTTTGATGTTTTCATTTTTCTGAGAAAAGTGTTTCTGTTTCCTTAGAGGTCTCCCCCACATTGAAAGGTAAGAGGTGCAGTCATGTCTGGGCCTGCCTCTCTGCCTTGAGCCACACTTTGTTTGAATGGACAGAGTCTGATGGCCACTTTGAAAAGAGCAGCAATCGTTCTAATGGGAAAGAAATAATCGAACCTTTGCAGCATTTAGAGCAGGTGGAGAACAAAGATTCAAACCATGCACTTGGGTTTGCTGCTGTTTTGAATGCAAAAGATTTATATGATTAAAACTGCTTGTCCAGCAGGTCTTAGACTCACTTGTTTTATATCTCTAGTGTTTCAGTCACTGGTGGAAAAAAGCAGAAACCAGCCCGACATTTAAAAAAACTACAAATTGTTCCTGAAAGCTCATCGTTTATAGCATTTACGTGAAATGTTCATTTAGAGGAAAAGACAGAAAATAACTCTGCTGAACACACAGCCACACCCGTGACCTCATGGAAACACTCTACTCTCAGTCCAAGCTTAGTGATGAGATAAGCATTAAAATAAGCATTTCCAGAAACCACACAAACTGATATGGGAAGTAACTTAAAGCGATGCTGGGTAACTGGTATGAAGTATAAGGAGAATTAGTGTGTTAGTGCCCAGAAACCGTGCAAGTTGATGTTTGCAAGCCACTACAACAAAACAATTTTTTGACCAAATGATACTGAAGGGATAAAAGAGACAAAACATAATCAGATTTGTCACCTTCTGTGAGTTCAGTGCAAGTACTTAATTTATTTATTTTACTTTAAAGGAACATTTATTGCGATTAAAACTCTTTTATGACAAAAAAATATAGATTTTTATTATAGTATCATTCACATGATGAGCCCAGACGAAAAAACAGGCTTAAAACTTACCATTATTTATAAAAATTATAAATGGTCTGTATTGATATAGATTGTTCTAGTCTTGACGACCATTCAAACCCATTCAGACATTCATTCAAGATTTAGAAACAAAGTTTTATTAATATAGATATTATTAAGTCATCATAATAATGGTAATTAACACAACAGGGAAGTTCTCAAATCTACTTCCGTCGAGGGCCCGAGAAAAGATTCCTGTTCTTTCTTCTAATGGTGTTCGAGCTGCATGATAAGTTATTTCTGTAAATAGTTTGTAATTCAGCTTCCTCACAAACAGAAGAGACTTGGGTGAGAAGCAGGAGTGTTTCAAGGAATCCAGTCAAAGAGACTGATCACAGAAGTTAAGGTGGCTCGAACAAAATTGTCGTCGCTGTGGAGGAGCATAGTCGGCTGTTCTCGGGGGCCCACTCTCAGCTCGTGGTCCCAAGCGTGATTTACCTGTTGCAAACGCCCCTGGTGAGAAGGAGGCATACTGGTGTTACATTAGGTTCAGTCCACAATCAAAGAGAACTGCTACACTGAGGAACAAAGCAGACAACCATTAAGAGGCACATCCAGGTATTTCCATTTCCAGTCCGAGTGTATGACGTGAGAAAACCGGGAATCGGGGCAACAGTCCACCTGTAACAGAGCGTCAGTCAGCCGCCATAAAGCAGACAGACCTGATGATTTTGTGCAGGTTGGAATGCCTGAGGAGCCATCTTAGCCGTAGCATTATGTCTCGGGCCGCGGTCACCTTCCTCTCCCCTCCATCTCCGCTTTCCCTCCACCTAACCCCAGGTCAGATAATGATGGGGCCGCCCTACTTTCCCACAGTCTCCAACAGCTGCATGGTTGTAGCTCATTAGCAACTGGTCAGTAATCAGCCGCCTCATTACCCAACCCCCCAGACTGTCAGAGAGAGCAAAACCACTTCAGGCTACATGAGTGAAAATACTGTTATTATGTGGCAGCTAAACACAGAATACACTGGCCCTAAACAGGCAAACTGCCGAGTCACAGGAGGTTAAAATGACAGAGAGAGATGTCTCAACAACGTTACACAATTGATTTGTTGTGACAGTTTAACACACCATAAAAAAAACGCAGTATGTGACTGTTATGTCTTCCCAATATATGTCAATATGACTCAGCTCATGTTGCTTTCATTTATTTATCATGCTAAACTGATACAGACGCCTCAATGCTCCATGAGAGGCCCTGACTGAAATCTATGTGATTTGCTTTTTTTGTTTGTCGGGTTTGTCTTTCGCAGCCGAGGCGGACAAATCTGTGGTCGACCCCGGCGCTGAGTCTGCAGCTGCGACTCCTTCTCCACACGGCTCTGAGGACAAACCCAAGGAGGACGTGGCTGAGCCGAGTCCGACTCCTGCACCTGTGCAGCCGAGCGCGGAGGAGAAAACCGACGATGAAGGCACCGTCTCCAACAAGACCTCAGTGGAATCGCTGAAGGAGACAAATGACAACAACAGCAACAATGCTGACTTCAGACAGGCGACAGGTTGGTGTTTAAAGGATTTGGCCACCTAATAGAAATGTAGGACAACATTGCAAACCTTTCATAGACAGTTTACAGCACACACAGTGATTAGTGTGAGCTGAACATTGTGTTTGATGCAGTGCAGCCCTGCTTTGGGGTTATTTTGACAGAATAGTGAGAGTGACAGCTCCTTTACTGGTTCATGTCTCAGTTCCAGTTGACTGCAACGTGTCATTTGTACTCATTTACCACCTACTGGGTGACAAAAAAGAGAACTTATAACTTCCTTTCTTGTGCAACTTGTAAAGATTGGTTCAGGTTTTTTTTAACATCATAATTCACTTCTTTGTCTTTTGAGCAGAACTGGATTTGAGCAACATTTTCAGGGACGTCCCCCTTGACTCTCCAGTGTGACACCAGTGCCTCGCTGTCCTGAATGCCATTACTCACAATCGTGGTAAGACCAGAGTGTATAGATCAGCTCTTCTGATCCACTTCAGCCAGTTCATGTGTTAGTACAGAAAAAACCTGCAGCCCAAATATCCACATCCATACATCACTGGATGCAGGAGGATATAGTGATCATTTATTATTTATTTATTTCCTCATGAAACATAACGATTACGTTAATCAGGTAGTGAAGTGTTGCCTTTTTAATATTTTGGATTTGCTGGGGGATTGGTAATAGATGTCATAATCATTAAATGTAAAATGATCTTGTCCCCAGTATTGTAAATCACATTGAAAACCTATTGTTCAGCAGTTTATAAAAGCACAATAGGGAAGCTTCATCCACAATTGAACCTCATTGTATATAACATAGAGTTTCTCATTATTTCAAACTGTCTGCTGATCACTTTGACTCAAACTTACTTGGCTTTTCCGGTGCTATCAACTGCATCACACAGTTTCCGTCATCATCATCACGTGCACAATGATCCACACTTTGTGCGACAGGTGATGACAACTGAGCAAACTCAACCCACTCATGCAGACAGGTTGAAAAAAGCTAGTAGGTGAACATTTGTGTTCAGACATGGAGATGAATCTTCTTATGCTCAAAATAATTATGAAAAAGCAGTTGCTCTTTTTTTTTTATATTGCAAAACCACTTCCTTTCTATCAAAACCACTGTATTTCTGCTCACTAAACCACATTTGGCTTCCTTCCTTTCCCCCCCCCCCCCCCCCCGGTGCGTCCTCATCAATCCTCCACTCAAAGAGGAGATTCTTCTCACACGAGTAGGAACACGAGGCCCTTTCAGTCTAATCATCATGTGCTTCAGGATGTGAAGGCCCACATCTGCACCTGTGCCCTCCTCTCTCTTCCCATCCGCTCACAGACACCCAGGGTCGAAGCCCGAGGCCTCGAGGAATTCACACTGCTCTTAACAGCTGATGATAAGCTCACATCTTAGACGCTAACCGCTCAGAAGCTCAGTGTTAGCAGTCACGGATCATCTCCGTTCTCACAAAAACACAAGCTTCAGAAATCTCAAGCATCTGGATTCGGGCAGGGATCAGCTCTGGTTCTCTACCTGTTCACATAGCGAGAGGAAAACCTTAAAACATTAAACAAAAAAAAAAGATCTATTTCACTGACAGTTAGCTACGTGTAATCTACATGTGAATGGGCTCCAACCATTTAATCTTTTGTTTAGGTCAGTTCAATGCTAAACTTTTTTGATATCGCAACTCTCAGCTCTAAATTCCAATCTGCTTTTCCTGGCAGTAAAATCCACATTACTTGAGGACTTAAACCAGGTAAACGTCATAATGTGTTTACTTTATCTACTTTTAAATCTTACCTTAACCTTATAGACCATCAGGTTGACCTAATTTGTCAGTGACCTCTTTCAGCAAAAGCGCACCGTGACCTCATAAGGGTCTCGGTTTCAAAACAAACTCCACTAAACTGTTTGGGAAACAATCAGCTCGTCCACTCGCTCCCATTTGTTTGGTGCACGGTTCCTGATATGCTGATGGGGGGGTTTAAGAGAATGGCTTCCTCAGAACTCCGGATTAACTATCTTTGTATTTTGTGACAGAACGGTCATTTATATTCCTGGAAGTTACATACATACATTAGACCTTTAAAGATGTAATACGTAACATTTCTTCATAAAATCTCTAAAAATGACATGACCTATATTATATATTTTGTCGACTTGTGTACTTACACTATCCAAAATGTTTCCAACAATGTTCAAATCAAGAGAAATACCCAATTTTTTTCTTTAGATTTTCATCGGCAGTGCTAGTGAAGACCACAGCTCTCATGATCCCACGCAGCTTCACAACATCCTCAAACTAAGTCTTTTGTTATTTATTTTGATTAAGAGAACCCTTGCGAATTTAATATTGAAAGCAATCCTCTACTGAACTAAGTTTAACTTTAAAAAACACAATAAAACTCTGTCAACCTTAAAACCTCTGCAATAGTAACTGTTTGAGAAGAAAGAAGAAAAGATTATAACGTTTCCGCCATCGTCAGCCTCGAAACTGCCTGTACAGCACATCCTGCAGATGTAACCCTTTGATGACGCAGGTCTAATTGCTACGTTCACTGCTCTGCAATTGTGTTGAGTTTTAAGTTTTCAATTTTCTTTGACCAAAACTTGATGGTTTGTGGTAGGAAGTGCTGGGAGGAAGGGGCAGAACGTCCTCCGCCATGCAGCTGTTTTTCCTCTTGTAGTGTGAAGGGAGTGTCAGTCTGCGTCTTTCCGACAGTCCCTCCCTCCTGTAAAGCTGCCCAGGTGTAATACTCTACCTGCCAGTCTCAACCACATCAAAACTCACGAGCAGGAAGCCTCCCCTCACTGTTATTACTGAGATAGAAAAAATGCAATCACTGCACATATACGCCATTGTCATCCTGGCCACCATAAATCTGTGTTTACACCTGCAGTGCTGCCCAAGAAAATCATATTTAATATGAGAAAGGAGAGGAAGAAAGTGGCAAAAATCCAGAAAAGTTTATATTTCATGCTTCTTCTCACATTTTATTCTCCTGACGACACACACACACAAAAGGCTCCTGAGATAAACGACCCTCTTCAGCCTCAGATCCTTAACCCACCTCTTCTTCGTGACCTGCCTCTAACCGGCAGCAGCAGCTCCTTCCAGTAATGAAGACCCCGCAACTAAAACAAGCTGCGTCCGGCCGACTACAAGCCTCGTTTGTCTCACACGGTTAAATCTCAGTCTGTCACTCTCTTTTCCTTCCCTCCTCCTCGCTGTGAAATATTCGGCCCAGGCGGTGCAGACATTTTCCTCCATCAAACATGAAAGCTGAGCTCTGACTGGAAAATAACACTGTGAAGTCCCAGGTCTAATTATGCTGGTTTAGTTTATGAGCTGTCACTTCATATCCATTATCCTGCGGCACAGTATTTGCAAACAGCTCCTCGACCTCAGTTTCCAGCCCGGTCATCACTTCCCGACCCAGGTGGGAGTGAGTCAAGAGTTTTTCTTTCCTCTGCAGTTTTCCTGAATTGCACAGAATAGTTTCTCACAGTGTGAAAGGATTCATTTGTCTATAAATGCATTATCTTTAACGAGAAGTTTAAAAATCTCTTCCATACTAAATGGACCAAAAGATGGGGCTTCGATGCAACTCTGTGTATTTCAGGTCCAGGAAGGATGATGACAAAGATACATGTGAAGATGTTCTAAGGTCTTTTACAGAGAAACATCCTTCATCTTTGAGTCCAGACCTGAGGCATCTTCACCTCCAGCCTTATCTATAGCATAAGTAGTAGTTTGACAGGTTACCAGCAGCTCTTGCACAGCTGTTGTGTTACCTGCTGTCACATGCAAGGGTCACGAATATGTGGAATCACAAATAATTAAGTGGAAGATAAAGAAGTTATAGCTTTATTTTACTTCATTCAATCTCTATTAGACTGACTACAAATTAGCCTCTGGGGGCAACAGCCAATATTTTTGGGGTTCCACTGTAGACTGTGGGTATCAAGGTCAAGACTTCATCTTCCATATCTGCCCTACACTTACAGTCCAAGGAAGTTTTTCATCTTAAAAACAGAAACAGTGATACTTTTTGTTGGTGTTTGAGGTCCAGAAAACACTTTGGTTAATTTCTATCAACAGTTATCAGCATTTGAATGAAGACAAATTTGAGTAATGATTATGTAGTACGTTTTCCACAATTACATTAAGAACGTAGACAAAACATAGATGCTTAGATTATGACGTTTTTTTAAAATTAGTGCTACATCTTGGAGTGGATGGCGGGTGCACCAACCTTGGAAACCAGTGTTTGCATCCTGAGTCGATCATGAGGTCAGGTTTAGGAAACAAAACGTTTCAGGTTGCTGTCAAGACGCATGTGCAGCAGATGGTTTCCTTCCTCTGTGTTTGTATGCACAACATGTATTAACCTAAAAATGTTGGTTTCCTGTCTTATGCCTATACATCAAAACCACGGGTCTTGGCCTTTTCCTCCTTCTGTCCCTTGACCCGAAGAGGTGCGGGCTATGTCCTCTCCGAGGGTCATAGCTCAGACAGTCCTAATTAAAGGGTCCACAGTGAATAATGTGTCCTCAATGTCAGAGTCAACTGGCTCACATTCTTTGGCTGTCATTGAGCAAGTCTCTGCAGAATTGGATGTGTAGCGGCTGCTGTGATGTGAGGCTCAAACCACAATGCATTTCAAGAAGACCACAGCACATGACACAACCTGAAATACATTGTAGAAATATATGTTAGTGAGGAAAACAGACAGAGACATGAAAAGCTGTTTACTGGCTGGTATTAACATCACCTTAGAACAGAGCCTCATTCATCCCTCACTAATCTAATTTATTATATATTCAATTTCATCTTGTTTTATATCCTGTAGCTAATCACTTTTTACTTTATTTTTACGATTAATACATCATTTACTTTTCAGGTCATTAATGAGCCATTAATTAGAGCAACATTATGTAGACTACAGTTATACATGTTAATAAATTGATAATAAGGAGACATTCGTATATAATTTCTATTCTTATATTTATTATAAGCTTTCTATCTACAGGAGGCTGAGCTGAATGTAAAATTAGTTTTGCACTAAAGCTCTAAAAAGGCTTCCATGTTGTAACCTGATAAAAAAAAATATCCACAGGCCAAATTTGTTCTAATTAATAGTTTATACTGATTAAAGGTTTTTATACAACAGCACTAGGTAATAATAACTTTATAACCCATTTTCAACAGGAGGTTTATTAGACAGTGGAACTGAAGCAAGATAAAAAAGACAGTGGTCTCTTAATGGATTTCTCACTTCTACTTTTCCTGATGCTTCTATTTTAAGACATGGCTGAGTATGCCAGGCCTTCAGCTTGACTGTTTACACCGTAGACGATTTACAAAAAAAGATTTTCTAGATTCTTCCTTTGTTCTTCGGTCCATACGTTGGCTGGTGGCAAGCCAAACATTTATAGGGCTTAGTTTAGCGGTGCATGTTTCACTTCTTCTCACCGGGCTCTCAACTAAGGAAACGAGGCAGGGGCGTAACACAGCGATAATAATTTGTAGAGAGCACAGAAGGAGAGTTTGCACTCCAGTCCCATAATGTGGACTCACAGTGGGTTCAGGTGTTAACAGTCACACCTTTGACATTTCGGTATCAACTGACTGAGCTGCCTCTGCTCTGCCTGGTTACTAATGGTCACTGAGGCTTTGTTCTCTTTGGTATTTCACCTTCTGCTACGAGGAAACAGGTGTCCGGTGTATGTTGAAGTAATGACAACTTACTGCAGCTCAGAAATTTGTCAAGATGGTGCACAGGACTTTAGTTTATGTTGCGGATTCCCTGGGGAATACCATCCATCCCATAAGTCTGGACCAAAGTAGTGGATCAAACTAATGATTGTCCAATGATTATAACCAATTTTCACAGCAGCCATTTTGACATGAAGATGAACACAGGTGTTACCACATTAATTGAGGCTCAGTCACTAAACAGAACCTGTGTTTACCCACTATTTCATGTCAAAATGGCTGCTGTGAAAAGGCTCTGGCCGTCCCTCTCCTGCTGACCTCCCCAGGCTGGTGGAACCATTCCTGGTCTGACTTTGTGCAGTTGCTGTGATCAGGTCTGTTGAGGCCTTCTCACAGACAGGCCTTCATTCACCTGCTGGTATTACACTCTGGCATCGGCTCCACATTCCTCGGGCAGTGTCAAACTGTCAGCGTCACATTGTGGCTTTATTACAGCTCTGTTATTCACACACAGGGCAGAACCTCAGATGATGCTGACTCATCAACAAAGTGTTAAACGTGACGCTTCCATTGTTGGGCTGTGTTTTGATGCATGGAACGTGTTGAATGTTGAAACATGAAACAACAAAAGAATTGTATTGAAGTGTTCACAGATAATATGGAGGCTCTAACTCCTCTGGGGGAAGTGCAGAGAATCTCTGGAGTTCAGTGCATGTTTGAAAGCAACTTCAGTGAACTCTCGAACCGCGAAACCTGGTTACTTTATCACCACGTCTTCTTGAAGCCCAGGAGCTAACTGTAGCTGGCGGGCTAACTGGTGACATGTTGACCAGTTTTGAGTGATAGTCGGTCGCAGCATCTCTGACCTCCTCCACTTTTTATTGTCCCAGGTTCATGACTGCATCACATTTTGATCTCAAGATGACATCATTTAATATAAAAGTGCAGTTTTACAGTTTTGGATTACTTGAATAATTTGTGTGTTACTCATTATAATATTTCCTGTCAATAGCCCCAACAGAGACATTCATCACTTTGTAAAAAACATATAAGATCAGTTCAGGGAGACATGATGTAATGTGTAGGTGTGCGTTAATGTTCTGTCACACTATCAGCAGTGTAGATTTTAATTGGGCGGTAAAACTTTAAATTTCTACTTCATGTTTTTTTCTCTTCACAAAGGGCTTCATATGCAAATATCCTCAATAACGGCTTCCACAACTCCCATTGTTTCACCCACATAGGACAAAACACTGCAGGTTGTGTGGGTTTGCTCTTTGTGACTGACTGAAAGGGATGAACATGCAAAGGGATTCAGTAGAGAATTTTCTTCTACACTCCCAAATCCCCCTTGGAATGCCCAGTCTTTCAGCAGCCAGGTTTCACCGCGGTGGCTGACTGGTCTCCACAGATCCCTATCTGTCCCTGTGGCTCAGCTCAGCTCGGCCGTAGGGACTAAGATCAATGTGAAGTCTCACCTGCAACCTGAGCCCCGGTGGTCACGTTACTGCTCTAAGACCACAGTCTATATACGGGATTCAGTTCAGATTAACTCAGGTCAAATTTGAGATTGTGAGTTTGTGAGAACAAAACACCTCTTTGACGGATGCAACGGGTTTGAATGATTGTCAACGTGTGAGCTCCAAACCCCTGTTGAAAGCATCAAGCGCTGTCTTTAAGTAATTGCTGTAAAGAGACAATTGACAGAAATAGACAACAGCTTCAGACAAATATTTGGATAAGTCCAAACATCCCAGTGCTGTTGTCACTTCACCTTTCTGGCACAACAGTGGTTTTTTGCAGCAGCTTAATGGCCGTGCATAAATCACATCAATAGATTTGGAGTGGGATTATGTCAGCAATCCTTTCCCTCAAACAGATGTTTCTGCGCAGAGGTCAAGGGTCGTGGTAAAGGCCACATAAACTTGGCCAAAGCAGAAGTTACAAGTGGAAAAAGCAGGTGATTGCAGGACATGTGACTGTGGGACAAAATATGTTGTCTTCTTCACTCATCTGTTCCCTTTCTCTCTCTGTTTCTCTCAGATGGAAGAAAAGACTCGTAAACTCAAACGACCAAAGGACACGTCTTCTCATACGCTGTGAGAAACTCCATTGGCTGGTGGCCTCCTGTTAGAATTTCATTTATTGTCACACAACAGCTTTTTATCATCATTTTACTGATTTTATTGTCAAGAGGATTTGCATGCAATGAAAATTGTGTTGAAATCAGATTTACTGGCGTATTAGACCAAATGTTAATATTTTTGGTTGCATTTTGCTATAAGGTGCAGATAGAATTTTTTTTTATTATTATTAATGACTCAGTGAAGGCTAATACATAATGTAAATATATTCATGTTGTTATATTGAAGTATGTGTAAATAGAAGCCTTTGCAGGCAATTGCACTGCCACTTCTCCTAAGATATGCATTAAAGTGGGTTTTCAACTCGACAACCTAAAACTTTTCATCTTTACACTTAACAACTAAATATATTAGAAGATTTTTTTTCATTAAACAGTATTTTAACATGTAACCCTACGAGACAGGTCAGATTTAAATCAGTGTTTTCTTATTTTTTTGTACATGTTGCATTCTGCTTTTCCATAATATTACCAGTCAGCAGTATTAAAGTTTGTATTATTTCAAAAAATTGCTATAATGTAAATGTCATTTGATTGTATTAAATATAACTTTGTCCTGCATGTTTATGGCCTGATTTATAAATTTAAACTAATAGGCTGTTATATATGAAGGGCCAAACGGTGACATAAATAATTAAATAAATAAATAAAGACAGAAATATATATTTTTTTATCACAAACGTATTATTTCTTTATACTTATTCTTTGTCTTTCATAGTTCAACTGAACGACCTGTGGTAAACGTAAGACCTGATATTTCTCTTTGTCGATTTATTAGCTCTATTAGCATCTGTTAAGTTTAACACACTGCGTCTCTGCTGCTCCCTGTCGACTTTTACAAACTCCTCTTCACATCGCCCCACACTTGTTTAACTGTATAAGAGCAAACACGAGCTCCAGGTGCAAACACATCGAGTTCAAAGTGACGCTGTTAAAAGACAGGAATCCCCCCACACATTGTGCTGCACACATTCCTGGGTCAGTAGCCGGGTTTCTCTTTTTAGAACCAGTGTTGTCAAGGTGTAAATGGGCATTTGCATCATATCGGTGCTTATTAAACCATAAACAGAGACTTGGATGGAGGAAGAATAAAGTTTTTATCATGTTGTATATTAAATATGTCAGTGTGAGTAGGATAAAATATGAATTTGCTATTTAATAGACAATAAAGCTGAATTTATTTGTGTGGGGTTCGAGCTCATCACTAAAGAGACAGCCTAAATATATGATTTAAGAGTTAATTTCATGAGCCACATAATATTTGTATTATTTCCATCTACAGTGGTGTGTTGCCCAGTGTTTGGGGCTGGTCCAGCTGCTATGTATATCCATCCTGTTTCCATGGGCTTCTGCTCTCCTTTAAAGACGAGTGATAGCGTCGGGCCTATATCAATCTGCCCGCAGGATGCTTTAATCCACCATTAAGCAGATGAAATGTTGCACTGAGCCTGCGGCGCAGCAGTGACGGCAGGAGCGGTTCTAAAATTTGTGCTCGTCCCCGGTCAAACCTGACCGCAGTCATGGACACCCTGCACCAAACCACCCAGTGCAGCAGAACACAAACCTCTTCCTCCCCGGAACTGGATCCAAATGTCTCAGGTCTCAGGATCCTCTATTTATACACTGTGTATATTTACAACCGGCCGGATGATTAGGATGCTAGAGAGTAGCGCGCGAGCAAAAGAAAATGTAGGCCCAATCTTCTTTGGCTATTCTAAGGAGACAAGGAGTTTATGGGGGGTGAGCGACCTCTCTGATGTCAAAGCTCGATTTCAAAGAATCTATCGGAGCTGCTTTCCTGAGCCACTTCACACATTCACCCGTTGATCCTTTAATTTTTTTTCTTCGTAACCTTTATTTAATCAAGTAATCTTAGTCAGATTTACATCTGTATCGCAAGAGAACTTTGAACTTTATTTGTTTCTTCATTTGATCGGTGCAGTGCTCATTAATTAACAAACAAATTATGACACAAGGTTTTTCATCGTTGTCCCTATAGCCAGTTTTTACAAGGCAACCTGAAATAAAACAAAATGAGCTGATCTTATATAAATAACTATGGTAATTCATGTGCAACAAACCCATGATTAAAACACTATGGCCGACTCTTTAACTCTTGGCCATCTGTATTGTTCGCACACGTACAAATGCTCAGCACAGCTGGACAGATGTTTGTCAGCTGTGTAAATGGTTGAGATGTTTTGGAGTAATAAACTTTAAGGACGTGCTCAGAACTACACTGGGGAATGTTATAATGATTTAACTTTATTAAGACAGAGTTCCTGACCTGTTTGTGACACCAACTCAACCCAAGTGTCCCGATTACAGCAGAATATTTATCTCCATCCTCTGTACATTTCCATTTTGTCAAGAGGATTAAAAAAAAACTACTCAACAGATTTCCTCGAAACTTGGTGGAATGATGGGTAATGACCCAAGATGGGTTTTTTTGGTGCAAATCTGGACAAAGGGGCACATCCAGGAATTTTCTTATCACATTCTTTAACATTTCAAGACAGTTTCTTTTTTCCCAGGGAATAATTTGGCATATTTAGGGGACTGATATCTATGTATCTGTGTAATTTGGTGTGGCTTGATTGAATTGTTGGGCCTTGACAGAGGAATGAGTTACATATATTTTCTTCTCTTGGCTCTATAGGCAAATCTTAATTTCAGTTCAGTTTGTATGATGTTTTCAAATTAGAGTGTCACTTATTGCCTTGTATTATAACAGTATTATAAAGTATTTGCATGATCCTGAAAAAACTGTTGTGGCTTTAATAAAGGACTTTGGACAATGGCTTTCTCCTACATTTCAAAGTTGCTGCACCATCAAGAATAAGAATCTCTACATTCCCATTAAGTCCCTGGAGCATGGTTGAAATAGCACATAGCCACGATACTGACGTGATGAAAACATGACACAATATGACAAACGTGTCATTAAAAAAAAGAAGGAAAGCACAGGTGTTTGCTTCAGATCTTTACAGTCTGTGTTATTTAAAGAAAAGACGTTTCTGAAGAGCTTAACAGTGTTGGAGAGTGATGGAGATCTGAACACGCTTTCATCTTGACGGACGGAACAACTGCGCCGAGAGGAAAGAGACCAAATCCCGTCCTCCCTGCTGAGGATACAGGGATGGGATCTGCGTCTGCTTTGTTTTCCATCTATCATGAGGTCATTAGCGGCTGCTGTCATCGTGAGCTGCCCCCCCGGATGAGGAGTTGATCGCAGGCAGCGGCACTGGCCTCCACCCAGCGTCTCTCTCGGTTTACCTTAGGCGCTCGCTAAAGGCATGTTGTGTCTTCCATTTCTAAATTGGACAAAGGCAAGTTAATGTCTTTTTGAACGTCACATTGCAGCTCAATGACAGACTTCTACAGTACGTCGGCTGAGGAGGACGTTTCATTTCTCATGTTTCATCAGCAAAGAAGCAATATCAGAACTTATCTGTTGTGAATCCGTGCGTCTTGATATTTTTGCAGGACACACCGTGAGAGCAATGTGAGTGAAATCCAAGAATAACAGAGTATAAAAAGAGTGCAGTGTTTGTTTCTATAGTTACATCCCGCGCTGGTGGTGGTGTGTCCCCTTTTTACTCTTGGCTGGTCAAGTGAGGAGGACAAGATTTATTTAGAGGATGCAATGAAAAGTGTGATACAGAATGCCTGGATGCAAATGGCATGTCTGCTATTTGGCCCACACTTATAGGGGAAGGTTACCGAGCGGTTCACAGTGTTGTCCTAAACAAATGATCGTGTCCAGTAAAGAGAGGGACGTTTTTAGCAAGAATAACTTAAATAGTCATAGTTAGCGTTTAAAATAAGCTTAATTTATCAGTAGCTTCAAGGGGTCATTACAGATATTTCCTTCAACAGATTGTAAATCTTGCATTGTCGTGAATTAAAGAGATTTATTGATCTTTTTTGAGTGCTTGTCATGATAAATCTACAGATGTATTTGTCTATTTAAAATATGTAGCTGAGTAAAAGATCAGTCCTTCTTCACAGGGATGTTCCATCGTTACATCATTGAGTGTAAAATGTTAAAACGTCAGAAATTCCAAGCCCCTGCAAGAGAGAGAGAGGGAACTGTGTAAAAATGTTTGAGCAATGCACACAGACCACTTCATCGAGTGTCAGGGCCCAACTCAAAAGATGATCCATAAAAGGCTACTAGGTATTTTTATCTTAACATGACCTTGTGCACCATACTGAGTACACATTCTCACATTCTCACCGCGGCCAGTGTGACGTCCTGACGTCTCCATGCCGTGCTTTGACTGTTTTCGCCGCAGAAAAACCACAACATGAGTATTTTTTATATACATTTCACCTCCCCCAGCGAAACTTAAAGGGTTGTTAGAATGAATCACAACATTACATGTCAAAAATCGTAAGTCGTGCACTTCCAGTATTAATAAAGAGGGGGTTCCCATCAGAAGCTGTATGACTCAAGCATGGCTGTGCAGTAACTCATGTAGATAAACCAGCCACATCTTAAAAAGCCCTAATTTGACAACACTAAGCACCTGAGCAGTATTTTGGCAGTGTTGTGTGTTTCTCTCTGTGTGTGTGTGAGGGACCAAACAGTGTCCACACACCTGTCCTGCCAGCTGATGCCAGGTCATTGTCCCTCACTGCAGGACCACTGATCCCTCCGGTGCCGGGGCGTCCCCCTGACACCACCTCACAGCCGCTCTGACCCCTGAACTGAAAACGAATGATCATTTCACACAGTTCTTGTGTATCTCTCATTTTGTTTTTGACAAAGTTTGCATATTTTGTGAATTGTAACGACTGGTATTTTTAGTAAGAGCCAAGTAAGAATGTTGTAAAATATACATATATATATTTAATCTAGATTCCTTCTTGACCATCTTTGTAACAATTAATAAAATAAGTTTATGATATTAATAATTAATAATTACATTTCTACATTTCACCTTTTGACTGACAGCTGTAAGAGGCTAAATTATGCAATTACATCAGTGTGTGAAATCATACAGGTCAGTGATGATACATACGAGTGTAGAGCTGACAAAGAGACTTTTAAAACACTTGTAAAAATAAAACTTTATCAAAATGAACTTAATTGATCAATGTTAAATGTTTTTCAGAAGAACTGCTGTTAATTTATTCAACTTAAATGCCATGGGTCAAATAGAAATGCACCCAAAAAGAGCATTCAGTTAACTTTGCAAAAGGAAATCTTTAAAAGATAAAGAAATAATCAGTTGCTATAGTTTTTTATTACTTTATAAATTAAATGAAAAGACCACCACACTGTACATAATTACCAAATCACATTGATAAAACTTGCCAAATTTGTTCAACTTTGGAGAGAGAGTGTTTCTGATTGAGCTGATTCCACTGAATAAGGTTATATTGACTTTTTTTTTTTATCACTGACAGTTTTTTTTCACTGAGACAAGGGCAGAAGGGCGAGTGTTGGCTGGGGGGAGCACTTTCACAGTCTCATCCAATGGTCTTTCTTAAATTAGCCATGGGGGCAGGACGCTCCCTCCCTGTGCTGACAGAGGGAGGAGTCTGTGCCTGTCACTGTCTACTGTTTCATTATTACCTGCACAGCCCTGCAGCCTTCACCACACTTGTGTCTCTGTGTGGCCACACAGAAGCAGAGAGAGGGAGAGACAGAGGGGACACACTCCAAGGCCCAAATAATCAGACAGAAGCTTCTTCTTCTTTCATGCTTTTTCCCCACTAGGGAGAATTATCTGCCTGCTACTGCTGACTCGTGGAAAAGTTGCAAGGCAACTAGCAGTGGACATGGCTGGTTGTCTGCAAAGTTCCCAACTTTGTAAAAAGTGGGCATTTTTGAGATGCCTGCTTGTGACATTTTCTTTTAGCTTCTGTTTTGCCGCAGCAAAGGCTGAACCTTTTGACCCTGCTCACCTCTATCGCCACAGATCAGGACCTAATGAAGACAACATCATCATTGCTAACAACGGGATCAGGGTGCCTTTTGGGAGGTCTGTATATCTAGACCCTGTGAGTGACCTGGTAACAGAAGTGCAGCCCGGCGACCGCTGCCACATCACAGTTTTGGACAATGACCCACTGGCCCAGAAACCTGGGATGCTGACCCCCAAAAAGTTCCCCTGCTCCTTTGGACCAGATGAGGTGAAGTACACACATTTTGGATCTCGGAGCCCCAGCAAGGACCGTGTGAAGCTGCAGCTACGTTATGACTCGCAGACGGACACAGTTATCATCCCGTTCATGCTGGAAGTGGAGGTGGTTTTCCAGCAGCTTGAGATCCTCACCAGGAATATGCCTATTAATGTCGAAAAGTTCAACGGTGACAGCAACCCCATTGACAAAAAGGGTCTGGAGTTTTCCTTTGAGGACGGTGTCACGCAGTGTAAGATCACCACTCTGGTCGGCGCTGGAGGACTTCCCAGGTATGGCACTCTTTTGAATAACCCCAACAACGGCCAATTGATTGACTGTGATGAGTTTGTGAAAAAGGGCCTTCGCTACAAGCACACAGCTAAAACCAAGTCACCAAACAGAGACTATATTCCAATGATGGTGGAGCTGCAGGATAATGACGGCAACACTATAATGCAAGAACATTTCCAAATGATGGTTAGAATCAGAGAGGGTTCAGAGAACAGCGGTCCTAAACCCAGCTTTGTAGCCATGATGATGATGGAGGTTGATCAGTTTGTGATGACAGCTATTACAAGCGACATGCTGGCTGCAGAAGATGTCGAATCTGACCCTGATGATTTAATCTTCAATATTACTTCATATCTGAGCCCTCAGCAGGGTTACATCATCAGCACCGATGATCAGAACCTGCCTATCACCTCCTTCTATCAGAGAGACATCAAAGATCTTAAAATAGCCTACAAACCCCCCTCGGAGGACTCGGAGGTGGAAAGGATTTTCCAGCTTGAGTTTGAAATTGTTGACACTGATGGTGCCGTGTCTGATACATTTGCTTTTATGATTGTGGTGAAGCCTATGAATACACTGGCTCCTGTAGCAACCAAAAATACAGGGCAGCTATTGTTTGAAGGGCAGTCCCGGGCGCTCTCCAGCTCCCAGAATTTAGAGATCAGTGATGAGGACAACCTAGAAGACGTGACAATTACTGTTGTTGATGGCTTAAAGCACGGAGAGCTGACCATGCTTGGTAGTCGCAGGAAATTCTTCACACCCGCCGACCTAGACGCCGGCATCGTGGTGTACCAACACGACGGGAGCGATACCTACAGCGACAACATTATTTTTAGAATGACTGATGGCAGTAATGAAGTGGAGTTTTTGTTCCCTATCACTATTGCTCCCACTGATGATGAGCCCCCGATTATCAACGCTAACACCGGTGTGGTGCTTTTCAAGAATGAAGTCATGCAGATCTCTCCTTTCATTCTGAGCGCAACAGATATCGATTCAGAAGACTCCACCATTAAGTTTGTCTTGGAGGTTCCTTACTCCACTGTCGGGGAGCTGCTGCTGAGACAAGTCGAGCCTCCATCCGATCCGTCTACCTGGAAGTTCAGTGAAACAGATGAGATGTTTGAGCAGGTGGTAACTGAGTGGTTTCAGCAGGATATTCTTGATGGAAAGCTGTTCTATCGTCACATCGGACCCCACAGCACCACCACTGTGATCGATCAGTTTGTGTTCAGGGTCCAAGATGATAATGACCCTCCTAATCAGTCAGGCGAGCACATGTTCACCATCAAAATCCATCCTGTTGATGACCTCTCCCCAGAACTTTTCCCAGGCACCACCCTTCACATGACAGTTCAGGAGTATGAGCTGACACACTTCAAGAAGAAATTCTTGTGCTACAGTGATTTGGATTCAGATGACAGGGACCTCAAGTATACTATCGTCAAGCCCCCGACTGACACAGATGAGAACAATCCGGCCCCCTTGGGCGAGATCGTACTGACTGATAGTCCTGACACTTTAATTACAGAGTTCACACAGGCCCAGGTTAATCACCATAAAGTAGCTTACATGCCTCCAGACCAGGAGCTGGGCATCACTCCAAAAGTGGCTCAGTTCACATTCATTGTGGAAGACACAGCAGGTAACACAGCAGATGGACTATTCACCATTTTCTTGCAGCCTGTTGACAACAAACCACCAGTTATCACAAACACAGGGTTTACTGTTATGGAAAGAAATACATATATCATCACTAGGAAGGAGCTGCATGCCACTGACACAGATACAGATGATGAAAATATCGTCTTTACTGTGACCCAGATTCCTCGGTACGGGCAGCTGCAGTATTTTGGGATCGACATGTCAAACGGTGAAACATTTGTTCTTGAAGATGTTGCAAATGGCCGTCTGGCTTATATCCATGGGGGAGAAGAATCCGTTAATGATCTTATCAAGCTTGATGTAAGTGATGGTTTCCATGAGGTACCCATCATCATTAAGATCACCATCGAGCCCGTCGATGATGAGACCCCCACGATTATGCTCCCAGCCGGCCTGCTCGGTGCCGCCATCGATGTCCTAGAGAATGGAGCAACAGAAATTACAAGTAACGTGATTCAGGGCCGTGACGAAGACACAGATGACTTCATGCTTACTTTTATTGTTGAGGAACCTCCCAGGCTGGGTGAAATCCTGGTCAACGGTGCACCAGCTGAGAGATTCACCCAGGAGGACATCATTAATGGTGTGGTGGTGTATGCTCACACATCCGGTGAAATCGGTCCGGTCAGAGGGTACGACTCCTTCAACCTCACTCTGTCTGATATGTCCGATCAGTGGGTCGTTGGCGGCAACAAGGTCCAAGGTGTGACAGTTTACGTCACCATCCTTCCTGTTGACAGCATTCCACCTATTGTTAGTGTCATAGAGCAGTTTGTTGTTGTTGAGGGAGAGAAAAATGTCATCACTCTGGACCACATCCAAGCTGAAGACATTGACACAGACAATGACGATATCCTGTGCACCATCATCGTCCAACCAACATCTGGTTACGTGGAAAACATCGCCCCCGCTGCAGGCTCAGAGAAATCCAGAGCAGGGACAGCTATCACAGCATTCAGCATTAAAGATGTCGCCCAAGGTCATATCCACTATGTCCAAAGCATCCACAAAGGTGTTGAACCGGTAGAAGATCGTTTCACATTTCGTTGTTCAGATGGTATTAATTTCTCTGAACGCCATTTCTTCCCCATAGTCATCATTCCAGCCAATGACGAGAAGCCTGAAATTTTCATTCGAGAGTTTGTGGTAATGGAGGGTATGAGCCTCGTAATTGATACACCAATTCTGAATGCAGCTGATTCTGATATCCCTGGGGATGAACTGTACTTTGAGATCATCAAAAACCCCACACATGGTACAATAGTTCAGCAGCTCAGCACTGGCACCATCCCTGTAGATACATTCAACTTGGAACAAATCAAAGAGGCATCCAACATTGTCTACGAACATGACGACTCTGAGACCAAAGAGGACAGCTTTGAAATCAGACTCTCAGATGGGAAACACAAAGTGGAAAAAACAGTTCTTATCATGGTTATTCCCGTTGACGATGAGACGCCCAGGATGGCTATAAACGACGGCCTTGAAGTGGAGATCGGAGAGACAAAAGTCATCAGCAACAGGGTTTTAAAGGCCACAGATCTCGACTCTGAAGACAAAGACCTCATGTATATTGTGCGGTACGGCCCTGGACAAGGCTACCTCCAACGAATCAGCAAGTTTGGTGATGTTTTAGGTAACATCACGCTGGGGATGAATTTCACACAGAATGAAATCGACAAACAGCTCATTCAATATGTACACACCGGCCAGGAGGGAATCCGAGACCTGTTGAAATTTGACGTCACAGATGGAATCAATCCCCTTATCGATCGTTACTTTTACATCAACATCGGAAGCATTGACATGGTCTTCCCAGATGTAATCAACAAAGGCGTGACTCTCAAGGAAGGGGGGAGAGTCACTCTCACCACTGACCTCCTCAGCACCACTGACATCAACAGTCCTGATGAATATCTCAGCTTTAGCATCACAAGAGCACCAAGCAGAGGCCACTTAGAGAGCACCGACTACCCGGGTGTTCCCATTTCCACCTTCACCCAACTGCAGCTTGCGGGCAACAAGATCTACTACATCCACACCTCTGATGATGAGATGAAAATGGACAGCTTCGAGTTCGAGGTAACAGACGGTTACAATCCCGTCTTCCGAACCTTCAGAGTGTCCATCACTGATGTAGACAACAAGAAACCTGTCCTGACAATAAACAGGCTGGTTGTGGAGGAGGGAGAAACCAAACTCGTCACGCCCTTTGAGTTGACAGCCGAGGATCGGGACACACCCGACAACCATTTGCGCTTCATAGTCACCCAGGTGCCAGTGCATGGGCAGCTGCTTTTCAACAAAACGCAACCGATCACAACCTTTACCAAGCAGGACCTAAATGAGAACCTGATCAGCTATAAGCACGACGGCACTGAGACCAACGAAGATAGCTTCTCCTTCACGGTCACAGACGGAACACACACAGATTTTTACGTCTTTCCTGACACCGTGTACGAAACACGCAAACCCCAGATGATGACCATTCACATCAACACAGTGGACAATGGTGTGCCCCAGATTGTGGTTAATAAGGCTGCGGCCTCACTGAAGGTCATGCAAACTGGCCATGTGGGCTTTGTGATAACCAGCAAGGCCCTTCGATCAGAGGACCGCGACAGTGCCAACAGGGTCCTGAAGTACAGTGTGTCTGAGGCGCCTCTGCACGGCTTCATCATGAACACTGCCCAGGGCAATGACAGCATCAAGACCTTCACACAAGGTAAGCCAATAGAACACAATTGAATCTTTCAACAGAGTTTTGAACATTTTATCAATATTTTGATATTAACACTAGATTCAATTGTGTTTAATATACGGTTTTCTCATGTATTAGCTCATTATTGCAGTTCCCCTCACATCTACAGAGCATCTTACCATTGTAGTATATATATATAAATATATGTGTGTATACAATAATAATTCAATATAATACTGATGTATTGATATATAGGATCAATTTCTCAGTATCAGTACATAATTGATAATAATAATCATAATATTAACTACACATAATATTCCTGTAATAGATGTTTGTGACTTTCCACTTTTCCTAACCTCATTCTGAATGCTCTGTGTCACACGTCCTCTGTGGCCTATATTACTTTGCAGCCTGCGGGTTGTAACTAAAACCTTGTTAAAGTGTCTTAGTCGTCACAGTTATCTCACCATAATGTTTCCAGCTGCCACTCCATATTCTCTCTTTCTGTCCTGCCAACAGCTGATATCAATGACATGAAGATCTGTTACGTGCTGCTGGATAAGACCAACGCCACAAGTGATATCTTCTACTTCACGGTTGAAGACAACGGTAGGAACCCTTTAAAAATGTCATACTAGTGAACACTGACACCAAACCGGGGCCCATTACAGAGGATCCATTTGCCTTAAGGCTGTCCCCGGACTTTTTCCGTCTATTTTAATGGCTTCTTAAAATTGAAACTTCCTGCTCTCTGTCAACCTCCCAAGTGTTTGCATCACAAAGACTTAAGGCAGTTGGCCATGACTGACACCCAGTACAGAGCCGCCATCTCTTTTCGCCCCATTGGAAAGGCTAGCAGGTTTAAAGGACAGGGGTCAAAGGAGACTTAAGCCAAACACTGAGTGTTGGTAGGTAAAAGTGAAAGAGGTGGGACTATACCTCATTCTCTAAACTTTATTGTCAATGAACAATAGGGGCCATTCCCTCAGGGTGCTTCACAGAGCTTTCAAATGTGCTCTTTCATCATCTGTTTGAAGTGACACTGTGAAATGGGTGAAGGAATGCATGATCAGATATTTAGTTTAAAATGTCTTCTTGGAATCAGTTTCAGAAAAACAAAAAACACCTTTTGCTTTGGCTACGTAAATATCAGTACTTGTGCAAAAATTGAAAAGGAACAATATTTTGTGAATCGTACCTTATCCTTAAAAGATCAAAGGTATTTTAAGGAAGAGATTCAGATTTTTAGTCTGTTTTATGGTGACATGGTCATCCACATTTTGAATTAGATCCATCCATCTTTCTCAGCTTACTTTAACGCTCCATTGATACTCTCTGGTTTTCAGTTACTCTGAGATTTTACAGAAGATTGTGTTTCTTTATGGCCATATGTCATTTGAGCATCACTTTTAAAATTGTATCTACAGGTATTACATCTGGTGGTTATAAAAATATTTGCTGTTCCATTTATCTTTAGAATTCTCTTAAATAAACCAGACATGCGTGGTACAGGCAAGGTGACGGGTTACAGCACAATGTATAAGCTCCTCAGACTGTTTACCACCTATTACACAGATTCACTCAAGCAGTATTACAAATAAAGCAAATGCAAAGCAAGAAAACGCAGCAGGTGCCTTTTTGCTACGTCAGCTCCAAAATGCAAAATTTGTAAATGCAGTCGGTGGAGGAGGGAAAGTTTAGTCTGTAATTATGTTGCATTGAGGGTCGTGTTCAGTCCCATTGAGAAGGCTGGGCCACGATTACGTGAGCTTTTGCCAAATTACCGTCTTTTTGTCGGCAAAGTGAAGCCTCATATTAGCCTCGACTGAACGCTTACTAATTAACTCTTTCCCCAGGCTGTTAGTGAGGGAGGTGATAATTCTAAGCGTCAGCAGCTCTAACGTGGCTTGAAATAGACAACATAGCCATTATTAGTATCTATACTCTTCACCAATGTTTTTAATGATATTTCTTTTCAGTGTATCGTTCCTCATTAAGAAATGTTACCTATAAATCTGCCTGAAGCGAAACTGGTTGGCACGTCTGTCTCTAAGTGGAGGTTTAACCACAGGAAGGGAACAAGGGCTTCAATTAGCTCAGCGCTGCTTTTTTGTTTGCTTTCCCACTTTGTTTAAGCTTCCATCCAACTCAGCTGAACCAGGTGCAGTGGTGCAGGCCGGGACATGGAACAAAACCCATGTTTCTGCATGGCCACAGTTCACATGTAGAGGGCACAGACAGGGCCTCACACTAATGTATATATATGTAATTAATAGCGTAAACATATGTCATTGCACATAATGGGGGATGAACCCTCAGCACACCACGTATCCATCGGTATTCACACAAACATCTGGTAAAGAGATCAAATAAGAGATAAGGGAGATGAGCCGACCGGTGAATCACTGATGTGAAGTGTTGAAGAGGTGACTGCCGGAGGAGGGGTTGGTCTGGGGGGTATTATCCAGGACGTGTAGGGGCATGTAGCTGGAGAGCATGTGGATGGTCAGCCTATCTGGTGATAAATCTAAGTAGGTGAGCTGTTTGTGACGGAAAGAAAACTGTCAGGAAAGATTTGCAGCAAAGATTTTCCACTTAAACTGGCCCCCGTTAGCAAAGCTTTTCATGGGGTTTATAGTTTGACTCCACAGAATGAAAACATGATTCACAACGTTGAAGTTTGGAATGAAAATAAATAGCAGCTAAGTCTTTGGTCAGGTCTCTCTTAGGATTTTTTTTTTTTAAACGCATACCTCCACCAAGGCCCAACAGTCCCCTTAATTAACCCACATTTAAATTCTCTAGATCCAGTTTTTTATTTGGATCTGCACCAAATTGAACACACTCATAAATATCAGTCCCCTAAACATGTCTGATATGAAGATCCATGGATTATTCCCTGAGAAATCAATAAAAATGTGGGAAAACAATCGATATATCTCGCAGTAATAAATAAAGTGATCGACTAAAATCCTGGATCCGCCCCTGATCCGTATCCACACCAATTGTATGTGTTCTTCCTCGACCCATACTCCAACCTTCCAACTAGGTTTGCGGTAATCAATCCAGTAGTTTTTGCGTAGTCCAGCTAACTGACAGACAAACGCAGGTGAAAAGCTAACCTCATTGGCCGAGTAAATCATTCTGACAGAAAGACAGAAACAGAAATTCAACTGCAATTGTCCAAAACAGGGAGAATCCTTCCTAAATGAGAACCGACCACAATGATGTAACAGGCTGTTAACCTCCGTTGTTAACAGTTGTTTTTACCTGGAATTAAGTTGAATCACTGGGTTTCAGAGACATAGTGTTGTAAAACAATTTAGCTAAATAAGGGTCTTTGAAAGGTACCTGCCGCTACTTGTATTGTACTGATGCTTCTTTAGTGGGTCAATAACACACACACACACACACACACACACACACACACACACACACACACACACACACACACACACACACACACACACACACACACACACACACACACACACACACACAGTCATTACCATATCCTAATGGAGCATGTTGGCTTGGAGTCTTACAGGCTCAAATGTTGGCAGCAGGCATGTATGAAAAGGACATAAAGATCTTAATCAGAGACTTTGAGGAGCCATGTGTGAAGTAGGAACAGCGTGTGTGTGGCCAGGAACAGCTGAGGTGTGCAACAAGTGTGTCTCAGTAAAAAGGTCAGGAGTGGACGTTCAGCTGTGGGAAGTCTTGGTGTGGACAGAACCTGCTGGTCAGCGGTGGAATGCCAAACTCTTGAGGAGAAAGTCTGCTCTTGTCGAGTCAGGACACATCAGCCTGTCGCCTCAGCTTCTCACCTCTATGCACAAACGTGTCAGGGACGCATAAATCATTCACAGCTGAAATATGCAACAACGGACTCATCAGATACTCACCAGCAGATTTTCTTTTTTTAAGAATCCACAGGGAGTGAAAATGTGTTGTTCTCTCAAAGATTTTGGGGTTCACATTCAGCTAAAGATAACTACCTGGGTACTCAGTGTGCAATGCATGAATCCATGTATACGGTGAGCTGCTAAAAGCTACAATTTACAGATTTAGATGTAATTAATTAACATCTATCTGAACAGAAAAAAATCGATTATATGACTAAAATATGACTCCTCATGACCCCTCAAGACCCTTATTTTAGAAGCCAAATATTTCGGTGTGGAAACTGCAAAAGTAGGTGAAGGAACATCAATTAATGGGCTGAGCAGGAGTTTGATGTCTTCTATCCTGAATTGTTATTTTAATTATGTTAATTGTTATTTTCTTTGTTTGATAAACATGATGAAAAAAGGCCAATAAAGTAGTAATTATATAGGAATTAATGTATCCAATTTTCTTTTAGTTTTGGCCTCTTCTTTATGATTTACTGTACTTTACTTTTGAATTCTTGTAAAATACTTAGAATAACAAACTTTACCCTGCAGGAATGATGTGGCGGTGACCTCAAACACAAACTGTTGTTCCACTCGGGTCATTCTCGCTGTCTGCTGGGAATTTCTATGGCAAAAGCAATAACCTGTGTGCAAGTGAACAGGTCAGAAACCCCCAAGGGCCCTTCAAAGTATGGGATACTCAGGCAATATACTTGTTTTTACAAGTGGGTACACAGCTTACATATATCCTCGTTCATCTGACATGGGCCAGTGAGCCACAGGCTAAGAGAAAAAACCCAAAGTTACTTTCAGACGTGTCAGGACACCTGTAGGTTTCTAAGACTCAAAACCAGTGCACTACGTCAGATGTTTAGACTTTGGAGTATTTGTCTTCAGAAATCCTGCCAATCTCAGGTGCAAGATAGTCTTAGATTTCATTGCAACACGAATCAAACTCCTCTGATCATGAGATAAGGAATAAAATAGAGCGGAGCCTCTGCATTCAAATAAGTAGAATCAGCCTCTGTGCTTTAATTCCCCCCAATCGCAACAATATAGTCTTCCAGCTCTGGAGAGGGATCATAGACCCCAGTGGGTTGAGTGTTATGTGATCGTACAGAGCCGGGAGAGGAATGCACTTCCTTGGAGACTCCAGACTCCAGGGCCACAGACAGAGCCGGGCCTGGAAGTGCAGTGGTATCCCGGGCAGACAGGTGTGTACGTGAGAGGGAAGGCTCCGGGGGGGATCCCCTTTCAAAGTCTTCCGTCACCCCACTCCGAGCTCTGCAGAAACCCAAGCCACTCTCAGATAGCCCGATAACCCGCAGGCTTCCACCGCGGAGCTACCTGCCCTGGGAGAACAGGGTGCGATGATACCGACGAAGAGAAAATGATTTAAAAACAGCAAGAGAAACCGTGAATATGATTGTGTGCACAGTGTGAGTCTTCTGCTGCACAGTACAAGTGTGTGTTGATTGACAGAGCCACGTTACACCCCCACTTCCTAACTGTGGGATCTTACATGTCACCCGTGTCAACAGTCAGCAGGAGATTTACTGGCTCATGGTGCCACACTCGGTGTCCCCTCTGACTTGGAGAAGCTGAGGCCTCTCAGACGCCCTCCACCACACCCCACGCTCTGTTCTCACTCCCCCTCCTGCCCCTTCTCTAAGACCCCATTGGGTATCACTATTCTTTTCCTATATCTCTTTGACCTTGTCTCAATTTCCTTCTCTTTTCCTTCCGCCCAGGTTTTTCTCCGATCCTTTTCAATGTTTTTTCTCTCGTTCTCTGTCTTTTGTCCTCTTTCTTTATATTTATGTCGTTTTGAAGGCAGCTAGGGTTTGGAGTTATGATGTACAGAGGTTATTCTTATCTGCTCTCATATGGCAAAGCTGTTGCCGCCTCTAGCCAAGCTGTCATTGAGTTACTCTTACTCTCATCTTTGTCCTTTTCCTTTTAGCCACACAAGCAGTTTGCTGTAGACTGTAATATTTTGACAACTTTTGAATGGATTACCATTTGTGATAGTGAAGACACTCATGGTGCCCAGGGGATGTATCCTCATTGCTTCAGTGACCATGAGGTTGTCATTTGTGGGTTTAAAGGGAAGTGAATCCAAAACTATTGCTGTAAAATGTAAAATGTAAAAAAAAAAACAGCTCTCACAATCTTCCATTGTTAAAGAAAGTGAAAAAAGAATCCTGCATCCATCAAGTCCACATCAAGGAAGGAAGGAAGGAAAGAAAATGATTCGGCTGTTAGGTTGATTTAAAGGGGGCATGGCAGAAGGCAGGTGGAGTGCGGTTTGTGCATGAAGATAAATCTTGAGCAGGCTACATGACTTGACATGTTTGGGCTAGCGTGGTACATGAATGGACATTGTTGGTAGAAATCCCTGGCCTCTGTTTTTCGTGTCTGCTTTCCTCTCTTCTCTCCCTTATTCGTGTTCATATTATTAAGGTGAAAGACGATGATTTTGATGATCGCTCCATACTGCTGCAAATGTCTGCGTCACCATGAACCTAGTGTCGCAAGCAAAGGTCAAAGAGGATGTGCCTCTCGGGTCCTGTCAAATCCTGATTTGCAACATCCTCCTGAGATCTTTCACTGTCCCGAACCGAAGCAGCCGCTCTCCTCTGTAATGTGTCGATTGACAGCGCAAGTTGCCACTGTCCAGGGAGAAGGGTCACAGATATTAATACATTTGATCGTCCAGAATTTATAACATGAATTGCTCGGAAGGAAGAGAGGAGGCTGCGCCAAGTTCTTACTATTTCTTTTTTTACTTTTTACAGGAATCAAAATAAACATCGACTTTTGACATCTCCGCGATTTAAAAGAACATACTTATAAATACTTAACATACTTGAAAATGCTCTCATATTCAAATACCAAACATAGCTGCCTGGAATCTCCCCTGTATTTATATCAACAGGATGATTAATGAGGAAATGCAATAATGGCAACGCTTGTCACTTGATGGAGGTATTCTTAGAAGGTTGCTCCTCCTTGCATCATGTTGGTGGACGTCAAAGCCTCATGTTGACCTCCCTTTCCAGTGATATCTCCTGACCCACTATCCCCCCCCCCCCCCCCCCCCCCCCCCCCCACCGCATCTATGTATGGTGCAGGCAGCACGGCTGTGTAAATATATGAGCTGATGAAGAATCTGCAGTCCGCTGACGCCGCTGCACAGAACCTGAGGCTGTAATGTCATGGATACTTGTGTTGATGTTTGGTTTGATGACGCAGGATGAAGGATACTTTCCGAGCATTCCGAGCCGTGAAGCACCTTCATCCAGGTTGTTTCACATTTTTACACGGACGAATTTCTGTTTGGTTCCGAATCAAAAGAGCAAATATGAGCCAGTTTGTAAGAAACCGCTTTGTGAGTGGGGGTTTGGACCTGTTGGTCTCACTAACGTTAAAAAACAAGAAAAAATCATCTCACTTCCTTAATATTCCTTCCCCGCCCACCTCATTTATTACCATCACTCACAAGGGGGCTAATTGATGAAATAGCTGCTAACAGGGACATTTAGAAATATGCGCTGCCCATAAAACTTTTCATCCAAGTGGAAAATTATGATGATTGTCAGTTTGAAAAGCTACTGGAAATATGAGCTGAGGCAGGGAGTGACAGTGTATTGGATTTAATGACCAGTCCAATATAGTATGTGTGTCATAAATATTGTAATAAATCAGACCATTAATCATGTTTATATTCACGTTAGAGCAGATGTATGGACTTCTACGTGTGCGGCTATGTTTCTTCGTCCCGGGTCTTAAAGTTTAAAACGTTTCAGTGTTTCTCTGGAGAATCTCCTTCTGTGAAGTCAGGCATCTTGTTTATTTCCTGATTTGTTGAGACTCATGCCAACCTCAGCCTCAGTGTCTGACGCCGTGTTCAATAGGAGTCGGAGAAAGGGAGATTCCCTCCTCTCCTACACTGGCGTGAACAATGCGGAGGCGGGCGGGCTGGGGGGGGGGGGGCATGCCATGGTGGTATAGACCTGGCCCACCCAGACTGTGGCCTGCTGTCCCTCTCAGTTGTTCAACCCCTGAGAGAACAAAGCCGACACAGGGAGGAAGGGGAACTTGGAGGTGGCTGTGGGGGGTGTACAGCTGTCACTCTATGGGAGACTGGTGGGAGAGACAGAGACACAGACAGAGAAACAGACAGAGACGGAGACAGACGGACACAGACAAAGAGAGAGCTTTCCTTTGATGACCTTGAGCCCAGTCTTTTCTCCATAGTTATGTGTCATGTGACTTTATATCACTTTATAGGGGATGAGAGTGAATTCTGAAACCGGCACATTGAAGCAGTACAAGAGATGATGGACAAAAGTTTTTTGCTGTGGTGCTTGTACAGCAAAAGAAAAGCACCTGTTTTCCACACAGTGTTAAATCCACTGAGCAGGTCCAAGAAAATGGCAGATGTCACTTATTCCCATCTCCTCAGTCCTTTGACGACAGTGGTTATTACCATGTCGTCTGTTTGTTGGTTGGTTTATATGTTAGTTTGTCAGCAGCATTACACAAAAACTACTGAACAGATTTCCACGAAACCTGGTGGAGGGGGGATGGGACATAGGCCAACGACGAATGTTTTGAATGTTGGTGTCTATCTGGAGTTAGGGATGGATCCAGGATTTTTCTTTTTTTCACTTTCATTAACATTGCAAGATTTTTCAAACTTTGCATTGATTTCTCAGAGATGAATTCATGGATCTTGATGAAAAAATCTGTCATTTGTAGGGGATTGATATTTATGAGTGTGAGCAATCTGATGCAATACAAATAAACATCTGGAACTAGTGAATTTTAAATTTAAACTTAAATGTAAGGTTAAAGTTTATAGGTTTTTTTTAAAGTTGACATATAGATACAATTTTACTTTCTTTCTTAAATCACGAGCCACTGAAAAGTCCCTGAACAAGTTGCCATTTGACGGCCATGGTGGAAGACGTACAAGCCCCCTTATGTCATTTCATATAAGTCACGTCACACCTGTGCCTCCAGTTCACACATATCAGTTCTCAATGTGACACACACACTTCATCAGCTCGGTTTTCCAATCAGTCAATGCACCACTTGTCTGTTTGAACCATTTCTCAAAACCCAACAACTGCTTGGAAGAAGGAAAGTGACTCTTTACTTCACTTTTTATCAAGTAAAAGAAAATGTCTTGATATATAGTTAAAGTGCTCAATTTGTGCCTAAAGAATGATGGAGTACTCGTGTTGTTCAGGTCTTATTTATTAAAAGCTCCATTGTTTTACTCCAGTGCAGAAACCTTAAACAGAGGAAGCTTTTTGTCTCGGCCGTGTTCTTTTGATAATCCTCTATAATCTCTGCTGATTAAACTTCTCCTCGTATCAGCTCAGAACGTGGCCGAGCGCCAGGACACACGTTCTCCTGCACAGAAACAATCTCATTATCCAAGCTCGTGCATCAGGTTGAAATGTAGAGATGAGAACTGGATTCTTCCTCGAGTGCAGATCGAGTCTTATCAGTCAAAACTTTCTTGATTGAAGAGAGTATAGCGACTCTATAGTTTCAAAACGGCACACGTTTTCCAAACTTAATTCTTGCATGTCCCGTATCAACACTTGAGGAATTTGTGGTGAGCAAAAAGCAGACATGATACATTTCCCATATTTTTAGCCGTGACTGTTGGAAACCCGAGCGTGGTCGAGGGTGGGTGTGCCCGCTGGAGTCTGCTGCTCCCTGTCTCCTCCTCTTACATTCATATGTCTGTCTGTCTGTCTGTAGATGCACAGAGAAAAGACAGAATGAGGCGAAAACCCAGTCGCAACATGATGAATGAGTCCCCCCCCATCTCAGCTCCCAACAAATTATTACAGCTTGTTTAAAGGTTTATTGAAACTCTCTTTTTTGCTTCAGGGCGGGCCAACAGCAAAACAACCTTAAGACGAACAACCTAAACTCACCTACTCAAATTAAAGAAACTAAAAGACAAGTTACTAACCTAACTCCTAATTCAAAACCATCCATACCAAACCAGGCTGATACATCAAGCAACAGATCTTAACACATTTCACAAGTTATAATTCTGGCTGGAAGTGGCAAGAGGAGAGACCACAGGAAACCGTCCTCTTAGCCTGCAAGCTTGGAGGCTGGAACCAATCAGCTCCCTGGAAACAAACCTACACACTCACAGTCAATCATCCACTCAGTCACCTGCAGCACATCACACACCATCACCACAGCAGAGGGAGAGAGGGAGAGAGGGAGAGAGATCCACAGCACAGTAGATTAAAGCACATACACCTGTTCTAATGTATAGAACAGTTGTTTTTTCGTGAGAAGAAATGGAAACGGGTCTTCCTGTTTTCTGCCCCATCCTCACATTTTCCAGGTTCTTCATTCCAGCGTGGTGCAGTTTTATCATCCCCAAAATAAAAACTCTCATCGTTATCAGTTCCTCCTGATCGTGCTTTTGCTTTTTGGTGACATGTGGTTCGTCCGTGTTTTGCTCGGCTTCAGTTTTGACATGTGGGCTTGAGGAAGTGGCCCCTTTCCCATCGTGAATACCCACACTCAACCCCCCAGTGTTTTCATTCTCCCCACTCACGTAGCATAAAGAGCGCAGCCTCATTCTTCCTCACTGAGGCAAAACTGAGCTCAATGCCGGCGTATTGTGTGGACGGGCAGAAGCTCCTCTCTACGCTGTTTTTCATGTGCCTTTGACAAATGATGTCAAGTTCACCATTCAGGTTTTTAATTTCTGTGACATGATGTGCATCTCAGCACGTAGCAAATTATTAGTTTAGAAAAATAGGATCCAATGCCTGGAGCATGTCGCTGCCGAACTCAATGTTTCTGAAGTGTCTTGAACAGAGTTAGGTCAACGGGGCGGCTTCCAGTGTGACCAGCCGTGCAGGACTAAAGAGACACTACCCTCTCTAACCCCTCTGATTCAAAGAACCCTCTGAGCCTGACCCGTTTCACATCTCCCCTGTCACAGGTCACCAGGCTGGTCTCACCAGAGGATAAGACGTTTAAACCACTGTTGTTAAAAAATATATATGTTATCCAGCAGTATCCATAATCTTAAATATCTCTGAAGCAGTCAGTATCGAGTCTCTGACCAGAACGGAGCTGACAGTCTGAGGGATTACAGGAGTCATGAGATAGTGTGGATTAAGGACAGGATCGGGCCGATAGTTGTGGATCAGTGACGGTGATTCTGAGCTGCGGATGATTCATGTTGAGTGTTTTGTTCAGATGTGTGTTTTACGAGCGAGGCCTCCCTCACTGATATTGAAGAGGGACTACATGAAGGGGGCTTGCAACCTAGAACGGCACCTGAGTAGAGTGCATACCTTCCAACCGTCTGCTTAAATTCCATTAAGCATCACCGATCAGTACCTATGTCAAGACCCATCCCAAAATGTATTGGGTTCCTTGTTGGTCCCATCCTTCCGACAAATTTCGTGGAAATATTTTCAGTAGTTTTTATGTAATCCTGCTGAAAAACCAACCAACCAACGCATGGAGGTGAAAACGTAACCTCCTCTGTGATTTAGGTGATCAGATGATTTCAGTGTTACAGTAAATATGCTGCTGATTTTGTCAAAGAATAAAACTGTGGTAAGATGCAAGCAAACATGCAGATCTTTATTTATATAGCACATTTCATTCTAAAGAAGTTGTAACCACAAAACTATGTGGAAATTAAAGAGATAAACATTAGACAAAGAATCACAAACATTTTAAAGTAGGAATAAAATATGATTAAATAATATAATAATCAGACAAATACAATAATAACATACATAAAACCAAGAAAAGGAAATCAATATATAAAGGATTTAAACTACAAAAATACTATATTTATTAATACAATATATTTGTTAAATAATACATATCTAATAATAATAAGTATTAAAAATAAAAATATAATGATTGTGATTAAAACCAGCTAACCAGGCTATTGAAAGGTGCAGCTAAAAGTTTATTTTTAAAAGATGATGGTGCTCCTCTAATAAAGTTACCATATTCCAGTGTCTTGGGACATAAAAGCTATGTGGTCATATCAGTTTGAAGGAGGGAAGTAATCTGGCAAAAACCAGTCTGTCTTTACAGTCGCCTTTGAGGTCACTATCAGGGCAGGAAGCAGCTCACACTTTACTGTGTTGGAGTGGGAGAGCGACAGAGCGTGGACGAGATGAGGCTGAGTCACAAGAGGGGCCGCTCATTAATGAAGGAAAACAAACTCTGACAGACTTTTTCCATAAGCCGACAGTGCACCGAGTGTTCGTCGGAGAATCAGTGGAAACAGGAAGCAAAGTAACTCCTCCTGAGTCCCTGTGAAGTGAGTTCTAGGGAAGCCCTGGTATTAAGTTATCATGTTTCCCTTCCAGAATTAAAACGCCCTTTTGATTCCTTTCATCCTGCAGCAGATTGCACTTTACACGCCTCACTGACTCCTAATAAGAACTAAACAGGTTTGTTTCCTCCTGCAGCTGAGCAGGTCTTTCAAATGAGATGCTGAGGTCTTTAAGATTCCTTTCTCTCTTCAGGTGGAAACAAACTCAAGCCTCAGCCTTTCCGGCTCAACTGGGCCTGGATCTCTCTGGAGCAGGAATACTACCTGGTGGACGAGGACGCCAAATTCCTGGAGGTGACACTGAAGCGCAGAGGATACCTGGGGGAAACCTCCTTTGTCAGTAAGTGTGGAGACATTTTGAACTGAATAAATTTACTTTTTTATCATCGTCATTATTATTAACTTGAATTTTGGGAAATGAATGGAATTAAACGACTATATTTGAAATTAATGTTTGGATCACCTGTCATTATTTGAGGGGAAGTTGCAGAAATATGATTATATTCAACTTTTTTCATCGTAACTTTTCCTTATTTTCTAAGGCAGCTGGGATTTCTGTAGCATTTGTGTCACTGCTAAATTTATACGAAGGATAATGGCACTTTACAACCTGCCCTTATTAAACTGACAGTTTTACAAAGAATTGTTGCCCCTAAAACTGTTCCTTTCGACTATATAGTGTAATTTATGTGTCATTTTAAAGGCCACACTTGCTGTAAAACGACCGTGTCAAGCCACTCAATTAAAAAATCTGTGCAGATTCCCTAAAGGCTGCAGGATGTCCTCACTTCACCTCCATGGATAAACAGAAGAAAACTAAAAAAAATCAACCCAATCTTTTGTTTCCTTGTTTAACTGGAGCTTTGTTTCCTCTCATCTGTGCGACTGAGGTGTGATTGAGAGCACATGTCGTTCCCAGGAAAGGTCACATTGAAATGTCACCATGTCGGTGGCTGACACTTGCAGGCAACAGATTTATGACCACGCGCGGTTTGTCGCCATGTTCGCTTCTGTTTTTGAAGATGCAAAGGAGCAAATAAGGCGAGACAAAACAAACACAGATTTTAACCTTTAAATCCCTTCTGTTCGAGAGGATACAGGTATAGTCAGTGTGATAGGTGGTTTCAGACAACAGGTAGAATCTATAAGCTGTTCCTCTCACCTATACAATTAGAAAAGGTAGTTTACTGCACTAGTTTTTCAAATTTTGTGGACAACCCAACTCTTACGTTTTTCAGAAGAGTTGTACAAACTAATTATCTTTTGTTCCGTAAATTTCATAATAATTCATGAGTTCAACATATTAAGAATTCAATACGATAACAGCAGAATCAACTTTAAGCATTTGTTCTACTCACATACAGTTACTGGGTTTCCTCCCTGATAGTTTACATTACCATCTTTATTAAAAGGTACATTCATCCGTTCATTCAGCACTTTTTCTGTCATCACTCACACAGCAGGCTTACTGAATAAAATTGCTGCCATATAGAAATATCCTGATAAGGTCAACAAGTCCCAACAAATAATCCTAAATACTTACTTTAGTAAATCATACTTCACTCAAGGAGAACAAGAACGATGGTTTGTTCTGTTGACCCAAATGTTTTTGCAAAAATAACAAAATTCAAATGTGTGTTATGCCTCTTTAAGTTAAGTATTGAGGTCAACTTTATACTAAAAACTTAATAAAGTTAGTTGAAGCAATTATTTTGTGACATAAATCATTATTTCCATTATTTGACTATTTGGACTTGAATGAGTGAACAGTGCTCTTAGAAATCCCACAGCCACTTAAGTCAGAACCTGAATCTTCTTTTCTTCTTCGTCTCAAACTTATCTACCTCCCTCTCCCTCAGGTATTGCCACGAAGGATGGCACCGCCAAGAATGATAAGGACTTCCGTGGTAAGGCTCAGAAACAGGTTCAGTTCAACCCTGGTCAGACCACAGCGACCTGGAGGGTGAAGATCATCACCGACCAGGAGTTCGAGATCTCGGAGACCTTCGAGATACAGCTGTCCGACCCGGTCATGGCGGTGCTGGAGTTTCCAGACATTGCCACAGTGGAGATTGTGGATCCTGGAGATGGTGAGAATCTGATGTTTGACTTGTTTTAAAAGACGTTTTACTACCAAAAAATGAACTTGAGTAGATCTTAACACTTTTTATCTGTTTGTCGTCCAAAACAGAGTCGACGGTGTTTATTCCTCAAGCAGAGTTCAAGATTGAGGAGGATATTGGGGAACTGCTGGTACCAGTGAGACGCTCGGGAGACGCCAGCCAGGAACTCATGGTTGTTTGTTTCACTCAGCAAGGTGAGATGAACCTGAAGGAAGAGATAAGGGACCAAAATCACGTCACATATCCAAAATTCTAAGATCAAATCGTAAAAACCTGCATTAAGGATAATGACTTTATGATTTTCTCCATTTTTGATAGCTACTGTTAACAATGTATTTCTGTTTAATGACCCAGTATCCCTCTCTAATCCCATAATTCCTCAGCCACGGCCACCGGCACCATGCCCAGCACTGTCCTGTCCTACTCCGATTACATCACGCGGCCTGAGGACCACACCAGCGTGCTGCGGTTCGACAAAGACGAGCGTGAGAAACTCTGTCGCATCATCATCATCGACGACTCGCTGTATGAGGAGGAGGAGAGCTTCAACATCAGCCTCAGCATGCCCATGGGCGGCCAGGTGGGCGCCAACTTCCCATCCGCCAGGGTCACCATCTTGGCAGACAGCGATGATGGTGAGTAGAGTGGCAATAGATAGAAAGATAGATAGATAGATAGATAGATAGATAGATAGATAGATAGATAGATAGATAGATAGATAGATAGATAGAAACAATTACTCGTACAGTTATTTACAGCAGACAGATGGATGGATGGACAGACAGAGGGGCAGATATAGTTTTAAAGTTATTTCAGTTGTTGGTCTTTGTTTTGGATTCAGGTACTTATGGAAATATGAGGTAGGAGACACATGGCGTCATGTGCTGTTGTTACGCTCTTTGTCCACATTGTCATTTTGGTATCTGCACATTATTAATAGAATCAGCACCGTAACCACAGCTCCCAAAAACAAAAGCCCTCCTGGATACTGCACTTACGTCAAAGGCTTGACTGTATTTTCAGCTCCATTAACTTTTCCAATGGCTCAGACGATAACTCCTCTGTTTACACACCCTGCTTCATTCATCCACTACGCTCTGCCTGCGTCAGTCTGTCTGTCTGGCTGAGTGTTAGAAACACGATGACAATAGGCAGGTATTGAGATGGAGAATGGCGGCCTCGGCGAACGTTGGCCCACATCTGCACATCTGACAGATAAAAGGGCTTTGAACCTCGCCGTGTTCCTGGAGCGACCCCCCGTCCTAATTGGCATTCAGAGGAGCTCAGGGGGAAACACAGGGCATCCCTTTGTCTGCGGGGACCAAAAGGCAGGTGGTGGAGAAAGAGGGACTATTGTGCAGGGAATCCAAATGACTGGCATGTTTTTGCGCTCTTCCTCTGTTTGATGGTATTCACCACAATGCTGCTAAAGATATACGACTACCTGCATTTCCATTTTCAACCTGAGAAGGAATGCTGTGTTTTTTTCCTCTTGTCTTCACAATATTGACAAACTGTAGCCCCTCAAATCCTGACAATCCTTTAGGTCCTTCTCGTCTTTCTTTCTTTTGCCAGTTTTATTTTGTTTTCCTCACATTCCCGCCACCTTTTCACCGAAGCTAATTTCCTGCACTTGCCTCTTGTAGCGACAGACCCTCCCGCAGAACAAGCATCCCTCCCATGCAATTTGGAGCAGAAGCACAATTGACATTTTATGTATAAATAATCAGCGTGCATTCCCAGACATGTGAAGAGACAAGAGAAGACTCCTCAGTGTAAACCTCTATTGTGATGCTACTTCTTGGTGGGTCCTGAGGTAACACCCCCACCATAAATCGCGTTCTGTGTGTGTGTGTGTGTGTGTGTGTGTGTGTGTGTGTGTGTGTGTGTGTGTGTGTGTGTGTGTGTGTGTGTGTGTGTGTACAGCCATCTGCCTGTCTGTGTAAACTTGGGGTCTGGAGCCTCGCCAGCATCGGGCCTCTTTTGTTACTGTATTTGTCTGCCTCTTCCTCCCGCTGATCTTTAAGGTTGCCATGTTGGCTCTAGTTTCCCCCCCACACAACCCCTCTGGTACTAAGTAGCTGTCTTAGAGGGTGAAAGACATTGAACATTTGCCAGAAATCCTTCCCTCAGCATCAGTTGTCTGTCGGCGTATCAGTCATCTTCTAAATAAATCCGCTAAAGATCCGCCACTGCTGCTCAAGCACTAATGCCGAGAGTATTAAAGCTTAAATATAACGTAACAACACCCCAAGTAAAGAGGAGTGATAAAGTCAACAAAAGGGAGACAGTAAAGTCAGTTAAACGGCAATATCCATTTAAAGTTTGCAAATATTAGCTCATATTAGCTCCCTCGTCAAATCAGAGCAAGTAAGGCTGCAGAAGTGAAACCATTGTGTATTCAACTTAGCAAGACTGTGTTTTATTGCATATGAATTAATCTCTTCACTTGTAATCAGAAAGGTTTTATGATTCAAAGGTGCATATATACATACATACATACATACATACATACATACATACATACATACATACATACATACATACATACATACATACATACATACATACATACATACTTACATACATACATACTTACATACATACTAACACAGCAATAGCAAATGACAATATTTCAATGGAAAGTTGACTTTTCACCTTCTGTAGCAAGTAATTAAGGAACCATTTACTAATAAGACATAATTTATAATGGGTTTCAGTAATGGAACTAATGGTTTTATTAGTAGTTAATGAATGATTTATCCTAATGCTTTGACAATTAGTTAAAAGTCATTAAAGTTGACAAACTTCGAGGATGACAGCTTTTTAAACATTCTGATGCCTTTCTCTTCTAATTCATTGTGAGATTCATCAAGGTAAATTAATACAAACATCCTCTATTGGGGATTTTTCTTCTTTTATACCTGCAGAATTAATGTCATATTAGAAAGTGAGAAACCCTCTGTAATTAATTATGCATTATTACCAAAAATTTAAGGTATTAAGTAAACTAGGTAGTTTTCTCACAATAATAATCTTAAACTTAATGATGGTTTACAGCTGATCTATAAAGCATTAGTAAACAATTTGCAGAAAATAAATAACACTGACAAAGATTACACTGCAGATTTCTCTGTGTTTTCTTTCTTTTTTGCCCTTTCCTCCCCTCACCGGTTAAAGCCGGGGCCCGAATCTGCAGGTCTATCAGCTCGATCTTTAAGACCACTGGCTGGAAAGAGTGTGATGAAAACAAACTTTATTCCTTAGTGAAGAGAGATGAATTGACAGTGAGTTCCAGGGGTCTGAATTCTTGCCCTCTCCCTTTGCAAAGAGTAAGGTTGCCCCTGCCTCTGTCTCTGTCTCTGCCAACCCCCACTCCTCTTTCTCCATAGTGCTTATCTGCTGCTCTATCTGTAGAACTTCCTGTCGCTCATGCATCATCCTGAGTGCACACACACACACACACACACACACACACACACACACACACACACACACACACACACACACACACACACACACACACACACACACACACACACACACACACACACACACACACACACACAAGCACACACCTTAATGTTCAGGTTCAACTCAGCCCTTTGGCGTTGAGTTGAGATGGAGCGGTCTGGACTCAGAGGAGATGGGGTGATGGGAGAGGAAGGTGGAAGGAGGACAGGATAGGAGGGATGACAGCTCTCTTCCTGTGCTGACTCAGAAATGAAGGAGGTTGCTCGGCTCAGTCAATCTGGGCCCGATCACAAAGCCACAAAATATGTTGATGTAATGAGAAACCAACCAAGTAGCAAGTTGATTAACAGTTTATGAGGCTCTGCCCATCCATGTCTCATCTTTTATTCATATCCCACAGAGCCCTCGCTGTACTTTGGGGAACCAGAGTATATTGTGGACGAGAGTTCAGGCTACGTCGAGGTGAAGGTTTGGAGGACAGGGACTGATCTGTCCAAGACGGCTACTGTCACCGTGCGCTCCAGAAAGAGTGAACCCGTCTCTGCAGAAGGTGAAATCAGCCACACTTTGACAAACACAACACTCACTCGGTTATGTGCATTGCCTCGTTAATCAACGACCTTCCTCTCCATTTCCATCCCGCAGCCGGACTCGACTACGTCGGCATTAGTCGCAACCTCGACTTCGCTCCCGGAGTGACGATGCAGACGTTCAGAGTGACCATCCTGGACGACCTGGGTCAGCCGGAGCTGGAGGGGCCAGAGACCTTTGACCTGGTGTTACGGATGCCCATGAATGCCGTGCTAGGAGAACCAAGCAAGACCACCATCACCATCAATGATAGCGTCACTGACTGTAAGTGTCAAATACACATATCCGGAAGTTGGTAATAGTGTATTTATCCCCCTATTAAGCAGTATTATTTAAGCAGTAAGTAAATGCTCAGTATACCACACTAGTATATAGTTGATGGTACACACAAGAACATTGTTATACATTTGTTATAAATTCGTTTTTATCAAGTTATTATACATTGCTCTCCAGTTTTCTCTTGTACCTTTACAAATAACAAACTACAAGACATGTACATATTGACTTATAATAATTTAAATATCTGTCATGAAATATTTATAAACAGTTAATATTTATATAATCCTTAACTAGTGTCATTACAAATAGTAATAGCAGTTATATTTGTTGACAACTACTCAATCAAACACTTTGAAATGTCCTTATATCTGCTTATAATAATGCGTGTGCTTAGAGAGTAATTCAAATACAGAAAAATTAATTTGTGCAAATTGCCATCACTATAGATGCTCTTGTAACAAGCTGATTATTGTCCTTGCAGTGCCGAAGGTTCAGTTTAAAGAAGGCAGCTACAAGGTGGATGAGTCTGACAGTGAGGTAAAAGCCATAGTGTACCGCAGTGGAGACATCAGCCTCGTGTCCACGGTGCGCTGTTACACCCGCCAGGGCTCTGCTCAGGTCATGATGGACTACAGTGAGAGGCCCAACACCGATGCATCCATCATCACCTTCCAACCAGGTGAGACTCGCCTCCTCTCCAGCTTTTAAATCTGTTCCATTGCAGCACTTCACTGACTCTGTTAACATTTGTCCTCCAGGTGAGACAGAGAAGCCGTGTGTGGTCAGCCTGATGGACGACACCGTCCACGAGGAGGACGAGGAGTTCCGCCTGGTCCTGGGATCTCCGAAGAGCAAGTCTCCGTACGGAGCCTCTGTCGGGGAGCAGAAGGAGGCGCTGGTCACAGTCACAGATGAGAAAGACAGTGAGTGATTTACATATTTAAGATTCCCAGAAACAAGCAAACCACTCGTGTTGTTCTGTTTTGTGATTAACATAATATCGATGGTGGTTTTTGCTCACGAGTTCCCTCTGTTTCCTCGTCCAGAGCCCATCATCCGTTTCGCTGAGATCAAGTACAGTATTCGTGAACCCCAGGTCAAAGGAGATGTGGCGATAGTGAAGATTCCTATCCTGCGTATCGGAGACACATCCAAGGTCTCAGTAGTGAGGGTGCACACCAAAGACGGCTCTGCGACCTCTGGGGAGGACTACAACCCGCTGTCAGAGGGTAAGAACCCGCTCAAGGCCTCCTGTCGCAATTTTATGTTGGAGATTTGATCTTTTGGCTTGTTCCTCACTCCTTTGCCTGGGTTTCTAAGATGTTGAGTTCAAGGAGGGTGAGAAGGAACACTTTGTGGAGATCGAGATCCTCTACGACGGTCAGAGAGAGATGAGAGAGGCCTTCATCGTGCACATGAAGCCTGACGACAACATGGTGGCTGAAGTACAGGTGAGACAATGGCACACACAATCAGACACACACACACACAATCAGATGTAAATCCTCAAATCCTGCGTGTGCACATGTACAGTGCTGTATATCTACACACGTGAGCGTGCGCCCTGTCATGTCAGCCCCATGTTTAAATAGCCAGGCAGCAGCTGGCATTGCTGTCAGCAAGCCCGAACCACAGAGTTATATAAAAAGCTTGTCCGGTTGGAATGAGATGCTGAGGGGAATGTCCCAGCAGAGCCAAACAGTAGACGAACCTATAAACAGAACCGTGATATTCTAACCCTGTGCTCCACATCAGGCAGGTACTGTTCACGTGACAGAAATAGCTTTGTCTCTGGCTAAATTGTCTTGAGCTTTTATGGTAGATGACAAAAAATGGCTTATTGGCATCCAAAACAATCCTCATAACCAAGGATTTTTCATCTTAATCTGAACCAGAAGAGACGTGTAGATAATCGTGCCGATGTTTTGGGTCATATCTCAATCAACACACAGACCAGAAGAGCTCTGTGCAGGAGGAATCTAAATTTAAAGTTTATCAGACCCATGACCTAAGAGTTACGACCCTGTAAGACGATCATGCAGCTGCAGCACCACGTACGCTGTATGTGTGAAATGCCGTAAAATTGTGTGGGATAGCTCAGAGTTAATATTGCATGTTAAGTTGGCTGTAAAATGCACAATGTACTGAAAGGTAATTGCTTTTATATACTGGCTGCCAAGATGGTATAGTTAGTAAACAATCAAACTATTAAACTAACTTTGTTCTCATCATTTTGCGAAAGAAAAACGTCATGATTTGTTAGAGGGGGAATATCAAGACCAGCCTCTCGTCTTTGGTAAAATGACTTGTTGACTTGTTAAGTTATATTTTGTGAGTGACAGTATGCAGGTGAAACTGATTCATAAAAGACTACACAGTCGCAGAATCAGCATAAGAATCTATTTAGCTCGTCCTTTGTCCTTGGATCAGACCAAAACTTTAACCTCACCGGCAGAGGTCACCGCTTCATTTTAAATGTTGGCCAGTTTTTAAAGTTGACAGCCTGCTAACTTTCTTCTCCTCGCCAGATGAACAAAGCCATCGTCTACATTGAGGAGATGGACAGTGTAGCAGACGTCACCTTCCCTGCAGTGCCGCAGGTGGTGTCCCTGCTCATGTACGATGACACTGTGAAAACCAAAGACAAGCCCCAGCCACAAAACGGATACCCTGTTGTCTGTGTGACGGTGAGTGGGATGCTGCTGCTTCACTTTCTGTTCATCATTTAGAAAATACAGAACTTGAATGGTTGTTTAAAAATATATGTTAATCCACCCTCTGTTTTTCTTCTTTTCTGTCAGGCCTGCAACCCTAAGTACAACGACTTTGACAAAACTGGCTCCATCTGCTCTTCGGAGAACATCAACGACACCCTCACCCAGTACCGCTGGCTGGTCAGCGCTCCCACCGGGTCCGATGGTGTGACCAGCCCCATGAGGGAGGTGGACACCAACACTTTCTTCACCAACACCAAGTCCATCACCTTTGATTCAATCTACTTCCAAGCCGGCTCCAGGGTTCAATGTGCGGCGAGAGCCTTCAACGCCAACGGAGACGCAGGCCTGGAGCTGTCCAGTCCCATAGCTGTGATCAGCAAGGAGGAGGGTGAGCGGAACGCAGAGGAGACTCCGGTGAAAAGTGTTGTGCTGATATGGAGATAATTGCTTTAACTGACTTTAACTCTTGGCAGGTATGTGTCAGCCTCGCGTCCAAGGGACTGTCGGAGCCGAACCTTTCTCTGCTAAGATCCGTTACACCGGCCCAGACGACCCAGACTTCCCCAACCTCATCAAACTGACTGTCAACATGCCTCACATGGATGGTAAGCTTTCAACATACGATCATTATTAGTTATTAATCTGATTATAAACCCTGATAACAACAAGCTTCCTGCTCTTGACAGGCATGTTGCCGGTGATCTCCACACGCCATATGTCCAACTTCGAGCTCACCCTGAGCCCGGACGGCACACGTGTGGGAAACCACCGCTGCTCCAACTTACTGGACTTCAATGAGATCCAAACGGGCCACGGCTTCATCACCGACGCCACAAAGAACCCGGAAATCATCGGCGAGACTTCACCCTACCAGTACAGCAACATCATGCGTTCAGCCAACTCTCTGCGCTTCTACAGGAACCTCAACCTGGAGGCCTGCCTCTGGGAGTTCACCAGCTACTACGACATGTCGGAGCTTCTGAATGACTGCGGAGGCTCCATCGGCACAGATGGACAGGTAGGAAATACATAGAGGAAAAACAGTTTTCACATCTTCGCTTGAAAGGGCAAATTACATCCATGTACATTTTTCCATGCACATCCAACACTAGTTATTTCTTACATTTTCACTGCTAGATTTTATAAGTATTTTATTATCTTAACTTTGTCGTTTTTTCTATCAATTGCTTCATTAGTCTCTAAATGAATAAATAACAACACCTGGAGGAAATGATTGTATCTTATTTGTTGGAGTACAAACTTCTTACAGCTTTCTCCAAATTGTCTCTTGTCTTCCCTCTTGTTCAGGTGCTGAACCTCGTCCAGTCCTACGTCACCTTGCGTGTCCCACTCTTCGTGTCCTACGTCTTCCACTCTCCCGTGGCTGTGGGAGGCTGGCAGCATTTCGACCTGCAGTCCGAGCTCAAACTCACCTTCGTGTACGATACGGCTATTCTGTGGCAGGACGGAATCGGCAGCCCTCCTGAGTCTGAGCTGCAAGGTACGTCCTCCCCTAGGAACCATGCGTTTCCCGGTTGGTGGCATTTGTTTAGCACTGTAAAACTATACTCTCTGTTCTCACAGGAGCCATGTACCCCACCAGCATGCGGATAAATGAGGAGGGCCGTCTGGTTGTCCACTTCAAGACCGAGGCTCGCTTCAGGGGACAGTTTGTGATGTCTCATCCAGGTAGAGAGCTGCTGACATGCACACACACACACACACCCATCCACACCCTAAACCTATTCTGTGGGGTCATTCTATACAAGCAGTCACATATTGGATTACCCTGTGGCCCACGTCCCCTCTTCATCTATTCCTGGAGTTCCACATTGGGGGTCCTTCCTGTGTTTAAGTGCCAGAGGTCATTTCAGCAAATGTCAAAATCACCCTGCAGCATTTACAGTTAGGAAGCAAGTGGCACAAACAATACAAAAAGGTCACTCTATAAATACCAAAAAAAGATGGACACACAGCCGCAACGTTAACGCAGCGTTGAAGATTTATGACAGTGTATACGCTTGTTTTCAGGGAGCAGCGTGTCCTCCATGGTGATGTGCGCCGACCACCCCGGGCTGACGTTCACCCTCGGCCTCGTCAGGACTGAGCCCACGTACAACCAGCCAATGCAGCAGTGGAGCTTCGTCTCAGACTTTGCTGTGAGTCGTCACTGAGAAAGCAAAATCCCACTGTAGAGCACACCTCACACACTTAACACCAAGCACTAACATTGTTCCCGTGTGACGTGCTCTGTAGGTGCGAGATTACTCTGGAACCTACACGGTGAAGATGACCCCCTGCATCGCCTCCCCCAACGGAGAGTTCAGCATCCCTCCTGTCTGCCACCCAAGAGAGCCTCTGACCTTTGACATGGACATTCGCTTCCAGCAGGTTCGTCTGGACATCCTGACATAAATCCCCCGGCATTATATATTTCTTTTACATCAGTGAGAGCACCGATTTTTAATGAGGACACTGCAATGCCACCTTAACCATCATTTAGACTTTCAAATAGGTTGAATATGGCTTTATTGTTTCTCGGGTTAGTCGGCAAGTCGGAAATATCAAAATACCTCAAATCTAATTGGAATATATTTCAGAAAACAAAGGTTACATCATCTTGCTCCCAATGGTTTTAGAATGAACAAATACATCTACGACACTAGAAGGGCACAAGGGCAAGGGCTCATCTCATCATGAAATACTAAGAAAGTTAAAGAAAGTGAAAAGAAAAATCCTGGATTCACCCCTTTGTTGTCCCATGTCCCGTCTCTCCAACAAGTTTTTTTTAACCCATTGCTTATTGCTGTTTATTTCCTAAACACTGATCTGGTCTGGGTATGATCACCCGTGTCGTGTGTTCCAGGTGAGCGACCCAGTTGCGGCAGAGTTCAGCCTCAACACTCAGATGTTCCTGTTGTCCAAGAAGGAGTTGTGGTTGTCCGATGGCTCCCTGGGCTTCGGAGAGGGGACTGATGCTGCTTTCTCAGACGGTACGACAACGCTGCCACCCAGGGGCCTTAAGTCAAATTACAGCTCATGACCCTAAGAGAATCCCATATTGTAAGTCCCTCTTACCATTCCACCTGTTCTTTTGCTTCAGGCTCCATGATCTACGGCCGTGTGATGGTGGACCCGGTCCAGAATCTGGGCGACTCGTTCTCCTGCAGCATCGAGAAAGTTTTCCTCTGCACAGGAGCAGACGGTTACGTTCCCAAATACAACCCAACCAACAAGGAGTACGGCTGCCTGGCAGACGCTTCAACTCTGCTTTACAGATTCAAGATTCTGGTAAGATGGGAAAGGACAACACTTTGGGTTGTTGAAGCCAAACGAGCTGGTTCTGATTCCTGATTTCTGTGTGTGTTGCTCTGCAGGACAAGGCCCAGCCGGACACTCAAGCTTCAGCGTTTGGTGATGTCGCTTTTAAGGCCACACTGGCCCAAGACACAGCTGGAGCTCTGTCTTTGGTCAGACAGCCGGGGTCAGACGGGTTCACGCTGTCGTCATCTCCACTTTTCCAGGTCTTTGAATACTTACGATATTCATGAGTTGCACATTAACACGTAGACATAGAAGGATCAAGCTGAACTATCTTTCTTCCCCAGGTGGCTGCCGGTCGAGAATGGTTCATCCACACTATCTACACCGTCCGCTCCAAAGAAAACGCCAACCGTAACATTGGCAAGCGTAGTGTGGAGTACCTCCATCACAGCGTGTCCTCCGTTGAGCAGCCCCACACTCGCCACCGCCGCGCCGCCCCCGCTCTCTCTAGCCCCAATGTGCCCCAGGACATCGGTGTCGACAACAACCGTGGCACCAACATGCAGCACATCGCTCTGGACCGGGCGGACCGCATGGTGGTCAGCCAGCGCCAGCCCTGGTCCCCAAACCACGACGCTCTCCTGGAGCGCCCCCAGCTGGAGAGCTCTGGTAGGGAGCCGGCCGACACCTCCACCCTGCCCATGTTGGTGGGGCTCATCGGCCTGGTCCTGCTCGTCTGCCTCATCGCCACCGTCGTCATTCTGCTGCTGCGACGCAAGAGGCGGGAAAAGAGCAGCCAGTTCCCGCCGTACACCACCTCATCTTCTTCTGCGTACGGGGGCCACAGCCAGGGCCCAGCGGGCATGTGGAGCAGCTCAGACAGCTCTGAGGTCTAGATGTGGACCACCTCAAACACCTGCCTGCTATTTAAAAATAAAAGACTATTGTAGTCTCCCTCACCAATGTGCCTTCAATGCCCAACTCTCGCAGCACTGAGGAGCCAAGAACAACCAGGTGGACAGCACAGTACGTGTGTGTGGCCCACGCACAGAGGAAGCACCAGTGTTCTTACTGATCTCTGATGGTGGTTAGTTCTTGCTGTAATGTATTATAGGTTATTGCCTATTCTGAATCATGGATGTATGTAGAGGCCTTTAAAAATATTCCCCAGCTTTACCGGTTGCCAAGTTGTAAAATATCCCTCTTTATTCAATGTCTGCAAGTGCATGAAAATCCCAATTTACTGAATGCAATTATTTACCAAGTAAAAGGCAACCATTAAGTGAAACATTTTCTATGTTCCTCCTTTAAAAATAATTAGTTTACCAAGTTTTTTTTATTACTGTAATTCACTGTGTTCATTTATTTGTTTTGTCTAGAGCAAAAGCAGATTGAATGTTAGTTGACCTTTAAGAATGATGTGATAAATGATTGTTAATATTGCTGTTGTGTCTGTTGTGCTTTAAGAAGCCTTCAGTATACCTGCCCACCGCTGACTTAACAATATCACTATGGTGTCACTGAAAGGGATTTTTAAATGCCATCTTTTGTCTTGAGAATGCAGATTTTTAAACATTTTTTCAGGTTAATGTGGCTGAAGTCGGATGCAAAAACAATCTGTGTACATTTCACAGCAGGACTAAAGGTATTACAACCTGGTGAAACTTGAAGAATCATGAACTTTACTTATTTCTAGTTTGTCAGTCAAGTTCTGAGAAAAAACAAGTGCAGTATCAAACATTATGAATATTCCTCTACAGTATATTTGAATGTGCCAATTTGAATTTTATGGCTTTTTAATTTTGTGTCAGTTTCTAGTGTTTGGATGTTTGTACACTTCAACTGCCAAATATAAATGTTCATTTTTTGAATCGGTGTCTTATTTAATATAGTGCACACACTTTTTTTAAAAAAGGGGGAGGTTTATTTCTGATGTTTCAAAAGACATTTTCTACTTCACATAGGAAGATAAAAGAACAAATGTTTTTCTTAAAAAAAAAAAAAAAGGTACATATCGTTTCAAGCAATGGAATGTAGTACAACCAACAGGCATAAATACATTTATTTCAATGAAGTACTAGTAAAAAAAGGACTAGCAAACAAAAAACTAAACCAGCACAGCTGCAGTGTTCAGGGCCAGTGACGACGAGGCCGGCTTGTAGAGGAGCACTTCCTAAAAACCTAAAAAACGACCAGATCAGTCCGTCGGGGTGTTTAACACAGTACAATATCACGGCCTGCTAAACAAACACAGACACTAGAACTAACAGTACTGGAGCTGGCTGCGCTCTCAAATTCTGATACTGCTGCTCGTCAACAGCTTCACAACTTGAGCTTCTTCCTGCGTCCGCGACCGTCGGGGGTTCCCTCTGACTTTCGTTTCTGAGCCTGGAAGAAGAGGAGACAAAGAGGACGAGAGATAAATGAGCAGGAATTGAGTTTCGAGCAAAGTAGTAATGGTAGAAGTTTGGAGGAAGTTAGGAGAGTTAGTATAAAGAGTGACAGAGTCGGCATATAAAGCAGATCATGGTGGATTAAGGGATCAAACACACAGGACTTTCAGAATTCGGTTTGTTTTGCTAATTTCAGTGTAATCCAAAAATACTTCTACAAGACAAACCAATACACTTCTACACATTCAATTAACCAGAAAGAGGAAAATATAATAATATCTTATACACCTCCCATAATCCTGTTCTATTTCTGGACTGTATACATTTTTCTACCATGGGTTTTTTATTTTCTGTTTGTTTCCAATCAAAACATTTTTATTTTATTTTGAAAGGCAAAGTTCTTGTAGATGTGTGTCAACAAAAACATTTGACTCAAAGCAAGGTATTAAAATTTATACAAAATCACTTTGGTATTGTACCAAAACCCAGCTGTCATACTGGCACAGGATTGATTCATTGAAAACATCACCTAGCGCCAGATTAATATTGTTTTGAATTCGAACTATTTTAGCAGCAATGATTAACCAGTTGTTTCCCTTCTGTTGAATGACTTTGGATTCATGACTTACTGATGCACCCTTTGGACCTCGTTTCTTCTTCTCGGCCTTCTCCCTCTCCTCCAGCTCCATGTTCTCTCTCTCTATCAGCGTAATTAGGGTGTTGCATCGTCTCTGAAGCTCCTGTACAACAAATTTACAAAAACACAATTTTAATCATTAAGCAAATAAATATATAAATACAGGACAAATGGTGCAAAGAAGCCAAAATTCACCATGGCGGTCCTGGACTTGAGGAACCAGTCGAAGCGGAACTGAGGTGAGTTACGGATGCACTGACGCAGCTCATCGTACACACTCTCCTTGTCGAAGCCCAGCTTGTGGAGCATACAGATGAGGAAGCGGTCTTCTTCCTCCGTGTAGTTCTTGCCTTTGTTGGTGCCGTAGGAAATACGGAGCTGATGGAAGGGAGCCTTGTAGCGACCAATCTAAGCGAGGAGATGGGAACACGTTGAGGGATCAGTAATTAATAAAGAACTGAGGATAATGTGATTAAGAGACAGTTAAGGGATCAGAGGGAGATTTAAAGATCAAAGTAATTCGTTTAAACCACAAGTGAACAGTCAGCTACCTTTGAGTCAAGTGCTTTCTTGATGCTAATCCTTCTCTGAATCCTGGCCTCTCCTCTCTCGATCTGGGCCATGATCTTCTCGATGTCCTGCAGCTCATTGCAGCGCTCCCAGAAAACAGCTGGAGGAACAAGCCAATATTAAATCAAAATCATGCGTCTACCCACAAATTTTTGTGTATAACGGGTCGAAGTCATAGATTTGGTTTTGCTTTCCAGGCAGAAGAGGACAGCTAGATTTTTTACCAGAATATTCCATGACTTCTTCGGGGGTTTTCCCCTCCACTTCTCTGGCGATGTTCTCGATATCATCTCTTCCCCACTTCTCGTTGGCTTTGATAAACTGGTTGAAGTCACGTTTGTTCCAAATAGTAAATCCCTGCAGAGACGGTACACATAATCACAGTGTGCACACAAACAAGGTTTTGGATTTGCAGTACACCAGTCAAAAATTTAGACCATTGATTGAGAACATTCAGTACCTGTTGCAGCAGGTTCTCCTTCTCCTCCAGCTCCTCCTCTGTGAGAGCCTCGGCCTCGTCAATCTTAGCCTGCTCCTCTTTCTGCGCCTGAGCAGAGTTTGGCATTTCCAGGTTACGGGGAACCTAAGAAGACAAGGCCACAGAACGACTTAGAGACATTTCTAAAGACATTAAAAGCAAACCCACTCTTGTCTGATATATATATTTGTACCTTGTAGCCTATGGTCTTCCTATAGAAGAGAATTTCCTTTTCAAGAAGCTCAAAGAGACGAGGGGGGAAGAACTGGAAGTCCTGGACATTTGGCTGCTTGGGAGGACGAGGAGCCTGGGAAATCGAGTCAAATAGACAAATGTTATGCCACAAACAGGATAACAAACCATCCATCATAAGTACGCTGACATTACACATTCTTTCTTTTATTTTTTATCCTCGGGGTGTTTGCACAATGATCAGTCCATACCTTGGGTGCTTTGGGTTCACTGACACGCAGGGCTTCTCTAAAGTAGGCATCCACAGCGTAATTGGCTTTCCTCTCTCTCTTGGGCGGCTCGATCCAGTTGGTAATGACCTGAATGAAGACAAAAGAAGGAAATAAGATAATGTCTCGAGGGTTCCTGTCGCTGGAATGAGAAATAGACGGATTACTGATGTTGGTTTCTTTACCTTTTTCTTCTCTCTATAGTCCTCTCCTTCAAATGTGTACACGCTGCTGTTCTCTGTGTCCATGGTGAAGTTTCTCAGGGTACTCTCACCCAGAGACGACATCTTCTCCTTCAACTCCATAGTCTAGTATATGACAATATCAGAGTTTTCAGTTTAAATTTCATGCAAAAAAAAAAAAGCATTAATTAGGAAATGCTGATCAAGAGATTGACTCTTTTGCTCACCTTTCTTTCACCTCTCTCCAGGATTGCATCAATGTCATCATCTGTGATCTCACTCTCTTTGGAAGCGAACACGTGTGTGGCACCGTGACGGATGATGGACAGCATCTCATCCTTGCCCAGCTTGTTTGCGTTTGGATCCACGAGTCTTCCTGTTAAACAAACAAAACAACAAAACGATCACTTACACAAAACCTTCCATCTTATTTAATTACAATCTAAAAAAAGATTCTGTACCAATGAGAAACGCTAATTCTTGATTATTATTCAGAATTTAGATCAAATCTGTTTGTTCCAGTTCAATCTGCCCTTTCTCTCTAATCACACCTGAGGATGTTAAAACTTGCTTTTATAGCCACGTTCACTTGAAATCATAGCTCAGCTGATGAGGATTTACCTTGCTGGATGACAATGGAGTCCAGGCGCAGTTTCATCTCGGCCCTCTCTACGATCCTCTCCTCCACTGTGTTTTCGGTGATGAAACGAAAGACGCGTACCTGCTTCTGCTGACCAATCCTGTGAGCTCGGTCCTTAAATGAGAAGATCAAACTAATTATGTTATCCCGTGTCAGAAACCAACAGTGTTCCGGTATCCGTCCCCAAACTACTTCAAAGTACTAACCATGGCCTGCAGGTCGACTTGAGGGTTCCAGTCCGAGTCGTAGAGGATGACGACGTCGGCTGTAGCCAGGTTGATCCCCAGCCCACCGGCCCTGGTGCTCAACATGAAGATGAACTTAGCGCTGCCGGGCTCATTGAATGTGTTGATAGAGATCTGAAAACCAGCAAAGATACTAGAAGCTTGAGTGTCTCATATTACACTCACTTCATGTAAATCTACTCTCATAGACCCTGACTTGTAACATATTTGAGAAGGGAGTGTCTTACCTGTCTTTCCTCGTGCGGCGTCTGACCATCCAAGCGGCAGTACCCATAGTTCCTCCACATGCAGTAGTCCTCCAAGATGTCCAGCACCCTGGTCATCTGACTGAAGATGAGCACACGGGAACCTGGGAAAATGGATAATGGTTGTAAGTTAAATGTACAGAAGAGTTAAATTACCTCTGGGTATGTTTAAACATTGACTATGCCAAGAATATTCACTTCAATATATTATGACTGCTATGCACATTTTGCACATCTATGTTAACAATATATGAACAGGTTTTTAGTTAAATGCTGAATGAAAAAGAAGAGGAGACCCCTTAGTTTCAAGTGATAATCCACATACCCTGCTGCTTCATCTTGGGTAGCAGCTTCTCCAGCACCACCATCTTGCCGCTGTTCACGGCCAGATGCAGGTCAGTTGTGTACGGAGGACCTGGCTCAGCTCCGTCGAACAGGTACGGGTGGTTGCAACATTTTCTGAGCTGCATGAGAACGTTCAGCAGGCGCATCTTGTCCATCTTACCCGCTGAGTTCAGAATGTCAATGTCCTTCATCAGAATCTTTGTGTACCTGACGTGTTGCAACACAGGTCCATATTACATTACATACGTTAAAGATGGAGGGGGAAAAAAGATGCTTGGGGCTAATTTTAAACATGTAAAGGTCAACTGCTTACCACTCTCGCTGCATCTTGCTCAGGCCCACGTACATCTTGATCTCTTTTTTTGGGAGCAAAGTTTTCTCCACGTCAGCTTTAATACGACGGAGCAAGAAAGGACGTAGAACCTACACAAAAGAAAAAACGGTGGCTTTAAAAAGCTACAATCCACGCAAGTACAATACATTTAAAAATGAACAGTTCAGTTAAAAGTTGTCATTGAGGGAATTCAATACATACAGTGTGAAGACGTTCCACCAACTTCGTGTCACCCAAGCAGTTGTTTGTGTCAAACCAGGAGTCAAAGTCCTTAAGGGGGAGGGAAAATTAAAATTTGAAAGATTAGTACCAGAGGGGAAAACACTTTTCTACTAAACAGACTTGAAGTGAGGAGGTTATGTTTTCAGTAATATCCCCCCTTGATTCTTATCAAGTCTCACATCTGCTGAGTTAAAGACGTCAGGCAGCAGGAAGTTGAGCAGAGCCCACAGCTCGTGGAGGTTGTTTTGAAGGGGTGTTCCAGTCAGCAGTAAACGATTGGTGGTCTTGAATTCTCGTACAATTTCTGATAGCTGTGGGAAAACAAACAAAGCTTAAGCTTTACTGGACTACCCTGCTACATTAAATGTAAAAGAAAAGTAGTTGTGAAACATGTGAATATCTGTTTTATTGTCTGACCTTTGATTTCTCATTCTTGATCCTGTGGGCTTCGTCGATTACGAGGTACCTCCAGTTGAACTTCTTGAACACAGCCTTTTCAATGATGAGCATCTCGTAGGATGTGACACACACATCCCACTCTCCTGGCAGCAGCACATCTCTGATCAAAGCAGTCTGAGAACAAGGCAAACATGTTCAGCATTTTACTTTCTTGACCTGTGACAGTAACCTAGAATTTACAATGCTAATTCTGCATATTGTTCTTGGCAATCTTGAGCACAGTTTTCGGATTATCACTTCCAAATTACCGAGTGTTATTTTCCCATTTGTGAAGCTAAAGTTAACTGTAGCCAACAGTGACAGATGATCCACCTGAAAAAGAATCTTGTGCATGCTGTTGACAACTAAAGCATCTACTCAGTTCTCTTTCTCACCTCAACACATACTCACTTTGACTCTCACAGAGAAATTAAAATTAAATGAAATGATCACAGCTGTAAATGTAATTTACCCAAATTTCTCATCAGCGATGATAGTAACAATAACCCCAAACCAGACACCAAAATTGAGATGCTGAAAATGGTGATTCTGTTCAAACTGAAGCTACTATGCTAAAATGTGGCTTGACCGACTGTGATCCATCAAATATGAAGCATTACAGACTGAAACACAAAATCTCTCTAAAAAAAAAATAATCATATTTTCAGTTGAATGTCGGCTTCCAGATAATCACAACATTCAGACAAAGCCTACCCTCTGTTCTCTGTCTCCAATCAGGCAGACTGCACGAAGAGAGGGAACCCATCGTTTGAACTCGTTCATCCAGTTGTATAAGGTGGACTTGGGCACCAGCACCATGTGGGGACCCGGGATGTTTCTGTAGTGCTTCATGTAACCCAGCAGGGCGATAGTCTGGAGAGTTTTACCCAAACCCTAAGAAACAGCAGAGCGAGAGAGGGTGTGAGGCGGGACAATACACGAAAAAACAAAATATACACATGCTAATGTAAAAGCGATACTTTTGACCGCAAGAGAGCCACTCACCATTTCATCAGCGAGGATGCCATTGATGCCATTTTCATACAAAGAGATGAGCCAGTTCAAGCCACGGACCTGATAGTCCCTCATTTTCCCAGCTTTGACATCTAGATGTGGGACAAAAACACAAATAATGATCACTTTTGCATTAGGGTGGGCCAACTGACAATTTTATATCACGATCTTTAAGATGTCAACAATCCATTATGCATCTTAAAACGTAGGGAATGTGACATTTTATGGCATCAACACTCCTTCCAACTACTTCACAAAGTTCCTTCCTCTCATGCTCAGATAAAAACAGGTCATTGCTTACAAGAGGGAGAATCGTCAAAACGAGCGCAGACATTGGTCGTCTTGGTGCTTTCGTTCAGAAGCTCTTCATCCTCCTCCTGCTCCGTCCGCCGGTGCCGGTTGCTGTCAATCAAAGACAATCTTTCCGAATCATAAAAGATGCGGACTTTATTAAATATAAAACTTCTATAGTAGGAGGTCTTAGACTCACTCTCCAGCAGACAGCAGGTTTTGTTTTTCATCTTTTTTTATGCGAGGACGTCCTGGTTTCATCTTCAGTGGAGAGGTAGGGGTCTTCTGTGCAGCTGGTTGGATGAAATGAGCAAACAACTCTGTTTGCTTCAACAGGTACTCAAATCTGTTGGTCCGGTCTGTTTGCTACACACACACACACACACACACACACACACACGGGGGAAAAATTGTCTTTAACTTATTTATCTAAGAACAGGGACTTGTGGCGTGCAATGTGAGCTACGGGGCCCGGCCCCTTACCACTTTCTCCTCGTAACCTGGAGCAATAGCTGAGGAAGATGATGCATCTGCTCCATCGGGACCGGCATCTGAGGAGGACTCTTTTCCAGCATCTGAAGAGTCAGACTTATCCTGAGCAGGAAAAACATGAGAAGACCGTTTTATTATTTGGATATTCTTTAAATTTACGTTCACCCCCCAAAACAGCAGACAGGAATATGGGATGGGATGTTGTCACAAATTTTCCATCTATACACTTTATTTTACTATTCACTCAGAGGCTAACAGCATTGACTTCCTTTAGTTTAGTTTGACAATGTGACATGTGCTATATTTGTACAGAAGATAATATCTTCACTCTTCATAAGATAAGATATAACTTTATAAATCCCAAAGTAAAAACCTGTACCAGATCTTGCTCTAAAGTTATAACAACAAAGACTAATGCAATAGTATTAAAGTATTACAAGTATAAAATATTAAATGATAATAAGGAGACTATTGCCTAGTTACATAATAAAACAAAATAATAAACTAGACTAAAATTGGAATAAAGAAAAGTAGAAATGTATTGAGTATTAAATAATAATAAAAAGAATGTGGCACATAAAGGACATGATAATGAAAGCGTAATGCAGCACATGATGTGGAGTAGTAATCGAATCGAGTTGTTTTTAAAGAGTCAATATATTTATAATGTGTTGAATCATTCATATTTATCTTATATAAAGATATCGATGTTTACAGATGAGAGAACTCGAGCTGTTTCTGTTAAGTTCGTTCATCCTCTTCACAACAACAGCAGCGGAAGTCTAGTGACAGACCGGGGAGCTCGGAGGCAGCGTCTGAAAACAAAGACCCTGATGGGACCGAGCTGAGCCCAGAGCTGCTGCTGCGGCTCTCCTCTGTTCTCATGTTTCCCCAAAGAGCCGCAGCATCACGGTCACTACGACCCGACCTCCGGGTGACTCTGGTCCCGTGGTAAACACAAACACACGCCGCTACTTTTACCGCGACCATCAATGGGAAGCTAACGGGGCTAAGCTAGCAGCGTGAGCCCGGCCTCTCCGCTGCTGCCGCTCCGAGCTGTGACGTTAGCTTCAGACACCGGAGAGAGCTAATGGTAGCACCGCTAGCTAACTGGCTAACTAGCTAAAGCAGTCCGCATTAACGTCGACACAGTGAAAGTTTCACGAAGCCGAATTTAACAGACAGAGGAGAGTCAAACTTTAAACTCATGCCGGGGGTTTAGTGAGACATTTCCCCGGTGTTGACAGGAGACTCTCCGGGTATTCACCGTCTTTACCTCCGCTCCTCTGGCTTCTACAACTTCAGGGAGCTCTTCCCGCGGCAGCACGCAGTTTTCGCTTTCGGACATTTTCTATCGAATTTCCCCTTCGGTCCGGGTCTGTGGTCCGTTATCAGCTGCCCGGTGTCGTGCCGTGTGGAAGCCGCTGAAGATCCTCCGGACTTAGTCTCGGTAAACGAGGAGAACCCTGTTGTTTTTAATGAAAACACTCCGGAGCGTCTCAGGAGCCGCTGCCGCACTAGCAAAGCTTTCTCTCGGGCACCCGCGCTCTCAGCCCGCTAATGTTATCCGGTGCGTGCGCGCTATCGCGAGACTCGGGGATGCTGCCTTCGGGGAAACATTGCTATTCAGCCGTGAACGAGTTCTTCCATGTTTTTGATGCCATTCCCTCCAGAGAGTTTAATGTTAATAAATAAATGAACTTGACTTCATAAAAGCTGAGATAAAATTATAATTTACTTATATTATTCTTATTCTTATATTTATATATATATATATATATATATATTTTTAAATGTGTATACTTAAAGCACATTCCCCCAATCATTCATATCTTTGCTTCGGTTTAAATTCTGAGTGCTTGACTTAAACTTGTTATCAAATATTATAACAATGTAGTATATTTGTAAATATACTCAGGCTTCGTTAAGGATGTGAACACTTGAGAGCTTGGGAAGCGGGGAATGTACGAGGATTACTTAAAAGCAGCACATATGATGTACACAAACTCCTCAAAAGTTCATAAATATCTCAACTACGGTTTTACTACATTTAAATCTTGTCATCAAGCAGGACTCAGAATTGTCTCTGCACATGACACTTCCGGTGTTGATGCTAAAAAAAATTCCTCTGCGGGAACAGGCACAGTAAGCGACGGACATCGCTTCTCGCAGGGGTCCTTCCAGTGTCTCTGTCCACGGGATGACGTCAGCCGACGGTTGATCAGCTGAGCGAACAAATGGAACCAAAATAAAACGGGTTTATCTGTTAAAAGTCGTTTTTTGTCGACCGACAGTTTATGATATTCAGGTTGGACACTGTTGACATGCTCTATTTTGGTGAGTTCACATTATAAACCCCTTTTCTCAGGTTAATTTACACGTTAGCGGCATTTGTGCTAAGTCAGTGGCTCCTGACGTTACCCAGCTAATGTCAGGCCTGTTTGGCTGCTTTGTTGTTTTCTTTATAGATATATGTGATTTTAACAACAGCGGCCATGCTGGAGCAGGAGAGCAGGCACCAGATGTCTGTGGCTGTATTTAACATCCGAGCCCTGTTTTTAAACTGTCGGAGAAGCGCCCGTTAACGCTAACGTTACAGCTAGCGTTAGCATGCTAGCCGCCTGTTTCCACACAGGCTCGATGTTTTCCTCAACGACAAAAAACAACCGGGAGAAAAAAGGTTTCAAATATTGTTGAACACGTGTAACGTCATTATATTTTCCGTTTGCCTGGTTTTGAGTCTGTTGAATTTGTTGGTTCATCTGCATAGACAGATAAACAGTGTAAAGATAAAAGTGCTTTAATTATCCTAAAGGGAAATCGTAGTTTTGCAACAGCACCTTCACATAAATCACATGATGAAACCATGATGGATGTAACAAACAATCATTTTAAGCGAAATTATATACAGTAACTAGATTTAGAAAATGAAGTAAATAAATGAAAATATCGGGAACAGATAGAGGCCAAAAATAGTCTCACAGCTATTGTACACAAACTACATTGCAGTACAGTACAGGCAAAATGGCTCAACAGCGCCCCCTAAAACGCAGCAATTCCGTCTGGTTTAACCGATCTTCTCGAAATTCGGTACACACATGTATCATTAAAAACGTCCCCGGCACAAATTTGATAAACGCAACAGGAAGTTGGCCATTATGGGCATTTTAGACGTTGTGTATTTTAACAAACTCCTCCTAGAGGTTTCAACGGATCAACTTCAAATTCAGTGAGTGTCATCTTAACAAGATGGAGATTAAAACCAACTCAAATTGTGAGTTTTCTTCGTCACACGGTGTGACCTTGGCGTCAAATATTGATGAATCACCATCAAAACACGAGGTAGTTGTATCTCGGATACACATGATCCAATTGACTCCAAACTGGAAATGTATGACATCTCATGAAATCATGACTTAAAATCACAGCGCCCCCTGGTGGCAACGGAAAATGTCTTGTTTTTTGCATGTCTTACACTTTGATGTACTCCTCCTTGTCCATCTTCCATAACCATGTCAAACAGTGTCAGAAGGGCCTCAAAACATTGATGATGAAGTCTTATGGAAACTGTGAGTTTTTGTCCAACACCAGGCTAGTGGCGTGGTGTGAAATGTCTACGTGTCACTGTGACACACGGAACTGCTTTAACTTCAGTGTACTTTTTTCAATATCCCTCAAAGTACATGTGTGTAATAACAGCCCGCTACCTGAAGACATTCATATGGTTTTAATGGAGGGCTTGACAAAAAAACACTTCAAAGGATTCATTAAGCAAATAATTCCTTAGTGGTCAGTTTGCTTTAGTCCTTTAACGGTCATAGACTCCAGTCTTAGACTGTTGAAAAGGTGAAAGACGTATACGATCTGAAGAGAAACAAGAGTGTTTTTGACCTGAACAGATCTTTTAGTCTGTATGTAGTGATAGCACCACCTACTGCCAAGAGGAGGTAAGCCTCGTTTTACAACTTTTTTTTGATTTACATTCGATTTTCACCGTGTGGTCTACACCTGATGGCGTGGGCGTAGTCCAGCGCAGCGTGACGGAGGCAGGAAGAGACGTGTTTATCCTTCCTGCGATGCACAAAACGCAAGCAACACGGAACCGTTTCGCCTGGTCCCTGTTAGCCCTCCCGGCGGCCGCATCAGGTCCCGAGATCGCAAGTGCTCGGGCCAGCACAATGCTGCTCGCAGCCCTAGTTCTTAGAATTAATTATCACGTTTTCACAGATAATTCAATTATTTATACTTTGACCAGAATAACTGTTATAACAAGCATCATATTGTAAATTATATCATATTGAAAATGTCTTAAAAATCTAAGATTAAACTTAGTGAACCCTGCAGGAATTCTAATCAATTATAATGTATCAAAAACCTGTATGTTTGATTACAAAAATACTCAACATCTATGACTAGTTTACTTGGCTTTAATGAGGCTCAGTCTATAGTACATGTCGCTGCCCATTCAGCTGAGTAAACATGTTCTGTGTTTGTACGCTGACAATGTTCACTCAGTGAATGCAGACAATTGATGCGCTCTGACAGGTGGAGTGGAAAGAGCTCGGCACGCCAATGAGACCAAACTCTCTCTTGTGTTCACTGTGATTTAAACAACAAAAACAATTTGTGATATCCCCAAAGTAATAGTAAAGTATGATGCCAGACTCTGTGATAACAAAGTGTCAACTAATTATTTCCTGTATTCTCCTCTACAGACCGTCATAATGGACAAGATTTTGGAGGGCCTCGTGAGCTCCGATCACTCTGTTCTAGTGAAGAGGGCCATTGTGAAGAAGGTAGTGGAAGCAGCAGAGAAAGATGTGACTGAGGAGCAGTGTCAGGCGCTGTTTACTCTCACCACCCGCCTCATCTTGCTTGGTGAAGATGCCTTCCAGAAACAGATTGGCTTCCAGGTTTTGGAAGCCTATGCGCGTTACCACCGCCCAGAGTTTGAGCTTTTCTTCAGTAAAGACTTTGTCCTCAGTCTTCTCCAGCAGGGCTATGGCCAGCTGAGCAACAGAGACCCAGCCATAATAGAACACATCCACTGCTGCCTGCGGCTGCTCATCAGCTGCCCGTCAGTGCTGGAGATCTTCAGCATGATCCAGGTTGAGGTCTTAAGGATGGTGTGTGAGCGTCCGGAGCCAACTGTTTGTGCCCGTCTGAGCACTCTGCTGTCGGACTTTGTGCAGTGCATCCCGAGGGATAAGTCAGGCGTTCTGTTTTGCCAGCAGCTGGTCAGGACCATCAGTTACTTCCACTGCTTCTCCAGCCAAGAGCGAGAGCTGAGAGAGTATGTGGGTCAGGTGACTAAGGTCAGCACGCTGCTGCAGAACATCTGGAAGGCTGACCCCACCACACTGCTTCCCTCACTGCAGGAAGTCTTTTCCATTATCTCCTCCACAGGTGAGACTCATTATGTCTATAATACATGGGGATGCAGTTTAATGGAACAGAAACATGCATCTTATTTCATTCTAGAACGTTTAATAGCGCAAAGAATGAATATTAACAAATTTGTATTTTATTCAAACTGTCATGGATGTGAGCCAGATAGTAATGGAGAAAGAGAATTTGCATTTGGCAGCATGGACCCATTTCTTGTAAATCTCTCTCGACAAATAATGGCGTTAGTACCAGGGTTATTAACGCAAGATTAAGCACTTGCAGACAGTTACCTTTTTTCATTTTGTTTTTTTTGGGCCCTGCCAAAAGCTGACATTGATTCATTTGAGTGTAGGTTGGATGTAAATCCAACAATTTTCAGTTAGTATTATTGACTCACTGGTTATTTTAATGGGGGGAGTCGAGGCTTAATTTTACAAGGATGTAGTTAAGTTCAGAATATTTCAGTTGAAAGCTGAAATACAGCTGCAGACCTTTTATTGGTGGTACATTTTAGTGACAGTGTCCTGAGCGAACAGTGCAGTGTTGTTGTTGAGAGACTGAACTGTGAAGCAGCACGAAATAAACAAACAGCGGGCTTCAGTTACAATGAAAGAGTCACACTGACAGCATGTGACAGTGAGCGGTGCGAGCAGAGCCTGTGTGGGTTAAAAGGTCATTCTGCCTCGATTTCAGTGACATTGCTGCATTTGTAAAGTGTTTTTTAAAGTGGAGATTTCCACAGTTTCTCAATAATCAACTGTTAAAGCATTAAATATGTTTTTAATGTTAAAATAGGCCTAATTTAGTTGAAGTGCAGCTCTATTATGTGAGAAGAAATAAACATGTATTCTCAATCTATATTGTCAGATACTCAGCACAGACCTTGGATCAGGGTTAGGGACTTCAAGACGTCCCAACGGAAACAATTGTCAAATGCTTGGGCCAGGGATGGATAAAGCAACATTAACTACTTAAAATACAACATAACCAGCCCTGCTGTGAATACAAACATTGTGAAGCTTAAAGAATCAACAGTTGTGTTGAGGCCTTAGTTTGTGCTGGTCTTGCACTGCATGGTACAAATCAAAAATGTTCATGTTTGAACGGCACTTACTGTCCTTTGAGACAAAAAGAAAATGTACAGTTGGGTAATTGTGTTTCACTTTGATTCTGATTTACATCTCGCAGACCCTTCCTTTGAGCCATCCATCGCCCTCGCCAGCCTGGTCCAGCACATCCCTGTCCAGATGATCACGGTGCTCATCAAGAGCCTCACCACAGACCAGAATGTCAAAGACGCGAGCATGACTAAAGCCCTCTGCAGGTTACCTCACACATTGACAACTTTGACAAATTAAAACACACTTATTTAAGAATATTTAAGTTGGAGGTTTGCAGTTTTTATTTGGTTACATGTTGCATCACTAAATTTGCTTTCACATTGTCAGTCAAGTACAGCAAATTATAGATGTATTTAATGTCTCCATTTTGCTCATTATCTACACTCTTCTTCTGTCCGTCTAGGATGATTGACTGGCTCTCTTGGCCTCTGGCCCATCACGTTGACACCTGGGTCATCGCTCTGTTGAAAGGACTCGCTGCAGTTCAGAAGTTCACTATCCTTATTGATGTCACTCTGCTCAAGATTGAACTGGTTCGTCAAGTCCTCGTTTTAATGTATTGTTGCCCTCAGGAAGGAGAAAATGTAGTGATTGTTTTAATCGTTTAATGACATAAAGATTTATTTTTAATCCACAGGTATTCAGTCGTCTGTGGTACCCTATAGTGCGGCAGGGAGCTCTAGCCGTGCTCTCTCATATGCTGCTGAGTTTCCAGCACTCTCCCGAGGCCTTCCATTTGGTAAGGGATCTCCTGTCTCCTCACAGCCCATTTCCCTCTCAAATGGCCGGCCACTGTATCGGTTTTCTCATTTTTTTCTCCTCTGGTTTAAATTACTTAAAAGCTGCACAGACTTATCCCAGAACCCCAGGCCTGGCCTGGCTCCACCATTAAGGACGTGTGATGCACTAGAATGCCGAGCAATGGCCCTTGAGTTGGCCTATTAGAATCCAAGAACATGAATAGACTCAAAAATAATCAGAAAATGAGACTGAACTCTCTGTGGGGTTCCTTATGTGCAGCTTCCCTCTGGCTGACAGCCCTGAAGATTTGTGTGATTAATATAAGTAGTAGCTTCCACTGTTTTCAACACCACAGTGTCCTTATTTTTCTCTTCCCTTCATCCCTCACTTTCTTAGGTTGTTCCACATGTGGTGCATCTAGTCCAATCCTTAAGGACAGATGGTCTCCCCACCAGTAAAGCTTTCCTGGTGCAGTTCACGGAGCTCATACACTGCATGATGTACCAGTACTCCGGCTTCCCTGACCTCTATGACCACATACTAGAGGCCATCAAGGTAAACGAGTGCAGAACACCTTATGCAACAATATTTCTAAAATGTATTGATTTGTGTTCATCATTGAAAAAATAATCAAAACCTGCAATATTTGTTGTCAATTTCTACCAGTGAATTTCCAGGGTACCCTTTGTGTTCTGTATCTTATAAATTATTTAAATTTGTTCTGTCAGGATCTCCCAAAACCCGGCGAGGAGAAGATTAAACTGGTGTTGAATCAAAGTGCCTGGACGTCTCAGTCCAACTCATTTGTGTCTGGTCTACTGAGGCAAGCTGGGAAGTCTGAGACGGGCAAGACAGGCCTGGTCAACCTGGGGAACACCTGTTACATGAACAGCATCATCCAGACCCTCTTCATGGCCACAGAGTGAGTGTATATATAAATATATATATATATATATATATACACCCTTTTTATGTAACACAGGATTGAATATGACTTTTTTTCTCAGTTTCAGGAGGCATGTTTTATCTTTACATCTGAACGGTTCCCACACACTGATGAAAAAGCTTCAGTTGCTCTTTGCTTTCCTTGCGCACACACAGGTTAGTGTTGCCTCTGCGTAACAGATTTATACCAAATATTGTTACTTGTGGATTCTAATGGTGGATGACAATGAGACTCTCTGTGTGTTTGTGCGTGTGTGTCCTGTAGAGGGCAGCATATGCTCCCAGAAACTTCTTGGAAGTGTCTCGGCCTCCCTGGTTCAACATGGGCTCTCAGCAGGACTGTTCTGAGTACCTCAGGTTTCTTCTAGACAGGTACTGTAGACTGGATTAATCAATCCCAGTTAGACTGTGAAGTGTATGCATCATTTTAGATAAAAACTAATAAATTATAATGCTTTTCCTGTATTGCCAAATTAATTGACATTATACAAAGTTACGATATACATTATTTCTTTCTTTATTTTTTTACTTTAGGCATTTTGAGTGTTGAGTGTGCATGACTGGAGCTTACTAGTGTAAAGTATGCTGTCACAAGAATGAAATGATATGACTCTTTGAGAAAGATAAAAAATAGTGGCAAAAATGATTATCAGGACAAAGTAGTATTTTCCCCTGACGTTGATTGTCCCTGTCTCCTGCTCTCAAGGTTACATGAAGAGGAGAGAACAATTCAGGTCCTGGAATCAGCTAAGTCAAAGGTTGCCTCCCCTGTCGACACAAGCAGCAAAGACCCAACAGGTCTGACTTCTCCAGAGGAGGGCGAAGAGCTGCCTTCGGCTCCTGCAGAAACCAAACCCGAGAATGATGGGAAGACTTTGATAGAGAGGATGTTTGGTGGGAAGCTAATCACAGGCATTCGCTGTACACACTGCAACTGCATCTCTGAGAAAGAGGAGCCTTTCAGTGACCTCTCATTGGCCTTTTGTCCCTCTGCCACCTCTCTGGACGGCCCTCAGCCTTTTGGGCCCCCGGAGGAGCCCAAGGTTCTCTGTCAGGGATCTGTTAATGGTGGCAGTGAGATTCCTGAACCAGGAACAGCCTCGGCTAGCAATGTCCATTTTACGCCAGTGACAAATGAGCCTCCTCTCTCTGTGCCGGACCTGGTGAACTATTTTTTGGCCCCAGAGACCCTAGATGAAGACAATGCCTATTTCTGTGAGACGTGTAGCTCCCTCCAGCGGGCAGAGAAGACCTTGAAAGTGGTGTCAGCACCCGAGTACTTGATCCTCACTCTGCTGCGATTCTCTTACGATGCTAAATGCCACGTCCGCAGGAAGATTCTGGAAAATGTCACCATCCCATCGGTCATGAGACTTCCAGTACATGCCCCTTCAATGACTCTACCCTGTTCCTCTTCTACCTCCTCTTCTCTGCAAGTGGATTCTCCTGAGAGCAGTGAGAATCTGGCCAAGAAACTCAAACCATCTCAAAGAGAGGAGGAGGAAGAGGAGAAGGAGAGGATAGATGGACTAGAGCAGATAAATGGAGAAGGAGAAACACCAGTGTTGTCCGTGCCCTATGTCCTCAGCTCAGTGGTGATGCATTCTGGTATATCATCCGAGAGTGGCCACTACTACTCCTACGGCCGTAACCTCAGCGGAACAGATGGAACGCAGCACCCAGCCAATCACTTTGCCCTCCATGACAATTTGGGGAATGGCCAGGCCGAGTGTGGCCTCTCCACTTGCTCAGCTCTCGCAGTTCCACCCGAACAAGGAGACGCAGTCCCTACGAGTGTCCAGGAAGCGAAGGATTGGCTGCTGTTCAATGACAGCAGAGTGACATTCACCTCCTTCCAATCAGTGCAAAACATTACTAATCGCTTCCCCAAGGACACAGCTTATGTGCTTATGTACAGAAAACAGGAGCTACAAGGGCAGAACATAAATGGGGGACTCGCAGCAAATGGAATGAGATTGAGTGCTGAGCCTCCCCTGCAGAAAGAACTGCTGGATGCTATTATCAAGGACAACAAGCTGTATTTACAGGTAAGTGAAGGGGAACAAAAGAAACAATACTTCTCCCTCAGCATTGTGGTACACGTCTAAACTATCAGTGCCCATAAATCATACCTGCTAAGACTTCCATGGATATTCAGACCTATTTTTAGCGCATGTCATGCATTTGACTTAGAACATTATTAGTGCTAACCTCCTAAGTGTGCGGTTATTATGAAAGTCAAGCATTGTACAAGATTCTCTCAGGTGGAAAATGGCTGAGAGCAAACAGAACGTTCTCTTACAGATAGCTAAGAGCCTGAATATCATTTTTTTTTTTGACTGCACTTGAAGCCAAATCTGAACTGTCCCGTTGTACGATGTAAAGTGTAATTTCACGAGTCACTGAACTGTGCTGCTCTTGGTTGACATTCCACCACGCTTGCATAAGTGACCAAAGTGAATCACCTCTAGAGGGTGCTGTAACAATGTAAATATCAGTCTCATAGAGCTGCATAGATACTTTTGGCACCTATGAATATTTTTAACAGTTAAAAAATAGGCCGATGTGTAAAACTCTCTTTCCTTCATGATGTCAACAGGAACAGGAGCTCAATGCTCGGACCCAGGCTCTGCAGGCCCCTTCATCTTCCTGTTCATTCAGGCCCAACGGTTCAGATGACAATAACCCACCGGGGAGCTGCGGCCCTTCTGGTGGAGGTGGAGGAGGAGGAGGAGGAGGTTTCAATACCATTAGCAGACTGGTGTTCTGAACAAAATAAATGCAGCAGGAGACCCACATGAACTGCCACTAGGGGAGCCCTGGACTCTTGTGCACATAACCTCGGACAGAGAGCACTGAAGTGATCTAAGAACAAACTAAATCAAGCATTGAGTGTCTGTGCTGGTTCTGATCATAGATTTGATTTTGACTTGAATAGTTTTTACACCACTGTATCATGGTCAGCATTTAATATTTTATTTTTTATTTATTCAGGATAGTTTTTTGTGATTTCATTATTGTAATCTTCCATTGATACTTCAAATCAATAAAAAAAAATACATAGGCAGAAAACACCCATTGGTTGAAGTGTTTTCTTCCTTAATTTCTAGAAATTTGGCACTATATACAGTTAAACTATAGAAGTACATTGATGGAAATGTACACATCTAGAACATGCTCTTGTTATCTGGCTTGTATTTATGACAAAGAACAAAACATCCAATTGTAAGATAGTTTTTCTGATCGGTCAGATTCCTGAACAAACTTTGTTTACTTTTCTGATTTGCAGGCAGCTATCAAATGCTGTGGAGTTTTACTTTAATATTTTTTTTTCCTGTGTGTTTTTTTGTGTGTGTTTTATAGGTTTGATATGCCATGCAATAAATGTACATACAACCTAAATATCATTTCTGAATATTCATGAAATAAAAAAATATATAAGAAAAGTGAAAACTGGGAAAATTTCCAAGTTAAGGCATTTTCAGTAAGAATATTTAAAGCTGTTTCCATGCTCTCAGCTAGTGGGATTTACAGAGGATTAAAAAGTCCTTGTTACAACAGGTTACTGTCTGACAACATATTGTAATGTACTTCCTCTGATTTGATTATTCAGGGAGACTTTTGTGTTCATGCTGATTTTTATGTGCCTTTTGATATTTAATGCAGACTTTTGAAGAAGTGATCTGAATTTACAACCTCAGCTGTACTGTGTTAATATTCATAATGGCTTCACCTTTTCCTCCAGTAAAAAACTCAAAAAACCAGGAAAACAAATCAGTGTTTGTTGTATTGTCTTTACTCTACAAAAAACAACCTCCCAGTTATTTAAAGTTGTATCAGTGGGTAGATGGTGAGGACTGAACTATTGATGTGATATTAAATACATGGCAGGACAAATGGTAAATTAAGAAATGTAAAAGATGGAAGACAATAGATATATGTTCAACTGAGCCGTGGAAGGCAGCAGGTGGTTTCTGGAAATTCATTCCTGTGGTAATGAACCAAACAGTAAAGCTCCTGTAGTCAAGCCCAGCTTTACCTAAATGACCCTATTACCTACTTTCCATATTTCAGCATTTCTACTGCAGAAACTTTACTGACCACTTGGAGTCAGTACTTCATCCGAACCACTGTACATGTTCCTCAGTAAAAATAAACAACTTTATAATAAAAGTATAAAGATAACCCAAATAAATATATAAGAAAGTACTTCAATAACTGTACACACAATAAGTGACTGATAAGTAAATTAATATATATATGAATGTTTCACAGTATATTCAGGTGCTATGATAAATATATGATAATTATTGCACAGTGTTTTAAGGTGACATGATGAACATGTTAAATAAACATTGCAAATACATGTAATTATTTTGAGAGATGTATTTTTTTTAATATATGTTTCTGCTTAGTGAATCATAACAAGCATACTTACCCTTCCATTTGTGGCTTTGATTGCAAAATATATTTGCACAATTGCAGATATGGAATAGGCAAAGCAGTGACTGAAAGGGGAACTGGGAAATCACAGCTCGCTGCTCCCACAGTCATCGGACAAATGAAAGTCCAACTGTGGCAACAACAAGTTATTTGTTACAACGCTGTTTTTACTCATTTGCTACTTTACAGGAAAAAAAAACCCCAACAGGAGCACCAAAGCTTTCAAAGGGCATTTGAAGAAAAAAATCAATGACTCTCAATTATTAATCAACCGAACCATTAGATTTTTGTTGAAATCGTCCCTCCCGGGAATAATATATTACATTGTCTCTTTAAATTTTATGTCCGATTAGGATTCAGTAATGTTTACGAATGTTTTCATCTGGTGCTGGCCCAAATGAGTTATGCACTAAAACTCAGATATCATCAGCTGACCACAAGAATGCTGTTGGGCCCACGTATAGAAAAGATTTCTGCACCAGTGAAACACAACAAGAGGAGACAACGTGAAACAAAGAAACAGCTTCACACAAACACACAGTGTCGCAGAGGTAGAAATGTAAAAGTCTGGTGCAGCGAGAACATGGCAGGATCTTGTGCGCCTGTGAAGTTGTAACACTGCAGATTAGAGCTAAATAGATAATTAAGTGGAATTGGTGTATTGCGTCCATAGCCTTTAATTGCTCCCTGTTTCTTCATCAATAGCAAGGCTGTTGAGGGAGGCTGTGGGCCTGTGCAATGGAAAAGTCATTAATCATAGAATAACAGGGAACATCCTTTGGGGGAAGTGTTTACCATTACAATAGCATTCCAATAAGATTCCTCGGATACCAATCTGAGTCCAGGAGAAACACGTCTCAGTGGATGAGACCAGTTATAGATGCTCTGTTGAGCCTGGGAGATCGATCGATACCAGGATTGCAAGTGTGGTGTCGGACAATTAAACCAGTACCGGTACATCAGATGTTTTCTCTTAGGATACAGTTCAAATGAAAACAACATTAATAATAATAATACAATAAGTTTTGTTAGGAATATAGTGTTTGTAGTTACGTGGTCATGTTGATAAGTAGGCCAAAACACACTGTAAAATCTGTCTTTTAAATCTTTTGTAAAGACACATTTTTATACTTGTGCTTTCTCGGGACCTAAGGTCTCAATTCACCTCTTATTGCTTATATTTATTTATTTAATTTTAACAGACTGTTTTGTTGTTTTCCTAATGTTTTATTTTATTTCATTGTCACTCTCTCCTCATCTGTAACATCTTCAGTCTTGGATCTGTGCTCCACTGCTGTGTGATCACTGAATTGCTTTTGGTTTCTATTGTTTGTTTCTGTGGTTGTTTCCTATATTTTTGGCCTTCAATTGTTCATTTTTGACTTGTAAAGCAGTTTGTAATTGTTTATCATTACTGATAATAAAAACAACAACAACAACAATAATAATAACGAAGATACATTTCATAAAATACACCTGTGAGTATGGCAGTTGGTCAAGTGTCATCATTCAAACTGTACATGATATGTGGGGGGAGTTTCCTCCAGAGTACATGTGTCATTGTGGATTCTGTAGTTCAGCCATGTGATGATTTGTTGGGACCTTCACTCAGGAGCTGATTCTTTTCTTTGTCTGAGGGAACTTTTGTAAAAGCTGTTTTTCGCTGTGTTTCACCACAGCTCATCCACCGAACCCTCCCTCCACTGGTGTTCAGGGACGGAACACAGCGGGGTTTGGACTACATGTCCCACGGTTCAGAGGAACTACACTTTTCCCTGCTCGCCTCCTCCTCCACACCAGTGGTTATTCCAACAGAGTTAGACAGATACAACTTCCGACTGCGACCTTCAGAACAAATGTCCCCTTGACGATGAAAGGGGTTGTGCCTCGTGCAGGAAAAGACAATTACACAAGTGTACGTAAATAAAATGAATAAATAAATGAAGCTTACGATTCAATATTTATTTATTTATTATAAATTGTTCTATCAACATATTAATTTGTTTATTTACTTAATTCTTTCCTACGTTGATTCATCAATACATTGATTTATTATATTTGTATTCATACACAAATAGACGTAAAAATAAATCTAGCAATACATATGAGAAGGCTATTTTATTTTTCTAAATAAATAAATCGATTAATGTATGTGATTAAACGTTTATTAATTAATTGATGTCTAAATTATTATTTATATTATTGTATTTATTTTTACTTTTTTTGTGGTACTCAAAATAAATGCCAAAAACATATTTTTACCATTGCTCTGAAATGTTGAGCTTACTAACATAGGCTGGATATTAAGGGATTTTATTATGAAATCAACATTTTTTCAGACTCGTTCAAATAAAATACAAAACAACATTCACTGAAATTGATAAATGTAAAAGAGAAAACTTATATATAAAAATATAGCCTACTAACGCAAAACTAAACGTTCCAGTCGTTCCATTGACCTTGTGTTAACTTACATTTGACAATAAAAACTTGAAACTCAACAACTAGCGACTCGTCGAGCGTCTCTTCTTTTATTTTGAAAGCGAAGCCCCCCTCGCTTCCTGTGCTTCTCCCCTCGCGAGCCGCGCCAGCTTGACGCCGCCATGTTCCAGAGGAGGGTGAGTTCAGGGAGAGACGGAGCCACCCTGTCAATCACGATGAAGGAGCCATGGCAGTGAAGAGACGGTGAATCCGGTAGTTTCTGTAGTTTCTCTCGCTCCGGGGACCAGGTGAAATATGCTGCGGGTCACTGCGGGACACCCACTCCTCTTATCGCCAACTGGGAATCGCTCCACTTTGACGGGAACCAGCACGAGGCGGCGCATATAACAACAACAACAAGAAGAAGAAGAAGAAGAAGAAGAAGAAGAAGAAGAAGAAGAAAAAACTTCCGCTGGCTTCGTCTTTTCTCTTCTCGTGTTCCAGTTTGGACACAACACACAAGTCCCGGCGGGTGTTTGTCCTAAAGGCGGCGCCTCGGAGGCTCGAACCCGCTCCGCGCTCAGGACGCGGCCGCTTATTTGACTCCAACTCGTGGAAAATCTGGTCCGTGCATTTCAGAGCCTCCGCCGTGTCGGTGAGTTCGACTTTCTCGAAGGAGTGACGGTGTTTACTCAGGAGGAAAAACAACTTTTTTGAACGTCCCAGCTTCCCACTCTGAGCTTTTCTTGTCTCCTTCTTGTTGCTGCAGGTCGGAGAAGACACTCCCCAGGAGGCTCGAAGCCGCAGCAGCGAGTCCAGGGAGAGATTCCGAGATCCGCAGCTATGAGCGGGGGGGATGTGGTGTGCTCGGGGTGGCTGAGAAAGTCTCCTCCTGAAAAAAAGTTGAGACGTTACGTAAGTGCACTTTATATCCTATTTGTCGCGTTGTGTGTGATAAGTGGGGCGCGCAGTGTGTCGGCTCTGTCGTGTGTGTGGGGGGGACGGGACAGACATGTGCAGGCCTCATCTCCTGCAAAACAACCTTTGCTGTGTGTGTGTCTGTCTCTTTCTGAACCCGCGTCTCCTCTGAGCGGACTTAACCACGAGTTAGCACGTAGGACACATGGCTGTTTGTTTTTAGGCTTTTTGCCTGTTTGGGAGTGGGCTGTTTGCTTGCCAGGAGTCTACTTCACAATCATTCATTGTCTTTTAGTGAGTCCTCCTCACACAGGTCTACAATATCCTCTCACTTTGTGTTGTTTGTGTGCTTAATGTTGTGTGCAGACCGTTTTATATACAGACCATGGGTGCAGAGTTATGTTTGATAAACTCTGCGTCCATCCTACCTGGTTTATTTGCAGTGAAGATTTTATAGTCAATGTATTTCATGGGCTGTTTCCTTGTCATTAGTGAGTCCTCTTCCAAACAGTTCTACAATGTACTGTACCGACCTTTTGTCGTTTGTGTGCTGGGTGTTGTGTGTAGAACTTTTTACAAATAGTCTTTGGTGCAGAGCGAAGGGGAAACACTTTACGTCCATCCTACCTGGTTTATCTGCAGTGAAGATTTTAGAGTCAACGTTTTTCATAAAATGAAACTGAATTTTTTTTACTAGTGGAGTGCACATTCTTAACATGCCTGCGTGGAATAGGCTGTTTCCTTGTCATGATTCCTCCTCCAACAGTTCTGCAACATACTGTCACTTTTTGTTGTTTGCAGACTAAATGTTGCATGCTATACAGTCTATGGTACAGGAGTGAAATGAGAAAACTTTGCTTTCATCCTACCTGGTTAATCTGCAATAAAGATAATTCACATTTTTCTTAAAGAATAAGATTGAACTTTCTCTGGCAATTTACAGTAGATATGTGATGTATGAAGCTGATTAGATGAATAGTTAGCGAGATATGCATTCCACAGACAGACAGACAGAAAGACAGATGTTTGTGGAATTAGTAGATGAGACAGCCTTCCTAAGTTTTTATGTATTGACCCATTCCAATATCATTCCCCCTGCGAGGATTTGATTTTCTCGGACCAGCAACACAATGAGCTGAGGGTTAAACAATTTACACAACAGTGGAGCAATGCACCAGTGGATGACCAATTTCCTGTGGATTTCAAACTGGTTACAGAGAGATGTTAGATGTACTTAGTGTAGTGTTGTTTGTCACAGCTACTGTAACAATTAGAGTTTACAGCCCCACACTGACTGTTAAACTTTCACACTGGTGTTACTCACTCAGATCATCCCATGTTACATGCAGCCAAGTGATATATAACCGTTGAGGACAAGCAGCCATTCCCTTTTCATACCAGTCTTGAGTGCAATTGCCTCTGCTTGTTTTGTTGTGCAGTTGGGAAAAATCCTTTTGTGGCCCGCAACATCGGCTCTGACGCAAAACAGTAAATAACTTGCTACATGTTTCCCTTGTGGACCAGTGGATATCTCTGTTATTGGTATTTTAAGAGAGGGGGGGGGGGGGGGTTGTTTTCACAGAAACAACAGGTCCAATGTAATGTTTTTCATGAAAGCAGTAAAACTTAAAATCTAGGCACATAGACGAGAAGAGCTGTCTCACATTCATGATAAAATATAATTGGATGAACAGGAAGACAAAATCCTACTTAACTACTTGATAGGGCCATTTTTTGTGTCACTGTCTTTACGGGTCTTAAATTCTTTATTTTTATATTATTTTCCTGTTTATATTTCTTTATTCTCTTGTCTGCCTCATTCTGACCTGCCTGCTGCTGTAACAAGTGAATTTCCTCGATGTGTGGATAACCCTAACCCCTAACCCAAATCCACCAACCACAAGTAGAAAATTGGCTTCCTGTTTGTACCCACATGCCAAGTGAATGGTCATGTGATACGCGTTTACAGGTGTTTGAGCATGGATGGAATTTCCGTCTGACCTAAAACGCTTGTGTGGACAGAGGTCATCCTAGTTTTAAAATGCTCTTTGAAACTGAAAGTATTGGTCTGGACGTAGCCTGAATGACTCAGAATTGTTCTTTCTCAATAGAGTACTGGTGGCGGACTTAGTTGTTCTCATGGGGATAGTTGAGAATAGCTTGCGGGACATCACCCACTATGTTATTATGATCCTGGGAAGTCTTCTGATTCTAATTTCTTTCCGAGGAAGACTTTAATGGTTTACAGCTGATCAGCAAACAGCCTTATTGTTTCCTTTTATATTTTAATGCGACTACCCATTGTTGGTTGTTGTTGTGGCTCTTTGTCGTTGAGAAATTTGTCATTTTAAATCACTGGTTGGCCATGAAGAACGAAGTTAAAAACATGTGAAAATGTTTTTTAGAGGCTTTAGGGACCTGCAAAACCAGCACCACCACCAACCAGTCTTCCATTAGGATTATCAGAACAGATATTGACATCCATTCTCATACCGTGCTGGCTGCAGAGACCCATTCTGAAGCCTCCATATGAGGTCATACCAAAAGAGTGCTTTAGGACCAAGAATCCTCAGATTTCAAACCTCATTTCTACACTGAGTTCATGAAGGATACTTGAGCCATCAGGTTTAGATATCACACAGTCAGCCCCAAACGTAACTTCCATTGCATTAAATATTCCCATACATTTTTAAGTTGGTCTCTCGGCATCAAAGTAGTTCTTCACCGCAGCTCATCAACTGGATCGGCAAATCGAGCCCCTATGGTCCATAATGCAGTACAGCCTCAAGATTTTATGTGCTCTGCAAATGGCTTTTCCTCCATTGACATAATACTGATTAACAGAAAAGTGGGTGGCTGGTACATGGCCCCCCCTCCCCGTGAAAGGTCATAGTGCTTGGTCACATGAGGCTGTGTAATCTGCACACTGACTGTGCTTTTTTTTTGGCAGATGACAAATTGTTCAAAACTTACCTACAGTATCTGGCAACTCACCACCAGCTGTTTGAGTCGGTGCCCAAAACAGACAGACATTGTGGTTTTAAGCTGAGAAGGATTAGTGGGAAAGTTTAAGGGCTGAATGGAGGAATTGTGTTGGTATTTCAATATTCTGGGGGCTACCGGGTCTTTTTTCATTTCCTCACTTGGTGAATTAACCAAAACAATTGTACAGTTAGAAACTTGCGTATCTGAGATCGTCTGCATAGGAGCAGTTCCACTGTTTGTATTGGTCACTCGTAATGGATCACGATGATTCATTGCCGTGAACATGATTCGTCAGGTAGATTTGAATCTGCAATGGTGGTGAAGACAACTCCCATGATCCCGCGCTGCTTCACAGCGTCGTCAAACTGTCCTGTTGGCAAAGTTAAAATGATTTGTGATTACTACTCTGAATATCAGCCATAGTAAAATCTTGTGGTTCTACTGTCTTTATGTCCCTGTGACATATAATTACGTGCCTCTCATTAATGTCCACTGATAGCAAGACCACTTTGGGATAGAAAACTATAGTAGTTTGTTTTTTATAAGTGAGGAGAAGGCTGAGATGTTGAGGCTCTGATGGAAAAAGACTCAAATACTGTATATATTTTCTATTGCTTCTTAAAAGGCAAGCAACGGCAGTCCCCTGCCACAATTTCAATACCCTTTTCTCCACGGCAGCTGTCAATCCAAACCTTAGGTACGAGTTTAATTATTGCTTGTTCAGATGTTTTCTCTTCTTCATTTGTCTCATTACCCACTGTGGGTCTGTTTTAAAAACAGTGATATTACAGTTTGATTCCCACAAATATCACACTGATTTGAAATGATCAGGACCAACCTGGTGTGTTTGCCAGCAGTCAGAGTGGGTAGATTTTATTTAAATGTATTCACAGTTTTCCCCTTTTACCAACACATGCACACAAAAATCCTCTTCATCTATTGTAAGTAATGCCGCACTAGTATTTGCAGAACAATACTGATTTATCGTGCAGCCTGAAAAACGTTCTTCTCGTGGACAGCCATCTGTTTAAAATATGTGTTTTTCAGGAAAGATTTAAGTTTTGCTTAATTCTGCTTGATTAAGTAGTGAAACTAAATTAGCAGTAAACCTTTAAAGCACGTTTTCCACCAAGGAGTTTATCAAAGAGTGACTGATAAAGGAATTAATAAAGTGGTTTGATAAGAGCTAATTGAATTTAACTGATACTAATCGTTTGACTAGTAATCGCTTCACTAGTAATGAAGCTGCTAGCCCTAACTCTTCTATTCCATCGTATTTACCCTCTGAAATTAATAAGATTACAAAGTTCAACTGTTCCTCACATGATTCAATTTTCACCCTGCTTGAACTCAGGCTTCCATGTAAATTGCCTTGCAGTTGTCTCTTATTAAATCTAATAATTCTATTAAGCTACAAAAGGCAGATAATTCAGTCACCGTGTAGATACAAGGTTTTTGATAGTTTTTTTTCGCCCTTTAAACGTGAGCAGTTTCATATGAGCTCCTTTTGAATATCAAAAATATTCCTGGTTTTGATATCCTAAATTGTGTTGCATTAACTTTGGGGAAATGATTCTCGCTGATGTCTTGTCACCGGTGAAATGGATTTAGGCCAAGCAAAATGCCAAATAGACAGTTATGCCTGCATTTGATAGTTTTCCAAAGTTGTTCACTGAGGTGAAGCGTTTTCACCCATTGTCATGTGACACACATGTCACATGGTGTTAGTGCAAAATATCATATCCCTCAAACATGCAGTTGACGTAGCTCCAAACACTACCTGTGTAACGGCATACCGGCATTAGTTTACTTCACTAAACTGAAAGATGCAAAGCTGTTATTTTTTTTAAATAAAAGTTGCTTAAAGTAAATATTATTTTATTCAGCTTGATCTGAAGAAAAATCTTGTAGTTACAAGAAAAACCCTCTTGAGCATTTGATCTGAACCAAGTGGAGCACTCGGTGTTCTTATAGCCAACAGTTGGTGGCAGGTTCAATGACTGGATAAATTACCCCAAAACAAACTGAACAGAATAGAACACCGTACACTTATATGGGAACATGCCGTCACCGTCAATTCTCTACTTTAATCCCCACCTCCAGACTGAGCAGCAGTAGATCAGAAGCCGGAGGCCCCCCGTTTGCCTGATTAACCACTCAGGGCAAAGTTTGCCGCTGAGGCTCTGCCACTGATTGGTGGAGCTCAAAGGTGAAAGCTGTTCAGCCAACCTGCCTGCGTCTGAGCATTCCCAACCATCATTAGCTTCACACAGCATTGTTGTCCTCTCAGTTCTTTACCAAAGAAGTTAGTGGGAAGAGGCAATTCTCATAAATGCCCACATGTTGGTCACTGTCACCTGATGTTTGTTGACTCACAGATTGAGAATAGTGCAAGTCATTTTAATTCAATTGAATTTAGAGTATTCTGTACTGCCTTAGATGTGGATATTTTTTATTGCTGCAGTCATAGTCAACACTTCCTGGCCATTAACATCTCATTCACGGAAATTGTGAAAATATCTGACCATTATTGCTTTGTTAGGAATTTTCCCAGTCAGGGTTTGTCATAACTGTATACTCTGCGTTTTTTTTCATTTCATTGACAGTGCATTTTCCATCTGGTTCCCCTTTTTCCTCTTTCATTTCTCTTACCCTTCAATCTGTGAGTTTCTGTCAGGGTCTACTTGTAAAACCTTCTTCAAAGCAACAGCTTTAAAACCTGGTGTCTTTGGAACATCTGCAGAGTATTATCTCAGGGACCAGAGGAGATGTAGAGATGCAGTTGCAAGGTCCGCACCACCCTCTTTAGAGATGGTGTGCACGTGAGAGTATAAAGTCTCATCATATCATAATATCAGATAGATCTATATAATGTGTTACTTTAAAGATGAATTAAACAGATTGCTCATATTTCTACTGTGTACAACAAAAATGTCAACCCACCATCAACATTTCATGGCTTATTAAAGACCCATTGTCACTTGAGTTGCTGTTAGACATGCACTGAACTTTCAGATTATCTGGAGCCGCTTTATGTGACAACTCAAATGACCAGAGGCTTCGGACAATCCTCAGAGTTATTCCTGCTAGCCCTCTATTAAACACAGCTGATAATGTCAGAATGAGCCCATGTGAGAAGAGAGCTGGAGATTATCGGGAGGAATAGCCGTGAATGAGGGGCCACGTTGATAACGTTTCTAACATGCAACGGACGCAAAACTGAAAAAAACCCAACAAATATCTCAGGAAAAAGAGGTTTGATACACGTAGATGTTGACATGGGTGTCAACTTGCAAAGATTCAAGATTCACGAGCTTTTGGTAATTAAAAACCGAAATCTAACCAAAATCACGTTATCTACAGAACAAAATGTATGTCCAGCCTCCTGCATGCTACACCACCCCTCAACTGAACGCTCCAGAGATTTCTCTGTTGTGAACACAACTCTGAGAATCTCCTCCTGCGTTTTTCATATGTGAAGGGCAAACTCCAGATATAGTCTGGAGCCCATTGACCGGTCCTTTTCTGGAGTACATGTCTGAGAACTGCTTTATTGATACCAACATTAATCTCATCCCACATTTACTCTTCATCTTAATTGATTACAAAGAAGCATGAAACCCAACAACTGCTAATGCTTCTATTTCAGCAGTTGTGTATATGTAAAATGTAATCATTCCGGTGATCATGCAGTGCAAACTATTGCTTTAAAAAATATTTATCATATTTATATATATACAGACACCATTGCGACCCTTATTTTAAAAGTTTATAATCTCTTTGGTAAATATGTATGATTACATGGATGCTGATTTCTGATTATATTGCTCAGCCCTAATTTGGCTGAGCTTTTCAGTTCTTTCCTCCCATTGCACATAGCTTTATGGACCATTACAATCCCTGTAGTCCACCGGCATGTACCCGCTGGAAACAGATTAGGATTTTGTTGTACACTTTGTCCAGCCCTTAATAGGGCCTCAGTGCTGGAGCACAGCACTCCAGGGTAAACCGGATGAAGGAAAATATTGAACCCTGAAGGTCCTCCTCTGATGGCTGTAAAGGGAGACTGAGGACGTACTCCATGCTGATCTTGAGTCCTCTCAGCTGTGACAAAATGCATTTACAGTACACACCACATTGACTTTCAACCATTACACCAGGATGACAGTGGAAACAATTGCCATTTGCAGATTGCTGGCGAGAAATATGTACGCAACAAATGTGACGGCGCAGTCAGACTAACACGAAGGCCTAGCTTTTTGATTAAGTAGAGGATTCATTAAATCTGCTTAGCAAGTGGAACAGAGAACAAACACTCACTTTCTGCTGACCCGCCCCCCCCCCCCCCCTCCACACACGCTTGAAGAAACAAACAAACAAGCAACCCGAACGGGATGCAACAGAGGGGCATTTGTGCAGCATTAGCCTCTTAGGCTAACAAAGGAGAAATAACTGGACCATGTCCTGACAACACAGCTCCACAGCACTGCATTTGGTCCGAGCACACTACGGGTGTGTGATCTGCCACAGCTTGAAAATGGATTGCATGTGCCATTAATTATTTAATGTCCATTACAAACAAATAAGCATTAAATATTAATATCTGTGCTACTACAATAGTTATACTTACCAGCCCACTGTTGTTCCAGACACAGAATATCATCACTATACATAGGTGTATCCCTTTCATCGTTGCCACACTGGTCCCCACCATGGTGCCAAAGTTAGACAGTAAGAACATAATAAATGTATCCTTAACATCTGTATATTTAATGATATTTAGATCTGTTTAATCCTCAAAGTGATCATTTTATCAGCAGGGTTGGTTGTATAACCCTGGGCATGTTTTTTGTCCCCAACTGTTGTTTGTCTAATAATAATACACTAGAGACTTGAACATGATTGTGGTCCGTCTCCAGTTTCTGGAGTGTAGTAGTGAGACTGAAATCTTGTTATTGCATCATAAAGAAAAACATCACCACAGAAACAAAACAGCCGGTTAGAGCAAACCCTCTAGACGTTAGCATTGGAGAACATTTTTTGGGACATGGGTAAATGCCTTAGTCTAAATGTGAAACGTTTTATTTATATATATATAGAGAGATATCTATCTATCTATCTATCTATCTATCTATCTATATATGTGTATATATATATATATGTGTATATATGTTATCAAAAATCGAAACTTTTTCAAGGTTTGAACATCATCACTCCAAAAAAAGAAAATCCCCTAAACAGATCTATTTTGGACATTGCATTGTGTCTCTTTGGTTCAAACAGCTGTGTTTTGGAATCAAACAAATCCAGCGCTGGTCTGTTTGTCCCCTCATTGGTATGCTGCTGTCTCTGTCACCATGTGGTCACCAGTTCACCGTCTTGCTGCTCTTCCTGTCATGTGGCTGCCACGTCCTACAGTCTCTCCCTTCAGTGATAAAGACTGCTTATGATAATATTTGGCATCGTTTTTGCAGCCAATCTTGAGCATATCAACTGTTGCATTTCCCTCATGTCTTTATGCATTTGCACAAGTAGGATCTGTTAGGTTCTGGTTGTCTGCATCGGATCAGGGGAGATTATAGTTTGGAAGCCACAGAAGTGTTTTAAACTAACCTCAAGTCAGCTACTATGTTTGTCATAAATTTGACTCACTTAGGCTACATCCACAGTAATATGTAAACTTTTAAACTTCTGCTATTTTTACGACTGAATTCCACACATATTTTAACAGCCTTAAAACAGAGGGTTTTGTAAACATTGCTGGGCCTGGCTTAGGTTGAAAACTCTGGTGTAGTGATGTAGTCTGGATGAGAAGAAACTCAGATTTATAGAAACAACGTAGACACCCATGTTTGCCTCCTGATTGGGTCTTATCAGTCAGGACGTGTCCTTCCCTGATTCGTCATGCCCTTATCAAGTGAACCTTTTCTGGTAGAAATCAAACAACAATGCAACATAACGAATTAAAAGAGTTGCTGACCTTGTTGTCTTTGCTAGCAGCTATTGTGCATTTACGGCACATGCATGCACAGTGTACGTGGATGGTTTAGCATGGATAGACTATGTCTGACACACAACTAAAATATTTGTCTGGATGGAGATACTTTTTGTTTTAAACAGAAACATATATGTGTGGAAGTAGCCTTACGCTGTTTCTTTCACATCTCATGTTTTTTATGTGAACTAGACTCTGCGATGCATGACCTTAAAGTTGGAGTAATAATTGTTTAGATGTCTTGTTAGTTCTCCTGTCAAGATAGTTGCTGCAGCTCAAACTCTGGTCTTGTGTGTTTAAAGAAAGTGAAATCAACTCAAGGGTCATAAAATGTTGAAGTGCACGTTGTATGGGAATAGCTTTCCAGTTGAAAGCTGAAGTGGCTCATGTTGGGGGAAGAGTCATTTAGAAACTGTTTGCAGTTCACCAGTCTGGGATTATATTGTTGGTTGAATTATTTTTTCATTATAACGAACCCACAAACATTTTTAGGATTTAAAAAAGTATGCTGTGCAGTATGTCTATGATTGAGACCCATGCATCAGTGTTGTGTTTACCTCATGGGTGGTGGTGCTGATTATGCACCATTTCCCTCTAAATGTTTACATTGCATCATCGCTTAAACTCAATCTGTCGCCTTCATGGCACAATGATATTGTTGAATTATATAGTTAGGTCAAAGCTTTCGTGAAGCTGCTGTAAACAGATGTGTCTCTCTTTGCCCGGTGCAGCTGTTTACTGACCCGCGTGCCAAGTCCACAGAGCAGTTCGGGGAGTGACTGTCGAGAACTGGTTCTCATGCAGACTTGGTTTTCCTGTTTGAAACTCGGGAGCAGATTCTGAGTTATGCTTTTTGTTGGAATATAATCCAGTTGAGTCGTAAAAAGATCCTTTTGTGCTATTTGTCCCTGTGCCAAGTTGAACAGTTTCAAGTGCAGCTATTATTAAACGCAGATGACAGAAACTATTTGGCAAGGCAAACTGTACACATCATCATGTGTGTTTTTTTCCCTTTTGTTTCTTGTGATTGACCCATGTGATTCTCTCGTGTGCATTAATACAGTTTCCGATATTTTAATAAATCAAGACTCTCACAGACTTGTTTTACATCGTTTCTCATGTTTTCAACTGTTAAGCTAATGACACAGAAAGCCAAAGTAGTATCTGTCATAATTCTGCTCTTGACTTCCAGAGTGTAGTTGTGGTCTGTTGTGGAGATAGAACGACGACAGTAAGAGAACACATATGGCCAAAGATGGTCTACACTAACCAGACAAACAGGCTGCAGGGGTCTCTGTTCCCATCAGATTCATGTGTGTGTGTCGTTTGAGGGGAAAAAAAGGATAAACAGAAGTTGGGCTGAATTTATGATAATGTGCATTCCCCGAATTCTTGCAAAATAGATGGAACCTCTTCGAGACTAATGGTGTAGGACTATAAATATGCATGCAGTGATGTGCAAGCTGGGATATACCACAATGGCAATCAATAACTTTGTTGTCATTGCTGTGGACAGTGAAGAGAAAGCAAATGGGATGAGGAAGACTGGAGTGCTCCTCAGAGCAGCACCATTAGACAGCGACCAGTGAGAGCAGCTCTCTGTTCGCTCCCTCTCTCTTTCCGCTCACAGCGCCTCTTGGCAGGAACAGGCAGCAGGAATGTGAGGCTGCTCTGTGCTCCTCTTTGCTGGTCTGCAGGGGTGTGAGCGCCTGGTCCTGGGCTGGGGCTGCCGCTGGTGCTGCTGGCCGCTCGGCTCAGGCTAGGATGGGCTGGACTGCACAGCAATGCAATGTACTGGCTGATTGTTGTTTCTACAGCACTGGGAGGGAAGAGGAGCCGCTCCCTGGCGCCCCAGCAAGGCATGGCCGCCCCTTCCTGTGTGAGGCGCTGATGGCTACCAGATGGTGGGTGAAGAGAGAGGAGGAGGGGTCCCACACTTTGTCCCTCTTATTCTCTCGTCATCCTTTGTGCCTTTTTTATAGTCCTATTTTTCTCCTTTTTTTTGTGCAAAATCTTCTCTTTTCTTAGCCTCATCTTTATCTCTTTTTTGCCTCTGTTGCTTCCACTTCTAATTGTCCCCCTTCATAAAGGAGGTTGAAAAGGAGACTGATGGTGAACCTGAACTTGCAGGCGTCCCAGTCTGTGTACCATCAGAAACAAAAGTTGTCACTGTGACTCACGTGTGATCAAAGACTCGCTGAATAATTGTATACTCTGAAGGCCTATTCATGTGGTATGTTGTCTTTAAAAGTCTGCGTGTAACATTACGCTTTATTGTCACTGTAGCTGCCATCACCAAAGAAGTCGGCACACACACCTGTTCCCCAGCAGCGAAGTACCACATGTGGTGCCTGGTGGTGGGTTTGAGGAAGGACTCGTGAGAACTGAGCTGTGTGACCAGTTCACTGTATAAAAACCTGCTGCTCACCAACAGGAGGCCCTCTTAACTCACAGCATAGACCTTTATTACCCCTTTAGATGAGTTTCCAGGATACGCACACATTCACAAATGACTTTACTCACTCGCTTGGTTAAATGACCCCTTTTAACCCTGTTTGCTGATTGAACTGTTGGTGCTTTTAAGCCGCCTCTCCCTCAAGTAGCTTTTGAGGAAGCACAAGCATTGTCTGTCTATACTAGATTGTATATTGTAGCCAGGAAATCAGCATGATGATTTTATTGAAAACACTTAGAGATTAAAAATACACAACTTTCTGTAATTGATCAAGGTTTAATAAAATGCAGACTGTCTCACAAAGAAGGGGTTTCAATTTGTTGGCTAACTGATTATATTGAAGGTGGTATTTTTCCATGTACTGTATATATTCCAGGTTTAAGGGATTTCTAAGTTTTGATCAGTGAAGTGGGAGAAGGTAAAGGGTGCCCCCGGGATTCAGCAAAAGATTGATTGATTGATTGATTGATTGATTTGCTGATTATATCATTAATTACTTGATTTAGCTCTATATAATGTAAACAAATTGTTAAAACATGCCTACAGCAGTTACCCAGAGTCTAAGGTGACATCTTGAAATGTTTCATTTAGTTTCACCTGCAAATCTAGGAGATTTTCAGTTTACAATCATAGATAAGCGAACCAGGAAATATTAACATTTGAAACCAAAACAGAAGATGTAGCCAATGAGGCTTCGGCATTTTGCATTACATTGACTTTACAATCTATCAATTATCTAAATAGTTGGCAATTAACTTCCTGTTGATTGAATACCTGATTAATCAATTAGTTTTTCAACTTTAAATATGAGGTTCCGATGTTTTATAGTGTTATCAATCACCTATCAATCAATCGAAGGCAACAGCTAGCTCTGTGTTTGGACTTTTGTTAGTGTTTCCTTTCTTATTCACACGTGGACCACAGCTTGCATCTGTGAGGCCTTTATTGTATTGTGAAGGATTTTAAATCAGCAGTTAAATTTGACATCACAAGTTACATTTCGACTTGATGTTATCAGTGTGACCGTGCCTCGGGGCCAGAACTCATGGAGTGGAAAATGTTTGACTAATGTGGTGTTTATGATCAAGTTAGTCTGACAAAGAGAAGCTATTGCTGCCAAACGTCTTGTGACTCTGACCTTTTGAAAACTATCTCTTTGTTCGGTTGGCTCCTTTTTATATGGTGAATTTGAACACAACCAATTTTCCATTGTGTCAAAACTACAAGTTATGTGCCTTTAGAATCGTATGAACAATGCCAAATAAATTCAGATGATTGGATGAGTGCTACGTTTAGATCTATCTTTTTCCAGATTCTCCAGGCTCATTGAAAGAGACATTCCCAGGGAGCATTTGTCATATGCTCCAGCTCATACTGAGCCATAGGAGTTTGGTCCTTGAAAGTATAGATGTTCTGATACAGATTCCAGCTTCAGAAATGCCCCAGATGCAGTTGAAAATGCAGGTTTGGTCATCCGTGAGTACACAAATCTACGTACTAAAGTATTTGGCACTATTGTTGCCAATTACAACACTAATGGTGTCACAATGCATTTGAAGAATCGTGTATGTATTTGATTTTCAAAGGGGTCAACCTGAGCCAGGCCTTACAATAATAACAATCATTACTTCCATAAAGGGTTAGTAGCATGCAGGTGTAAAAATATGCTATATAAATATTTTTTTTAAATGCCCATGTATTGGATTGGTACTTGGTATTGGCCAATTATTGGAATCTGTTTCAAGAAGGGACAAATGGTATCATCTCTTCTTGAAAGTGGGATGATGAGCATGATCAGGGTTTAAGGAAGAAAAGTCTGCAACTGTGTCTGTTCACATTTAACTCCAAAGGTTCACCTGTCATTTCCCACACACCCACACAGATGCAGCTGGCACTCTAGTTATGCGGTGCTGTGTGATCTGACCCTAGCCGCTGTGTCTGCAGCCCCTTAATATAGCCCACTGCTGTCATGGTAGTTTTTGCCTCTCTTCCCTGGCTCAGTGCTGCGTGAGCACCAATATGTTTGCATGTTTGTCCCATCTTGAGGACAGGCTGTGTTGAGGGGGGGTCAACCTGGAGGCTAGAGACTACGTGTGAAATATTGCTACTGACCTGTGTTATTTCCCAACTTGCTGTGAGACAGACAGGGCCGCAATAAAATGGATTGCGTCTGTATCGAATTTTCATTAATTTGTCTTTTTAATTGGTTTTTCAAATCAGTTTCTTTTGTTGTGTGTCTAAGAAGAAGAGTCCGCAGAGCAAACTGAAGTGGACGGAGAAAGATGGATGGCTCTTTGCTTTCACCAGTGGTCCTGTTGTGGCCACTGTCCCTGATTGCATTAGAGTTACTATGGTGCTGCCTGATATCTTTGGCCTGGCCTCAAGCCAGAGGACGTGGTTAAACTTGCACACATGTACACACACAATCATACACACAGTGAGAGAGACTCAGGGATGCACCAGAGACCCCTGCTCTCAGAGAGTATTTGTTTTCAGCCTGACTGGAAGCTGAGTGCGTGGAGGACCTACTCCTCTTGTCCACCTACTTTCTTGGCTTTTCTCGGAACTTTCCCTGGCACTCCTCTTTTTTCATGCTTGTTTTTGGTGTGTGTTAGAAACCTGTGGAATACCTTGACCCTCTTCGTCTCCGCTCTAAACCCATGGCTTTTGGATAATCAACTAGTGTTTAAAAGGGTTAGGGGAGTGCCAGAGCAGAGCACAAGGTTGGTAATATTATTACTTCACATTAAATAACTATTTATTGATATCACAAGATGTCAATTTATGTGCCGGTAAAATGAAATAGCTGAATTCATAATGTTGGAAAATGTTGTGGTTTGTAAATAGTAATCTTCTGTGTTGTGATGAACCACCCAACACTGTGGGAAGCTGCAAAGGGAATTTCCAACACAAGCTTTTTATGATCAGCAGCTTTGGTTACAGGTGTTTTATGTAATACACCCACTTGCAATTTAGGTTAGATTTCAAGAGAAGTTTGGTCTCGTACTAGTATTTTTCTGCAATGCATATAATAACAATGAGTAGTTTCACAAGCTGTATCTTAGTGGGGCTGAAATGGGAAAATATGCATATGTGTCAAGTCTTGAATTAGTTCTTAAAAGCCATGTTTTTGCACCTGATTTAGTATTGCTTCAATTTCATATATGCCAATATGCCAGTCATGTTCTAACGTGACTATTTTTTTTAACTCAACTGTTATGTACCCATTTGGCCAGATTGCACTGTGCACAGGCCAATAGAAGCTGAAAGGAGAATTGTTTAAGCCACTCTCGTCAGCGGTCAAGGAACAGCGTGATCATGTGAACCAAATCTGCCATGCCAAAGGAATGTGTTGAATTCTAACGATGCAGCTTTGACAAGTGCATGTGACTTTGTGCGAGAGCTCAGATTGGCGATGGCAGCAGACGCAGAGGCAGATAGGATCAAAAACGGGAGACGATAGGCAGCACGTAATCGAAAGAAAGAATGTCATGTAACTGTCAAGGTTGTGGCGGAGCAAAGTGTGCAACGTTTTTAACCTCCTGCTTATCTGAAAAAGGCATTAGAACTGTTGGACCGAACAACGGGGAGATACTGTGGGAATGTGATCAACTTGAGTTTTGGGGAGTTGCGTATCCTGAAGTCAGATGAGCCGGTCTTTATCTCCAGCACAGCTTTGGTTCTCATGCCTGAGAGTTGGCTGCCAACTGCATTCACAAACCGTCCTCAGAGTATGCAGATTGAATAGGGCACGGTATGAACAAGGGTAATTAAGTACATTGAGTCTGGGAATCTTTTTCAGACAAGATTCCCATTGGCTATATACTGTATAAAGGAGCCATAGTAATTGTGGTGTTAGTGCATTAGTCAGGGAGTAACAGTGTCTTTCTGTCAGTATGTTTCTTTTAGATGAGCAGTTAAACGTAAGACAGTCAAACAATTGTTCCGTCAATAAGCGGCTGATGTCATTTTTTGCCAAGAAATGAATTAGGTCATTGGCAGTTATTTAGTGTCTGGATAGGCAGTAAAATGGTTATAAAGACCCTGAAATGAAACGGAAACGATCTCTTTTACTGCAATTTATAAATGTATGAATTTTACCAAAACTGGACCAGAAGGTTTAAGCGAGGGAACCTTTATCCCCTTTTTCCACCAAATAAACTTTGGTTCTTGAAACTCGGGAAACTATTGTTATGCAGCATTCCAGTAGCGAGATGTTATAGTTACAGATACTGTATTTGTTAGTAGCATCTTTTATCAAGTATTTCTCACTCAGTATTTCTTCCTCCTTGTCTTCTTCATCCTCTGGCCAAAGATTAGAATATGTTAGTTCACTGTAACTGTTCACATTAGAAAAGCCTTGGTTCCTTTTGGTAACCGAATTAGGGAGTACTGTTGTATTTTATTTTATAGTGGGTGTGAGAACCGGAACAGAACCTGTTCCGTGTTGGTAACAGTAGATGCACAACCTCTTTCTCTGTGTCCTATAAGCTTAATGTTGTTTCCTACTCTGCAGGGTAAAAGGTATTGATTGGTGACCTGGATTTTGCTCCTGCCACCACAAGCCAACATGGGCTTTACACCTCGCTTGAGGAGCGATAACAATGAATTACAAGAAAGTGGCAAAGATACTTAAGCAATACAGCAAATTTTGGCTGGCTATGATTTTGGCTTTGCCTATCTCCTCTCACAAACAACTAATATATTTAAATTATTCTTATTCAGACTTGTTATTTATAGGGTAGCTTTATGTATGCAACTCATCATTCGCAGGGTGTACAGACTCAGACTTGTGCTATCAATCAAGAAAATATGAGGTTGCTTTAGTATTTGTGTATTGAATTTTCTTCTCTCCATCAAACTGTTAACTGCACGTTGTTCTCCTCGTCATCATGAAGGAAGGCTGCTTTTAGTTTTGTTTTGAGTCTCCTAAGGTCAAATCAGAGGGATGAGATCAGAGCAGTTTATTTGAATATACATGCATCTTGAAAAGCAGTTAATGGATAAATATGGTATTAACAGTGGGGTCAGAACCTGCCATTCGGCCTCTTTGCAGGTGCATGCATTAGAGAAAATATGTGAGTGCAGGGGAGCTGAGTACGAATGACTTCAGGCTTTTAGAACAAATCTACAGGCATGCACACACACACCCACAGAGGCCGACACGCAGCAAAAGAGAAGGGTAATTTAAAAGGAAAAAAAAAACTGACGTGGTTTTGTCATTTGCATAATAGTTTAGTTGGAAAAAAGATATTGCGTTGTCACCATTGCTGCCTGCATCTGTGGGAAGGATTCCACACATTCTACGCTAAACATGAATCACTGTATGGAAATCACATGAACGCACACGCAGCACACAACCTCTCAGGTATGTGTTCACACCACGCACATTCCCTTTCAACTGAACGTGAAGCAGTATCATCTGAATGTGACAATAGAGAGTGGAGGTGTGTACCAGTTTCAGGGGACTGGTTGAAAAAGGAGGTGTGTCATATTAAGTCGGCTGAGGAACAAGCCAAGGCATGCTCGACAGCTCAGCTCATAGAACAGGACACTAACACGGTTAATTCACCCACTAACAATCAACATGTTGTGTTTCTAATATGCAAATTCACCGTTCACTTATTCCCCTAATAATGAAATGGCTTGAAATATTCATTTACTAGAATAACTGGTAATGTAACTTCACTTGAACCTTGTTTTATCTTCTGTTCTGCTGAGTAACCAGGCACCACGTCTTTGAAAGCAACACCACTGCCGACACACAAGTGTGTATCAGAGTCCATTTCCTTATCTCTGCATGCGGCATCTCAAGCCATTTCCTCCTGGACGGACTCTAGCAGGAGAGGGGCTAATTAGATCATGTCGAAGGCAACCTCTCACTGGCCGCTAAATGTGATTTGGAATAATTTTCATTGGTCTCATTGGATTAGACTGCTGCTGCTCACTGCACGGATAAGGATTAGGTTAGACGCACACACAGAGTGGACTAAACGAGTTAACATGGTACCTAGTATCCATCTCTTTTTTTTGGGGGGGGGGGTGTTAATCATCAATTGTGTTAAATAAAATAAATCTTAAATACAAAAACTATAAGCTTCACTTTCTTTTAAAGAAAGTTAATATGAAGTAAATAAGCCAAACACTCACATAAATAAACACGCGTACGTCCACACACTCAACCACAGATGCTTTTGGGGTCAGGATTTCAAGAAGTCATCCATCTCACCATGTAGTGGTCCCCCTGCAGGAAGAAGCAGGACTGTTACGAGTCTGCCGCTCAACCCACAACCTGCTGTGGTGTGAAATCCTGTGCTTCACTGAGACATGCAAGGCTGTGCCACTGCAAGCTCTTATCAGGACTTCACATGTAGAAAATACCTCCTATATGGAGTCTGGATTATTGTAGACTGACCTGTTTGTACTGACTGACGCATGTGCAGGAGTGAATCAAACACCACTCTGGAAAATTCACAGTGCACTTTTTGGCATGTGGGCACAGAATGTTGAGCACTGCAATGTTGATATTTTTGGGTTCTACCCACCTATCTGCAGCCAGCATGTTGTAGGTGTGCTGCACTGAAGAAGCGGCGTGAAATGGGTGTTGGGGTGGGCAGTTGTTGCCAGGGGAGGTGGTATGTTATTTTCAGTCCATTGTGTCTACTTCCTGTGGGTCAGGGGTTATTGGAGCAGGGTGTTGCAGACTTTACGGAGTAAGAGGAGGGGAGGGAAGTCAGCAGTGTAGGCAGGAAAAGTGGCCATACTCGCTCGACAACAGTGGCTGGTCAGCAGCTGGCTTACCTCGCTTCCCTCAAAACATTTCGCTCCGGGCAAAGCTTGGACTCTTCAGAACCAGGTACAGAGATATGACTTGTGTTTTTAATAACCACTGACCTTGTTATTCTCAGCTTTTTCCGTTTTTTATTTTGATGATTTGAATACCGTTTCAACCAATTAATTAGTTTTGTGACTCGCAGCAGAAGGTCAGAGCTGGAGTAAACTATCAAATGATTATTCTGCCAACATTAGCATGGGAAATATTTTGTGCAAAAGTATGGATGGAAGATTCATGACTCTTACGTAACCAGAAAGCCACCTTGATCGTGGGGTTGTTTTGGGAATAGGCTCGTCAAGAGCGTCAATAATTGCACAGCAATTAAAGCACAATAAATCCTTTAGTGAATTGTATAGAAATTGCTGACAATTTAAAATTGATTGCATACTTACAAAGGAGTGTATGTTTATTAAGGAGCATGTGATTACGTGCACTAAATGAAGATCAGGCAGTGTGTTGCGAGGAATGACTCAACGAGATATTGTTGTTGAGTACAGTTTGTTTTTTCTGAATTAAGTCCCATAAAAATAAGACAGCGTTGCCCTTGCAAGGAAATAGCCATCATGAGTCTGCCACCACTTCCAGCGAGAGCACTGACAGCTCTTGTGTGTTTGTGTTGTATTCCTACCAGAAATCTTGACACAGCAAACTGATAGTAAACAAACTTCATTCTCTTAGAATATTTACATCTTCTCTAGAAATCGTTTCTCTGCAATAAGGTGCCACTTTGTTCTGATGGTTAGTTAGTTATTTTAGTGGTTATTGTATAGTTCTGTCACCTGACAGCGTGGAGATGCATGTTATGTTTAAACACAACTGAAGCAGTTTACCAGCTTGTCTGCAGCTATTTTTCTGTGCATAATAAGTAGCTCAGTACAAACAGTTAAAAACTGTCATCATTGTAAACTTTTACTTTTATCTCTGGGTTGGTCACTCATTCAGAAAAAAACAGATTTCCATGCTATTACAGTTTACGGGTTGATGGCTGCAAACAAGGACGTGTGTGATTATTGTTTTAGTGGAACCAGAATAATGCTGCTATACGCAAACTGTATATATGCATTAGTATTATTTTAGACCAGACCAGACCAAGAGGTTCAAAACAGGGATTTGTTCCTGCAACGGAGGTCAAACATTTTGCAAAAAAACCCACCTGCTGTATAATGTGAGCAAATCATCAACTTGGGTTATTGAGTTTTCATGGTGCAGCTGTGATTCCTTCTCTGCTTTCTCCTCTCAAAGCAAAGATGTTAAGTGTTTTAGTGCAGCATAGGAAAGACGAGACCATCACTATCCAGGTGCATTGTTTTCTGGACAAACTGTGAGACATTAGCCAAAGTAAGACGTTAATATAGAAGCGATTCTAAAGTTAGCATCTGACAAACCCCCAAATGCGACCACAGTGACAAAAGGAGGCAAAACAGGAAATCTTTTTGCTCAGAGTGTGTTTGGGGAACAGATGACCAGGAAGATAAAAAGCGCTAACAAAGTGGAAACTTCCACTAAGGGATGTTTTTTTGCCTTGTGTGTGTTTTTTCTCTCTTTTTCTCTGTTTCACAAAGCCCCATGTTTCCTGGAAAACACAGTCAGAGGTAGTGGGTTTAGTTTTGATGAAAAGGCGAATACTGCGAGTGCTCAACAGTTTCCCTTTATTAAACGCAACTACTGACACTTCTGTGCTCCCTCAGTCATACATGATGTGAAGCTGCGTTAATGTTTAAACCTGCTCCCTCTGAGTTAATGCTTTACCCCGTGAGCACAGTGTAAGCCTGAACACTGTGAAGAGAGGCTGGGGAGGTGTTGACAGAAATTTAATTGAACCGTTCTTGTTGTATAACAAGACAATCGCAGCACAGAACTACTTCATCCCTTCTTCACTTCCTCAGGCTCTCTTCTCTTACATCTTCCCCACCTTCTCTCTCTCTGTCTCCTCCCTCTATCTGTGGATACTCTAATGAATGATATGGAATCATTACTTCACTGAGAGTTCCTGTCCCCGCCCAACGAGAAAGAGTCAGTGCAGCTACGACAGCAGTTGCACAGTTGCACGGTTGTTTAAGCCAATGGACTAACAGCAGGACCATGGTTGTGGACTGTCAGGAATAGGTCCGAGGAACCACACATTTGGTTGAGAATACGTCTCCAACAAGACCTGAGAGAATGTAATACCTGCCATTGAACACATTGGTAAGCACCATTATTTCCTCTGCAGATATTTTTCATCAAAGTTTTGTGGAAAAAGCTGAAGTCTGCTCATATTTCTAGTTTAAACAGCATTAAGTACTTCCAGCTCCTGCTTCTGTAACTTAGACCCACTGTCAGGGAGGTTGTGGTTTTCTGTTTTCAGCCTGATTATTTAGTTTGAGACGTAAAATAGTTTGAAGAACCGTGACATTGTCTTGTTGTTGTAGGTCACCTGCTGCAGACCGAGAATTAAGAACACCTGTTCGGCCTTCAGACGTGCTTTCATTTGAATGTTGGTCTTTGTGTGCACTGTTTGCAAAGATAGCAGTATGACTACCAGGGTCTGTGTTCTTTGGACAGTTACCGTAGATTGTTAGGGCCAGGGTCAGATGGCGCCTGGCTGGGTGAGAATTTCACAGCTGCACATGAAAGCGCAGCGACTGTGGGAGCGATGGTTTGTGTGGCTGATGAAAGGAGGGAACTTGCTTGTTTTGATCGTAGAGTAGCTGCTCCTTATGGATCGATACACCGATGATGAGCGCACATATATATATATATATCGGATGATGTCTAAGTGATGCACTCACAGGAGGAGCTCCTTATGTAGACGCAGCTGCTGAAACTTGGTGTTGATCTGATGATTCAACATAAACTGAGCTATAACTTGTACACACACATACACACTGTCTTTACATTACACAACAGATGTCGGTTCACCAGTTTATTTCTGGCAAAGTAGGAATGCACAAATGTTACCTCCACCGTAAACCCAGCTGCATAAAACAACTGTTCTGTGTTGTTGGTATGGAGCCAACTTATTTGGCCTTGTTGCCTGTACAGAGGCTGGTGCAGGCTCACATTGCTGCGCCAGTTTCTTTACAGATCCTCATTATAACAATATTATATTATTATTATTTGCTATCTGGTTCTGTAATAATACATGATTATTATTTATGATAATTTTATATAATTATATCTTGAGAAAATTCTTAAATTGAGGTTCACAACTCTGAAGTCTAAATGAAAGATAAAAAATCTAATGTGTCCATAATCAGCTACAGCATTTTCAAACTGCCGTTTTACCTCATTTAATATGGTAAAAAAAGGATATAAATATATATACAGTATATGTTCTCAAAATAAAAGTCTGCACTTTCGGGTGTGAAAACGCCCCTTGTGATAATCTGTCATGTGGTATTTAATACAAAACATAAACTAGAATATGGGTTATTAGGAGCATATGTCGTTTGTGAGGCCTTGTTGTGTTAATGCAGGGTTAGCTGCAGTCCAAGTGTTTGCAGATGATCAAAAATTGATGTCTTGTTTCTGAGGATTTCTGGATTTTAGCTTTGGTTCTTGTGGAAGAATCAAGACTTGAGATCCTCACTGTTGTGTCTCTGACCTGTGTGGGAAGATGGGTTGGACGCACACAAAGCAAGGATGTGATGTTTCAGTGCAACAAAGCTTTTGTTCTTGTGTTTCTCTCGGAGAGGGAATGAAATGAAGAGGTTGACTCTCACATGGGAGCAGCGCTGTGCTGTGGATGTGAATGATAATTGATAAGTTCAGAGACACCCGGGAGTTAATTTCTTGGGTTGTTGTGGGTGTTCTTGGGATGGACGTGCAAGTGTTCAATAGGACACACACACAGGCACAGATAAGCTAATGTTGCTCTTACTTCAGTCTGTTTGTCTGGGTGGTCCTATCTTTAACACTGTTCTCACTCTATTTCTCCTTGTTAATTTCCTCTGCTTTCTTTGGCCTCCCTCCTATTATGGGTGCTAGGAAAGCATACTTTTATTATATTATTTCCTACTAAATGGTTTATTTTGGTGGATAATCTTTGTCGGTTGTTTGTATGAAGACAGTATTACATGACTGTGCGATACGAAGCGTTTATTTTGCTGTCAACGGCAATACCTTTTTGTCTTTTGGATATTCTTCCGCATGGCACTGATGCAAGCAGGTAAATTATATGAAAGTAGATAATTCCAAACCGGAGGACTCAGACCAGCCAAGACAAAACAAGGAGCTTCTTCAGTGGCATGGTGGTGTTTTGAAAGTCCATAAAAATGTACTTATGCAACAGACTGTGTCCCCACAACAAACTAATAACACCACTAACCTATTTTACCACTTATGCAAGAATTATGTCAAACAACACACAGACACACACACACAGAGAGTCTGTGGATGAGAGCCAAAGCACAGTCGAGTTCTCAAAACAAACCACAGTCTGATGTTGCAACAGGCTTCTGTCCTTGATGCACCTTATCACAACAAATCTCAGAGATGGGAGATAAAAGCTGCTGTTGTAACTTACACCTGCAAATATATTACCTCACAAGTTCAAATTTACAGAAAATGTGCCATATCATAGTATATATTATATGCAATTATCTATTTTGATAAGTGAGATTTTGCTCATATCATACAGTATGACACACTTTAACTTTTCATTATTATCCTTCACTGTTTCCTAGGTGTGGTAAAGACATGTCTGAGGAATTGAGTGGTGGACAAAATCATCAAATCATCTCGGATTTTCCTGGTTGTTTTTCTATAATTATTTCCTATCTGCAGCCCTGTTGCGGTAGAAGTAGTTCAACATACATATTACATCACAACTTGATGAAATGCACATTATTTCCTCCAACATGCATTTGTTAAGTTAGTAAACAAGTTTGAGTACTTGCAACCTGGACTCTAAAGCAGAATAGAAATTGCAGGACCTCAGTATTGGGTTAAAATCTGGGTTTATGCACTCGGCACACTTCTTATATTTCCTGACTTAGACAGGGTATCTTTGCAGAATTAGTGTTTGGGGTCACTGCTCTGCCAAGGGAGACCTTTTGTGAAGCGGCCGTGTAGAGGAAGCTGTCCATGCTGTGGCATCTCTGACCTCGTTTCTATTGAGAGTGCAGATGGGAAACAGAATCGTAAAGTCTCCACAGGAAGCAGAGGGAGGCTCACATCCAGGGAAGAGGATGGAGCCTTCAGATGCAACACCAGAAAGAGAGATGCAAAGAAAGTGATTTGTCCATAATTATGAGCTTGAGCTGAATGTAAATGAAGACATGGATATTTCATTGCTGTAATCTGGGGACAGGGCTTTGGGCTTCATTCAATTAGGAAAGGGAACATGAAAGGTGAGAAAAGGAAGGTTTTAAAGCCATCTTGACCTGCTTAATGTGATGTCTTTAATGTTGGTTAGGATATAACACTGTGAAAGATCAGTCTAAATCAATAGAACTAAAGAGACAGGTTGTTTATCTTCAATTTTACTTTCAATCAAATGTTTAATTTGTTTAATTGGGTAAAATTAGAATAGGATATTGATTTGAATAATAACTGATAGTCATGATTATAAAAAAGAGCCAGACTGTTACAAAGATGGAATAATTGGTAATAGTAATAGTAATAATTGTTGAATATGTCGGGGTGCACTCCCACTACATTGCTGTAAACTAAACACAAACCCTCTGGTCTCTCGTTGTCCCTCCCCCTCTGATTTAGCCGTGGCAGTTAAGAGGGTCTGGGACAACCTGATTACATAGAACAGGAAGTCAGGGGAGGGAGCGATCTCAAACTGCCGACACACACACACACACACACACACACACACACACACACACACACACACACACACACACACACACACACACACACACACACACACACACACAGAGCAACATGATAACGTCACAACTTAGGCGCAAAAACTAAAAACAACAACAACAACATGCTTGTTCTCTCATAACAGCACTTAACTGCTACAAGCTTGGAAGGTAGGCTCACTGTTATTCACTGATATACAAAGTATTCATCATCGTACGTAAGATTTAAAGGTGATATTTGTCATTTTTAAAATTATATTTGTTCCTTATGGTGCACTCTCAGTTTCGGTGATGGCGGTTAGTCTTTATGCAATGCATGAGAAGTAGAAAAAACATTAAGCTGCAAATGTCAGTTGCTTGTTTCTAAGGTTGTTTCTAAGGTACAAGGTTGTGACACTGGATGTTTGTATACTGTCAGGAGTTTGTTTACTTTAACTCTAAATGAGATGTAACGTGATGATTGTATTGCTTTAAGCTAAATATAGTCCACTCTGCATTATGTCTAAAACAGACTGAATTAGTATTAATTCATATTAATAGATTATATTAATAGATTCATTCATTTTTACTGTCACTGTACACGTGCAATACAATTTGTACAGCAATCCTGTAGACGCCTAATTGATAACACAAACGGCTGTGGCTGTGGGGTAAAGCGGTCGTCCTCCAACCAGAAGGTTAGCGGCTCGATCCCAGTCTTCCCTAACTGCACGCCGAAGTGTCCTTGCCCCTCATAGAAAAAGTGCTGCCCATAGAATCTCTCTCTCTCTCTCTCTCTCTCTCTCTCTCTCTCTCTCTCTCTCTCTCTCTCTCTCTCGTAAACACGGATACACCTGGAATCTTTCTAAGGTGAAAGCTGGTGTAGTTTATTGAGGAACTGGTATTCAGACACTTATTTACTTTGTCCTTTGTGCTTACCAGCTGTTGTGCCAGCCATAGTTCATGTCAGGTCGAGCGTGCAGTGAATTTATCAAACAACATGACGGTGATCTCACCAGTACAAATCAAGAGTGTTTACCTCAGAGTCAGAGAGTGGTGGTAGAATTTGGCTGACTATTAACCACAGTGTACGATGCTGGACCCCATGCATGCACATCTTTCATGGAAGTCCCTTGTCCTTCCAGCAGGCGGAGGGCTGATGACGCTCGCTGAACACTCACTTAGCCAAAGGACACGCACTCTTACTTGTACGTTAACTGCCCTCGCTGGTGCTCAAGGAAGTAAAAATAGCTGTTTAGCAAGAATCCCAGTCATGTCTCGCTAACAAAGATTGATTTATACAATTTGCGGCACTCAGCATAGAGGAGCTTTTGTCCCTCCTCTCCTTCTCTTTCTGCAGACCTCGTCACCAAGGCCAAGAGCGCCAAAACCTCTGACGCGCTCGACACTTCTCTCTTAGAACAGTCTTTGTTCAGCGCAGTCGTAGGGCCCTGATAGTGAGGCTTAGGGAAGCACTGTGGTCGGCAAGATTGCATATTTGTTTAATGCATTTGTGTCAGACTGCAGTGTCATGGAATTGTTTTGTAGGTTCGTTGCGTTTCTGCGTCAGCAGATGCAGCCATTTGATATTCCAAATATTTGCCCAAATAGCTGAAAATGTCAAATGCACTCTCTGAAATTCACTCCCTATTTTTGTTTCTCCAAACACCCACAGTATGTCCCTCCATGCCACATGATTGCTAGAATCTGACAGTGCAAAGGAAGAGATATTGTGATGTAGTCGTGTCATTCATGATTTTAAACTAAAAATTACTGTTACTGTTTTGGTGTTGCTTTAGTGTAACCTTTCATTGACTCTTCCTGAATCATGGGATGTTTCCAGATTCTTCCTAGATATTGTCATTAGAAAACTAGTATTTATTAAGGAGCTATTACAGGAAATCAAATAAAAGGGAAATATTTTCTAATATAGCAGTAAGTAATGAAATTCATGTATGCTCTTCCACACGGACGCTGAGTAAGATAACACCTGATTTATTTACATTTTTCTCACCTCCCTCAATGTGACCTCATTCCCTCTAATGAGACTGCCCTGCAAAGTAAACAGATCAATACTGGAACTCTGGAATCTATTGTGTGTTTAATATCCTGCTTGTGTGAGATACACTGTGCGAGTATTTTTTTTCTTCTTGTCATATCCACTGTCCACAAAAGGTGGTCTGGTTTCTGCGTGGCCATGTCTGGTGTGGATTTCTGGCAGATGCAATGATAGCACATACTAATTTGTTCTGTTATCACCAAAAATCTTGACCTTCTCTCCCCCGTCTTCACCCTGTGCTCATCCTGCGCCCCGTCGCTCCCTCGCTCCGTCCCCATCGCTGTGTTTTTCTGAGGAACAAACAGAGAAGCTGTGCTAGTCAGGATGAGTCAGTGCAGCTGGGTTGCAGGTCATTTACCCACATCCCACTCAGATAGGACAGATGGCCCGGCCACTCGCATGCTGCTTAGTGCTAACTCTGCATCCAGAGTGTGTGAGCTAAGCTAAAGCTAGCACGTAACTGAGCTGGAGAGAGCCCAGCTGATAATATAAACAGAAATCTAATGTAGTTTATTGACACAGGTAAAATCCATAAAACTAAATATCTGAGATTTATCACTCATCCCCCCCAGCATTTAAAATGTTTTAATCTTGTGGCTGATATGTGGAATTTCTCACTTAGTCAAGTCATGACACAATAGAAAATACTTGAACATTCAAAAGCAGCCTCTTCCGATGTCCCGTATCTGCTCAAGAGAGTGAGAGACACGATGGTTTTCAACAGGAAACGGCTGCAATTCAACTCCCACTAGAAACCTACTGAATGATGAACACTGAAAGAATCATCTGTCTTAATTGAAAGGACAACATAAGTATGAAATGGGGAGAGAAGGGAAAACATGCAACCCCACTATATCTTTACATAGGACATATTTGTTTGCTGCTGCATTAGTGTTTAAAAATCTCTAATGCCACTATTCACATATTGTCCAACACCATGTCCTGATGAGACAGTCTTGTGTGATTTCCCAACTGCTGCTGCTGCAGGAATACATAACCCCATATGTCTCTGTACCATTTACCATTAGAGATATAGAGGAGGAGTTTAATTATGCAGTTTAACAGCCTGTGATGAGAGCAAATTCACATTAGCAATTAGAGCACTTAAGGGCTTTTTAAGCTGCATTAAGCTATCTAAACCATGGAGCACAATTAGCCTTTTAAGCGCAATAAAACTGGAGTAGGTGGAGCTTAAGCGGTGGCGTTGGCAGGATGCTTCACTTGCAACTAGTTTCATGTATTTAACGAATGAATTAGACTAATTCCTGTTGTAGGAGGCTGATGTGGTCTCTTTTATCAGCTGCATACCAAAACATGGAGCCTATTCCATTGTATGCTTGGTCAAATCTCACTGTCATTTTTATTCAAAGTGTGATTCCATATTGTCTCTTTCATTTCTTTACTTCCGCGAGTATACTGTATATTTTGGTGATGATGTAGTGCCAAGCAGGACTTTTCTAATGTCTGATATTTGAAGGCTGAGGCATATTAACACATCGTTATGGGGCTGTTTGATAAGACCACAATTTCATGTGCTGATAGAGGTAATTTCATGACAAAGATTACAATACATTTCATTTCTTGTTATTCCTTGACCTCGGTGCCATGTCTTTTCGAATGTTATCTCTTTCCATCCTCATGATTCGTTGTCACATGTTAATATTGCGGACAAGTTTCCTGCATCGTCTGAGTTTGGGCTTTGTTTTGAGCTTGTGACTGTACTTTCGTGGCTTTTGTCCATAGACAAAGCAAAGCCGTTGATAAATGATTACCAAAAAGAATGATTAGTGGCACAACAGAAATAACAATAAAGGACTAGAGGAGTGCACAGACTTTGACTTTTGGAGTATTGTTTCTGTTGATTCCAGTCTAAAAGAAATAGTTTGACACTTAATGTTACTAACTTTTTTACTACATGTATTCTCTTTCATGCTGAGCGTTGGATGGGACCTTTTGCCTTTTGGCTGAGTAGGATGAGACCTTTTGTTCCTGGTTGAGTTGGATAAGACCTTTAGCCTTTGTCATGATCCAGTGATGTTGGATCTCGAGGCCTCTGACGGCAGTGTGACTCCACTCAGTTGGCATCTTGTCCCAAACCTCCCACCCTCCCCTTCCCCTATCATAATCTCAGTCAGACCCTCAATACCATCTCTGTCCGTCCCCCACGGGCGAATATTGGGTCCCTTCCTGTGTCTGACCCTATCAGAAGACACTGGGACACCAGGAAGTGGGGGGAGGGGGAGGGGGAGAGAAAGGGGTTGGCGGGGACAGCTGCCATGCCAGAGGAGCCCTCCCCAACCCAGTCCAGTATCGTCCCATGCCGTCCCATTCCTAACTGTGGGGCAGTGAACACTAGACTCCCACAAACTGAAGTGGGCTTTGATTGTTGGATAAGATAAGCGGCTCCAAATCTGTTGGTGTATTAAGGAAAGCAGAAATGGATGCATCTTTATCTGCCAGTTGTTGACACTGCTATCTGGCATTGACTTTTTAGGGTTAACCTTCTATTCCACGCTGGCTACAATGGATTATTTGATAGTAAAAGCAGGACCAGAGGTGACATCGTCTTCTCTGTAAGCCTTGGCAGGAGGTATGTACTGGTGTGTGGCAAAGCTCATGTTGTCATACTGGCCAAATGTGTGTATGTGGCATGGGTTTGAAAGTACTCTGGTGTGTTTGATATCCGTCATGTTGATATCAAATGTTTTTACATGCACTTAAAACAACAGTGTGTGGAAAAGCTTTTGAGTAAGGCTGTTTTGATGGACATTGGTGTTGTTGATGTTTTTTCTGTCAGCCTAATCATTCTCAGTGATGCAGGGTCTTGTAAGGCCATGTAAACTAGTAACCTAGTTTAAGTATTGTAGTTTAGAGAAGATTTCTTGGCCTGGTCTTTCATAAAAGCGTGGATGCATGCCGTTTTTTTCATGGTAAAAAACAATAGTATCTTAAAAAATACGTAAGAGGTAGTAAAGTAATCTGTTAACTGACTACAGCTGGGTGTCAATGTAACAGGGTAGATGTAGTGTGTGTAAATGTGCTCTCCAATTGTGTTCTGATTTCTCCCGCTTACCTTGCATCTTGTGTGTGTATAAATGTAGTTGAGACTAAATTCGTAGGTATGATGGCGCCTACATATTAGGATTTCATCTCTTATTTGAACAGTGTTTTCATTTGCTTTTTACTATATAAATGCTTGTTTTTATGCAAGTGTCTGGTGCTGAGTGTTGGGAACAAATCAGTGGCAGAAAACAGAGCAAATGTGCACGAGGAAATCTGTGTGAATGTGACTGCCCACAGATGGTGGAGAGATGTTCCAGCTACTACACAGCTTGTCATCCTCGAGCTAGTAGTGTAACCATGCTAATGTAGCAGCAGGTGCAGAATCTCTTGTGGAATCGCAAACCACTGCTTAAAAATGAGATTAAGGTTTGTTTAAATGAAAGATATATATATACGGTATACCTTGTCTGTTCACATTCTGTGCCCTCCTTTAAGGGGAATTTTCTGATGTGTATAGAATAATTCAATAATAATCTAAGAATCACTCTACTTTGCTGCTGGATATTGCATTCAGAAAGCTGAGAACCAACAGAACCGACCATCTTATCTGATCTAAGGTCATTGCTTGTGTGTTTGTGTGTGTGTTTGTGAACTGCTTGTAGTTCAGTGACCAAGATGTTTGGTCATGCATGTTAAGTCAAGTCATGTCAATAATATTAGCATACAGCATAAACAAACACTTTTACTACTGACATTTTAATAAAATTCATTAAATGAATAATTTACTACTTATAATGGCATAGTCTGGATCCTTTCATTGACTTGTTTGTATCCTGCATAGTCAAACAAAGACTTTTGTGTTTGGTAAATGAAGTGAGAGATATGTTTACTTCTCAAACCCTGTGTGGTATTCTTTTACATCTTTTAGGTTTCAATGTAAATGTGCATCTTTTATACATTACATCCATATTTATTTTGTCTGTTTGTCTATTTGCTATATTTATTGTTTCTTGGAGGCATAATACATGATGCTTGCTTCCCTTTTGCATAATTAATGTGATTATTATACAGTGTTTTTCAAACAGTATTCATACAGCGGTGTCAGGGCATCAGTTTTGGGAAGTGCTGTTCAGTTTTTGATTGTGCAGACACTGCTCACAGCCACATGTGTTTTCAATGTGTTTGTGATTACTGCATATATTGCCTTGGTCTGCTCGGTCATGATGACTTGATGAAACTCGACAAAAACATAACATTACATTCATTGGCCACGATCAGCATTTTGTGGTTCTCTTTTTGGCTGCATGTTTTTGGACATGCACACGTTGCGTTACTCATTTTCTTTTAACTGTAAGTGACCTGTTGTCTTCTGAATTTCCAAAGGAGCTCATCTCCATGACTATTGAGCCGTTCTGTTAAACAGGTCTCACTTTCCTCTGTCTTGAGTGTACACAACACACAGTTGTCAACACTCACCCTGGGCGGGCCTGGCCTTGCTGTAACCCAAGCTCGTGGTCCTTCTGTTCCCCACAGGGTAACTTGACCCAGGATTGCTTTGTCATGTGCCAGAGAGAGAGAGAGAGAGAGAGAGGTCCCCTCTCCTCTCCACACCCACTGTCTTTATCCAGCCAGCACAGACACATCAGTGTTGTCTCTGCTCATTCACTTCAGCCTTTACGGTTAAATTTGGTATTTAAGCGGCTCATTTGGACTGATGTGGGAGTGATTATATAATGCAGGCCTTTTGAACCACACCGTGTGAAACATGTGCTGCATGTGTGTGTGCATAGTTCGAGGTGTGACTGATGTTTTGATCCTTTTTGTAGGAAACTCTGTGTGTTATCAAATACTTCGGTGCTTTTGTCCTTGTAGTTTTTTGTATGTATGTCTGTGGGTGCAGTCTAAAATCCAGGGCCTTGCAGGGCTGCTTGTTTCTTCATCCTGTTTTCGGAGGAAAAGGTCTGATGCTCTTCACGCTGTCTCGGTCCGGGACCTGGCCCACTAACAAAGGACACCCTGTGGATTGAAAAACAGCTAAGGGATAAAAAACAAAAAAGCTCCAAGCCCACAGCATTGTTAATACATTCAAACCCTATTCCCAAAACAACAACAGCAAAGCTTTAGTTTGCATTCCTCTCACTCTGTTGGTATGCTGACCGATCCATCTGATCTCTGAAGCGGTTGTTTGTTCACTGGGTCTCATCTATCATTTCAAACAGCACTTGGAAAGTTTCTGCTCTTTGGCCGATCATCTTATTTTGCTGTTCGTGTTTTTTAGTGCGACACTCTCTGGTTGTTGAAACTTGTACAAAGTGTCCTGACACAGTTGCCCTTGCTTGGGCAACAGGAGGAAGTGAAACACTTTTGGATAAATATCCTTACCTCACCACAACATCTAGTGATCTCTCAGACAAGTCATGCTCTTATTTTGTGGAGGCCTTATATTGAGCCATGACTCAGGAAAATCAAAACTCTGTGACCTCCTTAAGCCGTATTTAAATAAGTCAGTGTTAGATAAGTTCTCTAAAATAAAACTACAAACATCATAATACGAGCAGGGGTACAGTGTCAGTGTGCTGCTAAAATTATTTGGCTTCTGGTTTTGTATTTATTTTGAAGGCCTCTCCCCTCTCACTGACCTTTTTATCTTTGAAACAGCAACTCCATATGACAACCATGCATGATATGTAAACAGGTTTTGAAGCAATATTCTTTAAGTAAACAGTGACACAGGGCGACGTTTGGGACATTTCGTAAGTGTGGTCTCAATAATCCATTACTGATTTATTAAATTATCCCAGATAAGAAGAGCATTGAGTGGTCTCATCTTTCTCTTTAATACTTTTAATGTACTGTCACTTAAGGATTTTATTACTAAACTGTCCTTTATTTATGTACACTGAGTGGAAGTCATACATTTTATATGCTTATGTTGCTTTTATCTGTCTGCTATGCCTGACTTTAAACAGCCATGTCTTCTTCTCACTGGCAACAAATCCCATTTAACAGAAATGACCTAATTGCCTGTTTCTCCTTATAGATTTAGTTATTCACTCCATTCTGGGTGCTAAACCAAACTATGTGGCTTTTGTTCTGGTTATCCCAGGCACATATTTCTGGTTGCAGGCCTTTTCCCCTCTGGCCCCCATTATTCTTCAGTGCGGGCAGTGCAGCTGGTGGAGAATGCACACACACAGAAACCAGCTACGCTAGGACACATTGGCTAAACTAGAAAAATAAAGCATTTGGCCAGCCTGTGGTCAGTTGGGAATGGAGCAGTCATTGTGAGAACACCCATGTGACCTTTGCCCCCATTTCTGTGCTCACCCTGCAGGCATGGAAGAAGCGGTGGTTTGTACTTCGCAGTGGCCGTCTGACCGGCGACCCAGACGTGTTGGAGTACTACAAGAATGACCATGCCAAGAAGCCCATCCGCGTGATTGATCTCAACTTGTGCGAGCAGGTATGGTTCGTCATTACAACCAGCCTCCAAAGTGAAGGGCTCAGCTCCACATATACAATTGATAATTCGTAAGAAAGTCCAGTAGAAGCAGCCTTTTTTTTGTTTATAAATACATAAAAGCCACATTTCAAAAAACCTGCCAGGTCTTCAAAGAATACTCGCTACAAATGCTGTATTTTTAACTTGCTCTGAGGTTTTTGAGATGCAACTTTTACACTCAGGGAGCTTTCATTGTTTGGCTGTAAATAGAAGCTAACCCCTGTCGGTTGATCCCTCAGGTGGATGCTGGGCTGTCGTTCAAAAAGAAGGACTTGGAGCACAGCTTCATATTCGACATCAAGACCATCGACCGTGTCTTCTACCTGGTGGCTGACACCGAAGACGAGATGAATAAGTGGGTTTGCTGCATCTGCGACATCTGTGGTTTTAACCCAACCGATGACGGTAAGAATCGGCTTTAGAAAGTCAGACGCACCTCAGTATTGAACGTTCCTTTTGCATCTAGCCACTGTGACAGCTATGTGTAGTGTTTCAAAAGCCAAACTTAATTCACAGACAACCAGAAATAATTTAGTAGTTTTAAATCAGGCTGATTTCTCATCACCAGCAGTGATCACATATTTAGTTAGGATTAAACTAAAACAATATTAGCTCGCTGGCTCACCACTGTACATTTGACTGGTCTCCCTTTTGACTGTTGTGCCTCTCATATCTACCTTCCTTCTCTTTGAAAGAGTTAGATGAAGCAGCAAAATGTGCCAGGAAGGCCACTATTCAGCATATTTCTCAGCCAAGGTCTAATGGTCCATGTGTTGATCCATGTGTTGTGTCGAAGCTCATGTTACTCCAGTTCCTAGCACTGGATAGTCAAAGAACTGTGTGCCTGTAGGCCTCACTGCCTCTCTCCTCCGTTCTTTCCCTCTTGTCTCTCGTCTCCCTCTCCGTCTTTGAGCCATCTCAGTTCTGGTCCTCTTTCTCCCTCTTGTCATCTAAATGTGTAAGCATTTTAGTGTGACAACAATTGGCTTAGAAGTTGCACTAATTCACCGTCTGGCATATCACGACACCGAGATTATTTTAGATGAAGAATGTACTTTTTAAACCTGGCAAATGAGACACCAATTATTCTGCTTGAAGGTCGTTCTCTCACGGTATTGTGACAATGCCTCCGCCTCACAAACGCAGCTCGTGTTGCAGGGCAACTCTGATAGTAACACTCGTGGCACTTCTGCTACAGAATATTTGAAAATAGCTGATAAAGCCCTGATGTAAAACAAATAGTGTGGTTATTCAAGGAGAAACTATGTCTAAAGACAAACATCTCTGCAGATAGGCTTCCTCGCAGTTCCTCTAACAAAAGAATGTCCTTGGCTTTCCCTTTCGTGGCCACTTACGCTTCTCTGCATGTGAGACCCAGCTCCCACTCTTCTGTTGTGTGCGGCCACGCTACACTGCAGATATTAGAGGAAAGAACATTAGGTGGGCTTGGATTCGAAGGCTCAGAGAGAGTGTAGGAGGTATATATAAATGTGCGTATGAGCAGAGGGGATTTCCCCTTTTCCTGTATGAATCAGCTTTTAACCTTTAACCAAGAAATGGAGGGAAAAGGGAAGACGATAACAGAGGAGAGAGGAGCAAACGATGCATATATGGGACCCTGTGCTGGATAAAAGCACAACAGTTAAAGAGTGGGAGGAGAACTGTGAAAAGGGAGAAAGATATTTCACTAGGCATAGATATGTTTCACTCGGCATACGCACCGGCCATCTTTGGTCTGACTGCAGTGCAACAGTTGGGCCGAGCAGCAGCAGAAGGGTTTGGAAAGGACTCTGATATCTGGTGTGACCAAGCAGAGACCTTGAGGAAACGCTGTCTGAGAAAGAGTGTGTGGGTTTCGAAGGCAAACGCAGTATTCAGACTGTTAACTAATAAGAGAAGTTTTGAGTGCAAAGAATGATGAAAGTACTTCATCATGATGTTGTTTTTGTGTAAACTCAGAGTTTGCCAGGTGCAAGTGTTGTTTAGGGAATTTTGTCACACATGCATCAGAACCTTCACCTCAAGCCAGACTGTTTAAAGGTTTTTATTTCTCTCAGGAAATCTGCCTCAGTGAGGTTAGAGGTTGTTGTGGCTTCATGGATCAGCTGAAATGGGAAACCCTGTGTTATAGCTGCCGACTCACTGCTTTGATTGAGGGGTTGAATTAAATAAACAGAATATGGGGAGCTGTTCCAGAGAGAAATCGGAGATCTGTCAAGTAGCTGCTTCATCAGTGTGTAACTACACACTCCAGCGACCCAATTTCGGACATTACAGAGATGTAAAGTTGATGGAGTGTCAATCAGAAATGCTGCCACTGACTGCAGACATTGGGTTGCTAGGAAACAGCTTGGGTCTGGGTTTACTCTCAGTGTTTTCACCATTTTGTTTGCTTGTTTGTTTGTTTACTTTCATTCTTTAATATCAACTGCACTGTCTCTCTGGCCTTGGGCAAATAGAAGTAGCAGAACCTCACTTGTTTGGACTCAGGGTTCAGGAGTCATATGTAACTAACACATTGGAATAGTAGAATTAAAAAAGGTGGGATGTGTTCATAACCTTACACCACAATATAATTAAGATCAACAGAAAGGTAGTAAATCTAAGAAGTCTAAAAAAGAAGAAGGTTCCAGTAAAGATAGTCCTCTGGATTTAATGAAATATATTTAATTGAAGTCCAGCTGAAACTGATGAGTTTCCATACAGTTGTTGATTATCTAACTTCAACTTCACGTAAAGTGAATGGCTGGCTGATGATAATCAAATATGTGCTTTGCGTGGCCCTGATTTGTTACTACGACACAGTGTGTGGAGTGTGTCTAATCCTGATCAGTCATTCACTGATGTGTGCTGAGCGCAGTCTGACAGATTCTAATATTGTCTCATTATTTATGATCAATTCAGTTAATACATTATAATTTAAACAATGTCCTCAATCATTTTTTTTTTGCCAAATCGCACTATACACTCCCATTCCTGATATTCAAAAGAAGAAAACACTAAACAGTCAATTTAGTGTGAGGTAATCATGTGCCTTCTTGTGTCTGTTCTCCAGAAGCTGCAAAAGCTGCTCACCAGTCAGCCATCGGAGGCCTGGTAGTGGACACGCCCCCACATCCATCATTGGGTCACATTGTCGGTCAAGCAGCTATACTGACCAACGTGCCGCCTCCTTACCAGCCGGTCAGTGTGCGGCACCTGGACTCTCAGTCCAGTTCAGAGGAGCCTCAGGATTATCTGTGGCTCGTCAACTGTGAGAGTAAAAAGCCTGAACCCAACAGGTGAGTGTGTGTTTCTGTATATAACCCTACATAATGCATATTTTATGTATAATTCTCCACATTCATTTTGCTGCAATGCTCTTCTGTGATATAAGCTTCTCTCTGTACATTTTTTCAGCCCATTTGTTCTCGTTGTGCGTTTCATCTGTACTGCCACTCTTGTCCTTGTCTCTGCTGTGTGGTGTGTGTAGCTCAGTGCTGCTTCACTCTCCATTGGAGGGAGACCAGGAGTATTTGCTCCTGGAGGAGTGTGAGAGCAAGACTCTTCCTCCACAGGCTAGTCTGTGAGTGGTCAGCCGTCCAGCTGGAACTGCTTGCTTGTGTGCTGTGCTACATGTGTTTATATAAAAAGATCACTTCATACGCTCTACTATTGACTTACATGGATTTAGCAGATGATTATTAGTGATCATTTGATAAGAGGGGTTTCAATCTTTAGCTACCAGCTACTACTTTCCATTTTACTTTTACATTACTTACAGTATCCTTGTATTGATTCTGCCACTGCCTGCATGTCCAGAAATGACCTAACTGCCAATGACTCGTCCACTTTACCCAAAAAGAGTTGCTTGTTTGTGAAGAAATGCCAAAGATCATTGATAAGAAATGTCTGAATGTCCCTTTAGACGATTAACGATGGCTTGCAAACAGAGCCGTGAAGTTTGACCATGACTGTGTGAATATCTGAACTTCTCTACGTCTTCATTGTAAAGTGCATTAACTCTGCTTCGGATGCGCCTGGCGTCCACACTACTCCTGTCGCTCTGTTTTAGTCTGAAACAGAGATGTATGGAAACAGTGACGTAGACACCCACAGCCACTGGGTGACTGGGTGATTTCGGTCACAATGTAGCCTTCGCTGATCTGTCAGGTTCTTATCACATAACCCTTTTCTGGAAGAAAACAAACTGCAACATGGATAATTAATTACAAGCGTTGCTGACCCTGTTGTCTTTGCTAACAGTTGTTGTGCCGTTAAATTCAGCATTTTACTCCTTGCATGCATAGGAGACAAGCTAATAGTTTGAACAATCTGACAATTCCCGCGTACACTGGCAAACACGTGTGCATGCCCAGTTTATGTGAGTGGTCACATGATAAGCGTTTACAGGTGTGTTAGTATGAACAGGGATTCAAACTGATACAGAGCTAAAACGGACAGAGATTGTTATAGTTTGAAACGCAGTTGTATGGATTTAGCCTAAATCATCATGTTTCTTGTGGATATTTGATTCTCTGGTCTCTATGTTTTCTTTCAGAGCCCATGCTGAGTGTTCCAAGTCTACCTCTTCAGAGACAGACCTGAATGACAACCTCCCCTCTCACCGCACGCCTACGTCCTCCACCTCCTCATCTAAACACACCTCGCACAACGGCTTCTTTCCCCAGCACCCGGCCCCTGCCTCCACCTCTCCCATCTACGACTCTCCCCCATCACGCGGTGCCTCGCTCTCGACCGACGCCGGCCTTTACCACCTCCCTCGCAGCTACTCGCAAGACAACGTTGTGCTCCCTAAGTCAGCCTCCTCGCCTCCAGCCCACCCAGACGGCGGGGATGCCTCGGAGCTTTACGTCTTCAACACACCTTCGAGGAAGCCCTCGATGGAGTCACAGTTGCGCAACCTTTCCATTAGTTATGATATTCCACCCACACCTGGTGCAAACTGTACCTACCAGGTGCCCCGCACGTTGTCAGTGTCGACAGGTGTTGGAGGCTCAGAGGGTGGGGGAGATGTAGTCCCCCCTCCAAGACCACCCAAGCCTTCGCTCAGTTCCATCTCAGGACCCCCACCACCCCCTGCTGAGCGCTCACCCACGGACACCTACTGTGTGCCCCGCTCAGCCTCAGAGACTGATGGGAACTACTGTGTGCCTACTAGCGCTGGGAATAAGACCTTACGCAGCAACACTATTGGCACTGTGGACAGTTCACGCCTCCGCAAAGGTTTGTGTCGGTAGAGATTTTTTTTGGGAGTAGAAATCTCATTTGCTTTGGAAAACTATGACAAAAAAATATATGCTTGATTATCCTCCAATATAACAATCGTACAATCACACAGCCGCTTTCCTCTCTAAAGTCTTGACCTTATTTGTGCAGCGATATTTTTCATCTACACTATCAACTGCCCTGTGAGGCTTTTGCAGAGCTGACTAGTCGGCGTTCACCCTTTTCATTTTCTTTTGATGGATGATACGAGATCACCGGAGCTCTTGGCATGTTTTCTTCCAGCTGCAATCCTGGTTTTCACCTTTGGTCTTCTGTTTTGTTCACAATCTATTCAAATTGTCAAAAGCTTATCAGATCTTAACACAGAGCTGACAGTTTTAAGCAGATGCCTTCAGGGTCTGATGATAAAGGAAACTTGGTGATGGTTTGTGCAGCATTTCTGGTCATGTGTACACAATACTAAGATTTAACATTTAAAAGCAAGCAAGATGGGTTATCTTCATAAGTCTTCACTTGCCACAGATAGCTTTAGTAGCAGTAGTTGGTTTATCAGTAGTGCTTTTATTGTTGTGAGACATGTTCACAAGTCGATATTGAATAACAGCGATGTCTCTCCAGCATCTTCACCTCCACTATGTTTTTATTTACTTTTTATTCTTCTTCAGAAGGATGCTTGCGATGCCACATTTGCTTTTTTACACTGAACCATACAAACTGGCATTTTGTGTTTTTTTTTTTAGAACACATGCCCAACAAGCCATGTTCTGGAATCAGGGGCATAATGTGTAACACAACAGCATCGGTTGTGTCCCTCTATGCCGGCTTGTTTACGCAGATGTTCTGGTTCTGTGACCTCCTCCACTGTCAGCTTAAAGGTGGAACAATGTACCTCCATTCTGTTTTTGCACTTTTTATACAGAATTACGAGACGTACAACATTCCCACCTTGACCAGGCTGTGTTAAAGGGGCCCAGGAGAGGAGTATGAATATCAGTCATATCCAAACTTGAGAAGATCTAGATTGAAGATTGATTACTTTTATCACAGCAGTTGTTTAAAATTAGAAAGTAATAAAGTTAACCCTAAATAGCACAAATCTTAAATCAATGCATAATACATAAAATAGTATGTTCCTCCATTAGCTTTCCCTCTTGTGGTGACAAATGTCATTACAGAAAAATCTGTGGCAAGATGATTGCAAGTCTCTGGTGAAACTCAGTTCTCAGTCTTACCTGTGCTCAACACTTATAAAAGCTTTTAAACTAGCAACCATTGCACACATAGTGAATATCTAAGGTTCACCTGATGCTGAGTTGTTTGATTTCACGCTGAATGGAGTTAAGGCTGCGTTGAATATTCCTCTGAACATGACACTGGGTGGAAGGATTGATCTCCACTCTGCATGTTGATGACCAGGGTGTCCAGAGGTGTTAGAGGAACCTCGATTAAAATTCCCTGTGAAGCGTAGGTTCACTTCATTTCATCTGATCCATTTGAAGCATATTTGTGTGGATTTGTTGTTGTTTGGAAGAGGACATGTCTCAGTAATTATTCCCCGTCATGGTCTCACCCACTCAGTCTTCCTCAGCCGACACTTACATTTGCCGTACACATGCTCTTTCTAGCGCTGCTGTGGTTCTTGAGGCTGTAAGTGAAATGCATTAGTGACTGCATCAGTGTATAATGAGTTCCAAAAACACCAGTAATGTACCTGACATTAGAGCCCTTCACTCTGTGCCACTAAAAAAAATGACTCTTTGTCATGATACAACATATTTTACCTCGAAATGAAGGCATCATGCTAAGTGATAAAATAATGAAAACTATCATTACCACTGTTCTTCCCATTAACTTCCAGTATATTGCAATAATGTGCATATGTGGTAATATGATGCGTTTCTTTGCAGATTTTGGATCCCAGGACTGCTACGACATTCCTCGATCATTCCCCTCCGAAAAAAGCTGCTCGTTTGATTTCAATGAAAGCTTCAACAGCTACTTCGTAAGTGATAAGCTCATAATACTGTTGATCTCTGCTCTGCTTTTAACAAGGTGGCTGACACCTTAAAGGGGAACCTTTCCTGTGTTGTGCACAGCAATACCTTTTTTTGGCAATACCCTATTTTCATTTCTACGGCTGCATTTTTTATCCTTGCTCCATCAATTCATTGTTGATAGTAGAAACATCCAGGATGATGGACCAGAGTCAGCAGTTTTTATACTGAAATTTACTGAATACTGAAGTTTTTATACTTTTTGTCCTGCTGCTTGAAATCGACAAAGACTAAAGAAAACTTAAAACCTGAGTTCAATCAGCTGCTCTGAGGATTGTTTCAGTTTACTTGTTGGATTTTGTTGATCCTGTATGTTCAGCAGAATACAAAATCCCGCTAAGTCTTACTTGAGCTGGTAGCCTGTTGTTTTTAAACACTCTGTTCTTGCCCATCCACACTACAATACAGCCTTTGAAATTGGAAAGCTGTGTCTTATTTTGTTCACGATCGCGTGTTTTTGCTTTGTCCCCCTCAGAAAAACAAAGGAATGATGCCAGTGGGCAGCCAGTCCACAGAAGAGGTCGACCAGAACTACGTACCCATGAGTGCCAACTCGCCGTCACATCATCACTCGGGCAGTTTGTCAGAGCCAACGCACGAACCCAACTATGTGCCCATGACTCCGAGCACCATGGAGTTCTCCTCTCTGGGAAAGCAGGTGCCCCCGCCCGCACACATGGGGTTTCGCTCAAGTCCCAAGACCCCCCCTCGCAGGCCGATACTCATCGACTGCCAGCCCCCTCCTGTGGACCGAAATCTCAAACCTGATCGCAAAGGTGAGGGGATAGTAGGTGTGTGTGTGCATGTGTAGCTGCGACTTGGTCTGTTAATATTCTGTGGATTTCTCACGTCGGTGCTGTGGGTTTAAAGTGCGCTGACGTCTGTTCCTGCTCTTAACTTGTTTCACTCTGCTCAGTGTTCACTAATGCAACTACATGCTCCGTCTACACTCAGCTGCTTTTGTCATACTGCTGGCTCATGGTCATAAAGCCATCATTTCTCACCATTCTCAAAGCAATCTCTTTCTTTATCATCATTCATCGGGAAAGGATTCTCTCTCATTTTGTCTCCCTCGGTTCGTCTGGCGTTTTAAATACCACCATCCTCCTCCGGGTCATTCCTTGACCGCCGCCTTTCACCTCTTGATGAATAAGTTTGCTGCCCGCTACATCTTTTTATATCTAACACAGTTCACCCCTTGTCAAAAGCACTTTTGTCACGAGCTCAAGAGGCCCTGTCGACCATTTTGGAGGGGGCCGGTCCCTGTGCCATGGAGTGACTGAAGCCCGGAGTGGTCACCTCCATCCCCTTTGTTCCCGCCGTCTGAATGGAGCTCTTTGATGAAAGACCTAATAGCAAAGGGGAATTACAATCTGGGCAGATTGAAAGGCTGAGTAATGGGCAGTAAGAGAAAGAGTTGAAGAATGGTTTAGGAGACACAGAGTCGTCCCATAGGCAAAACCTTATGCCCTTATTTGGGGCTGTTTTTGTCTCTGAGGAAATTGGACATTTTATGGAGTTTTAAATTTCTCACTGGGGAATCCTCCCATGCACGACATACCGTTTTCTTCAGTGGCTTTTTTTCAGTGAACTCCAAATTTGGCATGCATCATCGCTGGACTATCATGTCTTAAAGATTTATAAAAAGATTTTTATTACTCCAAATCGTCAACCAGTCCAAGGGAATTGCTCATGTTTCATTTATAGAGACATAACTAGGAATATTCAGTACTTATAAAACCTTCATGTACCCTCACAGTCTAGAAAACGTGCGATTACACCACAATAGAATATTTATAACCCTTGAATTCTGCATGTTGAATACTTTGTGGTATATATGCACTGTTACTACATAAACTCAGGTTGAGCAGCGTCATGTCTGATCAACCTCTAAATACTAGAACTATTGGAACCATAAATGAGAGAGAAGTCCCTGTATTTCAGATTTACAACTACTGGTCTTGATCCACTAGATGTTGAATAGACGTTTGTTTTCCATCATATCCAGAAAGGTATGACCGTTAAAAACATATTGCCAGTATTTATATTTGTAGTTTTAGCTTTTCTCACCATTTCTCACTTCGTCTTTTTCTTCATATTTTTGTTCCGTTTCACTTTTCTTAGTTAACTTTAAATTCAAATTTAACACTATTCACCACAGCATCTTATTTGACAGACTTGACGATATTTGTTTTAGGAGAACTCGCAGAATCTGTGGTCAGCTCTAAGTACAGGTGTGAATACACGCAAATGCATCCTGATATCCGATTACTAAAACTACATTCCGAGGTGGTCTGGGACACGTGACCACATACTTACTGCTGTGTGAAAACAAATGTGTCCTGGGCCACATATGAAGGACCACCTACTCAGCTGACGTCCCCCTGACCTGCTATTTATTATATCATATTATATATATAAAAATGATATATTTTTACAGTTTAGATTCATCTCTCAGTACCGTTGCCCCGGGTACAAAATGTTGTTCGCATGGGAGCTTGGATTTTGGATTTAAGATTGCAGCTAAATTTTATATTTGAAATGACACATAGACCAATGTCTGTAATGAATTCAGAATATGAACAGAAATCTTAATAGCTGACGTCACTGAATGCGGTGAGTAAGATAATCAGACTGAAACTGAAGATAAATAACCTGGAATGTTATGAGTATGGATAAGTATGTTTTAGAAATAAGTCAACGATCACATGCTCCACAGATTTATTCCTGGATCATTTCTTTATCCACCATGAGCCATGCAAAACTCATCTGTACTCTGGATTAATTCCACCCACTATCAACTGTATTCATCCTTTGTGCACTTCTTTCTCTGCTCATCTTTGCCGTGTGCTGTGAAGGCTTTGACATCTGTGGTCAAGGCCAGTCAGCGGCTCGTCGACAGCTTTCGTTTTATTTCATTAACACCATTTGTGATAAATTAACTCTCTCACTCAGAGATTGTGGCACATTTTGTTCTGATCCGTGTGTTAATGTAAAAGAAGCCACGTGCCTCGTCAGTGAGTTTCTCTGTTCTGCAGATTTGTTTTTGCTCTTCTCAACATGACATGATTTCTACGTGTACTCTCCCAGTGCTTATACACTGCTCATCGTGCATGCACAGCTGTGATGTCAGTCTTTGTGTGGGAAGCCGTGGTGCATGGATTGAGGTGCATGTTGGGTAGTGTGGGTCTGCTGTTGTCATGACAATCCTCCTCTTGATAACTGTGCTGCACAAACAGGTGATTGGGTGAACGCGAGGGTGTCCGTGAAGTCTCGTCTTTTGCTTTGCATGGCAGAGCAGTTCTTAGGCAGGCTTAAACTGTTGTGATCACCAAAAGAAAGTATAATAAGTCTTCTTTCACCAATCAGGTCAGAGTCCTAAAATAATAAGAGCAAAAGGTGTTGGTTTAGAGCGAACCGACTCTCAAACCGTAGGTGAATTCCCAAGGGGACGACGCAAGGGTAGGTAACCCACACTGATCTGCCGTTGTGTATCTGAAAACTTTCCATTCTTTGATGTGATCTGTCCAAACTCTACTTCATCTCGACTCTTTGCATGTTGTAAATTGTGTTCTGTGGGGTTTCTCTTGTTTCTCAGGCCTGTTGATTCTGTAAGAGATTAACTGTGTGCACACCAGAATCCGCTAAAACACATGTTCATATTTACTGTCTGTGAAGAGCACATTCATCCAGAGGTTTTAAAATATTTAATCAACAGTTGGGAAGTTTTCACACCATAGTTGGATTGCTCTGGTCACATAAATTTGAGCATTTTCCCCCCTGGTTTGATTTCTTTTCAGGTTAATCAAATATGCACAAAAAATTGCTCTGCCTATTGGCCAAATGTGTCTGAGGCGGTAGCAGGAAGGTAAAAAGTAAATAATAAGTTACCTTATTCCTTGTTGCTTGTCAAAAGATGCTTTTCCAGGAATCTTTTGCTCAGGAACTGAAGTTTTCCTTCAGCCTATTGTTTTGTTTTTCGACAGCGGTTTAAAGACCCGGGATCATAAGTCAAATTAGTCCTCTGACATGTCAAAAAGCATCATACATCTTTTTTTGTTAGTGACTATACAACAGTGGCACCTTGGGTCCTTCTCTAGTTAGCTGCTACCACCACTATACAGGCAGCATCCTCACAGTCCAGAATGTAAAGCACACCTAGCTACTTAAGCTCACGCTTCCATAGTCCACCTGACTCCTGGGTCGGATCGAGGTTCATTCACATTCCCACAGAGGGAGAAGTCAAACCAGACTGTGATTTAACTGGACCAGAAACTGCAAAAAACTGCAGGTGTGAAAACTCCCTAATAAAAGCAGGGGTACCATGGTGTGCACTTCATGCATGTTGGATTGCACTTGTCACAGTAAACAAGCTCATGAACAGCTGCAACATACCTTAAAAACATAACTTTGAGTAATACTTTATTTAAATATCCCCTCATCCAAGTACAATAAGTTACTAACATTTCTCTTCCCAAACAGTTCTTGTTTTGTCTTTTTTTGGTTTGCAGTTTAACATGTTGTGCTTCCAAAATACACATTGAGATGAAACAGCCACACAAACACTCACATAGACTCTGGGAAGTAGCAGATAGCTCCTCAGGAAGAAATGTAACAGTGACATCATCTAATTATAGAGACACAAATAATCCACTCTCCTGCTGGTTTGCATACAGCAGGTACTTTGGGCAACAGACATTTTTGCAGGGATAAAAATGCGAGTGTGCTCTTTAATCTTATTTATGGGTTTATTCATTTATTTGAAGCAATAAATAATAAAATTAGAAAGAGTTGTACTACAACAACAGGTTATTGTATAATTTGTAACATTTTCAGCCATTTCATTATAAAATGTTTTTTTAAGATAAAAGTGGAAAACAAAGAGCCACATTTGTGCTGTACATGTAAATTCATCATGTGATCATTTGTTTTTAGTTTTTAATAACTATGATATACAACACTAAAGCACACACAGGTATAATAACTCCACATTAAATCCAACATTTCTGCTGTTGAACCTTTCCACCCTTATATTCTGCACATGTACATGAAGTATGTGTCTTTAGCAGTGGATGACTGGTATGTGTACCTTGATTCAGGAAAACCCGCTCCACTGGAGATCAAACCGCTGCCAGAGTGGGAGGAGCCCTGTACGCCTGTCCGCTCGCCTGTCACACGCTCATTCGCTCGAGAGTAAGTATCGAGATATTTTTGTGCAGAATTTTTCGTAAATTTTCCATTTTTCTAACTACTAAGGGCATGTTCACACTGTTCTCTGCTTCCCCATGAGCCTTGTCTGTGTTTTTAGTTTGACATCCAGTGGGGATGCTGTGGAACATCTTGTGGAAGAGTGTTGAGCTTCTCAAAAGTTGAGAAAACTTTTTAGAGAAACACAAAATGTGGGACAATGAAAATAAATGGCTGCTGTTCATCTCCTGGTGATTAAAGCCGGTGATGTTTTTATGGAAACTGTGTGTGTGTTGTAATACCTGCTCCTTATGTTACCAGCATAAAAAGCAGTTGTAGATTTCTTCCACTTTCTTTAGGATCATGTCTTTTGGTGTGAACATGCCTTTTTTTTAATAGTGGATACAATTAACTGAAGAAGTAGGCACTAACCCTTCATGCATTACTGTAGCCACTCTGTGACCTAAGTAGCACTGTTCCTACAAACAGGCCTGGGATCTGCCTCAGGGCTACATTACACTGACTTCAGTTTGTTGTCTTATCTGGGATGAGGTCTATTTCTGTGCTTAGTGCTGCAGGAACTCTCTCGGCTGCAGTGGTTTATCGCTGTGGCTGTTATGTCTTGTATTATGTTTTCTACTCACAAGAGACTGCATATGCCTGGAAGTCGGTGTGTAAACATTGTGAATGCTGCTCAGTCTCTCTAGGTTTCCAATGCCAGCGAGACCCCCGTCAGTGCATAGCACGGCCTCCAGCACTGACTCCGAGGAGTGTGAAGAGAATTATGTAGCCATGGTCCCTAATATGTCCACAGACGAACCAGTATGTAACACATAACTATCCTCTGATATAAGAAGTTGCATGATTACTTTTTTCTTTACTTCTCAAATCACAGAAAAGGCTACAGAAATAATTGTGATATTGTGAATGTCTCATTTGCCTTTATTGTGATATCAGGTATTTTTTTGCAGTTGTCCCTAATTAATACGAAATATACAGATGCGCCACAAATATATTTGAGATTTGGCAGGAGGTAGATAAATGTTCTCAGGGTTGAACATAGAAAATCTTAATCTCCAGTCCTTGCTCCTCTCCCTGAGCTGTACATTAACCTGGAGTAAATACTGGTCGCTGCAGACGGACTCCTCGACAATTTAACTCTCTTTCTTTGCAGCTTCTTCTTCTCCTGCTGCTCAGTTTTCCTTATCCTCTTATTTTATATTCCTTTGCTTTTAAGGTTTTTTATAAAGAATGCTTGTTTTTGTTAAATCAGTTCCCTTACTGTAAGTCAAAAGACCCTGTTTTGTTATTTGGGGGTGGTGGATAAAATGGAATCAAGTTGAAGTGTTTTGTAGTCATTCAGTATTTGACTACTACAGCATTTTTAATTCTAAAGAATAACACTGGCGACATTAGTTTACACTGATGTGATGACGTTGCTGTCAACAGGGGATTATTTCTCTTACAGTTTGGGTATTAGATGTAGAGTTTTCCTATTTTTCTTGCTCTAACAATTTTACATTTTTTCCCTACATTTGCTTGAATATGTTCTGCTAATTTCCTTTTCTTTCTTCACTCACGCTCATTTCTTTCTCCCTTGTTCCTCATTTCTCTGACCTCATCAGGCTCTGGCTTCATCCATTTTCTTTTTTTCCTGCATTTTGTTCTTGACCATCCTCTGTTCTCTTTTTTTCTTCCCCCTTTGCGGCTACTTCCTTCTTACTGTGTGTAGAGAGGAGTCCTTCTACTGCACTGTCCCCATCACCCCTGTAAAGAGGGAGGTGGAGGAACTTGACACCATAGAGGAGGTGAGCAGGGTTGCCAGGTTAGACATGCATGGCCTGCCCTGTCAGAACACGTGAGGTCACCAGTTTTTAGGTGTTAGTAGATGAGGAAGTAGAAGGAACAGACTTTGCTTTATTTATTTCAGCCCCCAACAGCAGCTACACACTGTGGCTTGAATAGTTTGCAGTGGTTTTAGCCGTCATATACCATCACTCACCTTACATTTAGTATATTCTAGTTCTGTCATTATCCTAGCTCTAATAACTCCACACGACTTGTAGTTTAAAATTAACACTACCTATAGGTCCAACATTGTCATTGTCGTTGTTAAGTGTGTTGTCACAATACTAGAATTTTGACTTGTTCTACTAAATGTTTTTATCCTTATTTTAAATTTGACATTAAGATATAAAGACAAAAAAACTGGAAATATAAAGTGTCACTGTAACACTACTTTATTCTACTGTAAAAATATGGAAAGTTCCATAAATTATCCAAATTGTTGAGGAATGTGTTGAGGACTGTGTAGTCAACTTAATCTTTCATTCCGCTCTCTGTCAATCTGGAAATGTTTAAATCCACAAACAATCTGTAACTGAGTGTAAGCCCTGTGAAGATGGTGCTAAATACCAACTTTACTCTAATTCAAATATCAGATCTCAAAGATATTTTGGTTATTGTGACAACACAGGACTTTATTTGAATATGCACTCTCTTTTACTCTTCTCTCAATAAAAACATCATTTTCTGGCCTCTGTAGAACATGAAGCTTGTTGCGCCCATGACCGCGGATGGTGGTAGCAGCCCCATGGTGAAGCCAAAAGGAGACAAACAGGTGGAGTACCTGGATTTGGATCTTGACCCCGGCAAGTCCACCCCACCTAGAAAGGTAAGAATGCACCTTGAGCCACACTTTCACGATTAGAGTTAAAAAGTTGGAAGGATTCTCAACTCTGACGTTTACGAACTTATTGGTTTTCCGTGTTCAGATGAAAAGCAATGGAACTGGTATGGCAGCATCAGATGAGCGTGTTGACTATGTGGTTGTGGACCAGCAACGAACACAGGCCCTTAAGAGCACTCGGGAGGCCTGGAATGATGGCCGCCATTTAGCGGAGACAGACACCCTTTCCAAAGGAACCAAGTGACCCTGTCGCCTTAACCACCAAGCCACCCTTCAAACCCACAAACCACTGGGCCATTTCCCCCTCGTGTTGGATCTGGTTTGTGCTTTGGGCCGGTCCAGCCGTCACGTTCCACCTCAACAGGATCCTTTTGTGTGTCGGGGCCAGTGGAGCTTCATAGCCACTCAACTGTCTTTAGTTTACATTGCTGTCAGGCCAAAAACAGCACTGTGTGTACAGTTGTGGGAAGACGTGCGCGCCAGAAATAAGCTGTGTGCAGTATGAGAGCAGGTGGAACGACTGGACTTGTCCTCCAGGTTTGACTTAAGTAGACTGATGAACTTTGAACATTCACTGCCTCCTATATTTGATTATGTTTTCTTTTGTTTTGTTCACCTTTCAATGGCCGGATGCGCTGAACCAGAGTTAACATTTCCTTAAATTATAATGCTGTTTGGTGTTGTTTTGAAGTGTAAGAGAAATCACTTGATAACATGATCATAATACAATGCAACACTGGTTAGCACAGTTAGCGGCGTTTAACTTTCAGTTGATCCTGTTGGAGCGGGGTGAAGTTTCCCTGGGCACCATCCACAGCTCAGTTTTACTCCCTTTTTAGCAGAAACTGCCTGAGGCAACTTCAAACCAGATCCCTAAGTTTTTCCTTTTTTCTTTTTTAATGCAAAGGCAGTTGAACTTGTTCATTTTACATGTAACCAAGTGCTCAAGTGAAGCTTTGGATTCACTCAAGGTTTAATCCACTGAACATGATTTGATGTCCATTTACTTTGTGAGTGGAGATGCTTCAATCTGTTAAAATGGAAGTGCAAAGACTGTACAAAAGTGTTATGTATATAAACAGGAAAAGTGTCCTTTATTTGTATGGAATATCCAGTGTGTTTGGCTCGAACGTATGTGGATTCTGCAGGGTAGAATCCTGTGCCTTTCTACGGTGGTATCAGGACTTGTGATTAATGAATGAATTACTGTGAGTTTTTAGAACGTGACAGGTTTTCTATAAGTTATGCAAAGGTATCAAACTTAGGCTACAGAGAAAAAATATCAGGTACTCCTCATAAATGCAAACTAATACAACTATCCACTTCTAATTTATTTCTCAATTTATTTCATCAGGTGGACGTCATGTCCACTTTTAGCTCAGTATTGTTGATTCATATGGAGGAACATTTGCTATAGTCTGTTAAAATGCTTAGTTTGACGAATGCCGGTCAATTAGTTTCACAAGTTCATTGATATTCCTCATTTCTCTCTCCTCTTAGGATTAATTTAATTCTAAAATTGAACAGGCTTACAATGTTGGGAAATCCGACTGCCTCATCAACTTGATACATCTTTCATAGACGGTGAAAAAGTCTTTGTCTGCGTAGATCTGTGCTTTACTAACCTGTGAACTCTCAGTCCCGAGCATGTGCTGCCACAAGATAAAATCATTGCTGTACATATTTTGCCATCAGTTAGATTAACATATATCATTTGAAAAATGTGCCTACTAAGTCGTCTTCATTCTACTTCACTCTTTCCTTACTGCAGTCTCTTTGTGACGCAGACTGCAAAGCTGATGACGCTTTATCTTTTTTAATGAATCTCAACAGAGAATGTAAATTTTAAAAGTTGACTAAATAAAATCAAACCTCTTACACTTGTGTTGTGTTTTCAATATGATTCCCTTGTGATTGGGAAATCCGAATGGAAAAAGAGACGAGATGAAGAATAATGATAGGAGGTAAATTCTCCAACAAGCTTGTTTCAAATTTTTCTGTCTTTTCATTCGAATTGAATTTGGAAAAGTGGTGATAACTGCACTCACACGTGGACACACATATAAATGCTTGCACACGTATTTATTTTCCAATTTAATGGAAAATTGACACATAACTAGTTTGTAAAGAAACTTATGTGGACATTTTGATCAACTATCACCTGGAAATATGGTCTAATCATCTCACCACATGACGATGAAACATGAGCCTTCTCTACAGGCAGACATTAAGACATGTCGGTAGGAACAAAATACAGGTTTAAGTCATAAAGTGAATTGTGGCTAAATTCAATGTTGCTGTTTCAGGCTCATGGCAGTTAGTACGTATTTCGTATGGCACCTGAACTGAAAGGAGCCATTGTCCAACAACAACATGTCTATGTGCATTTTCCCTCTTCTCTTGGGATTAGATACAACATAATGATGACAAAGCTGCCACTTTAAGAGTCATAATTGTTTATCTGACATAATTGACCTCTTGAATGGATAGTGACAGCCTGAAAGACCGACACAATAACAACATATTCAAATATAAAACCCACGTAACTTTTTCACGTAAGGAGGTCTGAGAATCCCGACTTCCGGGTTGTCTGGAACGCAGCATCACTCAGGCTGTCGAATTAGCTTTGTCACTTCCGTCCGCCATCTTGGTTTGAAGGGCAGTCACGTAGCAGGCCTCCATGGTGGCGAAGTGGGGAGCAGCTTTTGAAATGTCAGGCCTGGGTTTGTGTTTCACCTGCGTAGAGACTCAAGGGAGAATCTGGAAGTGTCTTCAGAACAGAGGTGAGTTTCTAGCTAACAACATACACTGTTGCTAAAGTTGGGGAAAAGACATTAGCCTTTATATTAGTGATGGCTAGCACCAGTTACCCAGTGAGCTAATACACAGAGCAGGGAATAAACTACAGGCTTGATTCTCAGGTTTGTGTGTTCAGGTCAACTCGTGACATTTTCCAAACAATGCTAACTACTGACTAAAAGCTGCGTCTGATGCTAATGAGGGAATGGAAATTCATTCAATTAGCCATTAGTAGTTTACAAATAAATATTCACTCAAAACAATAATGCTAATTATGTAAAAGGACATTTAATTTCCAATTTATGAAGAGCAATGCGTTGTACGTTCTTCATAAGCCTCCAAGACACTACTTTAGCACATATGCTACTATTGCTGTGTTTCTAAATACAGGTTGTCGGTTTTTATTGAGTTTTCAAGCAACATACGTAGCAAAAAATAATTTGAATAATAATTTTAATGCATGTTTGCTGTAGGAGCTGTATTTGGACATTTTCACTACAAAAATAAAAATGATGTCATCTGTCCAGGTGTGTCCACACTTGCATTTGCTGTAATAAAGTTAGATGTAGAAAAGAGGTAGAGTGTCAGTGAAAAACATATCTTACTTTAAGGTTCAAACGCTCCATTGGCCTTGTTGGTTTATTCATTCTGCTTTAAAGGATAATTCAGTTTAGTTGAACTCCCTATTCCTGGTCTTTGTTCCCCATAGAGCTTTTTGCAGCATTGATATGTTATGAAGTAAAGCCCCAAACCATAAGAGCTCCTCTCTTGTTAGGTCAGAGGCCAGAACCGCAATTTAGAATCACTTCACAAAGCCAAGATGTCACAAGTGCACTATTTTTCATTTTGCCTGCATTGACCACTAGATGGAGTTGTTGTTTGAAGAAGTGTCTGATTCTCTTAGCCTCCAGTGCAGTCACTTCTCCTGAAATCCTCTTGAGCCTCTTTTCAGCTGCAGAAGCCTCAATAACATTTACAATTTCCTCACTGTGAACTTAAGCTGCCGAGAGGCTCCTGTTTTCTTTTTCCTTTTAAGTTACTAAAACACTCTGTGGGCCAACAGGGCCATTGAATTGTAATTCAAAACTCAGATGTCCAAATCTGGCTGTTTTCAGCACAGCGTGTTTATGAAGCAAATTCAGTAGTTTGCATCATATACCGTATCTAATGGATGCTTCACAGAGTTTCTTTAAAGTTTATTTGGGGATAAAAACGCATAACCTTCTCATTTCCTCTATTTGTAATGAGCAGAATCCAAACTTTTAGCATAGATTTATATACATAATGTGCTTAAGGCTGTAAATATAGTTACATTTGAGATAGTCTCAGGGTTCATTTTGCCTTTTTTAAAGTGAAGCCTGCTACTATTTGATCCAGCACCATTCCTCAGTGGATCTCAGATATTTTTTCTTTGTTGGGAGATAACTAGGGGTTAACAACATTAGTCCTATTATTGATCACAAAAAACATAATGTGAAGCCCTTTGCTTCTCTTTCAGGCTGTGCATGAGTGTGACCTGTAAAATATTGGTCCCATTTTAGGTTTGGATTCTGTAATTTGTCTGTATTATTCCTTCTGTTTGACGAGATACGAAACAGGACTGACACATTTCCCTCGACAGCTTCTTACCATAGATTTATGTATTCAGTGCATGCAGGCCTCCAGTTTGCTCAAAAGCAACATATGGGCTGACTGACCTCACAGTCATATCTAATCAAATAAATCTGTAGTAGTCCACATGATGAGATATACTTCATCTTAAGTCTGTCTTTCGTTTGAGTGGGTGTATGTAACCTTTAATCGCTGGGCAAATAACCTAATTAAACCCAATGCCGTTGTCATATTGCGATGGGATTATAAATTGCTACTGTGACATGCAGCAGATTGTAAAAATGCTGCCATTGCGTAGCTTCATGCTCTGAATTTGTAACATTCTCACGTCACTCAGATGTGGCTTTTCAGTCTATATATGACTGATTGGTTGTTATCTGCTCATCGTGTGCTGGGTTTTCCAGCGGTGCATGCGATGTCCAGCAGGGTGATAGTATACCCAGCTGGAGGGAGGACTTGTGAGGGTGACTCTGAGAAGAACTCATTTGTTTCATTTTTAGGTTAGGATTCCTTCAGTGTTCATTGTTTAGGGTGTGTGTGTGTGTGTGTGTGTGTGTGTGTGTGTGTGTGTGTGTGTGTGTGTGTGTGTGTGTGTGTGTGTGTGTGTGTGTGTGTGTGTGTGTGTGTGTGTGTGTGTGTGTGTGTGTGTGTGTGTGTGTGTGTGTGTGTATCCATGTTAGTGGATGGGACAGGGGCCAAAATACACATTGAATATATTTTCTCAAAGAGTTTAGGTAGTTATCACATTGCTGTTTGTTCAATTGTTCTTTTTCCTGTAAGTTTGGCTTTAATTAGCTAGTTTATGGATAAAAATAGGGTGAAACATCATGTTTGTAGAGTGTGTATCAACGCATCCTCCTAATCGCGTCTCCATTCCCTTACAGCAACTGCAAAGACTGTGGTTGCAAATGCACAAGATGGCAGTTTTGGTATCTGGTGTATATTCCTGCTTCATTTCGAGATAGTGGGACAAAGTGGAGATTCATTGTCTATCTTTACAAACAGTCTATGGTCAGGAGGGATATGGGCTGTTATCAAGCTCCTTCTAACGTTAGCTCAGCTTGTTTTTAAGTTAGGATCCCTGCTGTGTTCGTGGTTCAGAAGGTTTTCACCAGGGGCTGAATTAATTGCAAAAGTCTCCTCCTCTCCAAAACAAATGAACCAGGTTATTAAAAGCAAAGAATAAAAAAATCTGTGTTTCTTTGACACTCTTGGGCGGACAGAGGACATCAAGAGAGGCTGTTTGCTCAGCTCTTTTCTCTGATAATTTAAGATCCAGACATCCAATGACTTAAATCTTGTTAAAGGTTATAGTTATAAGGTGATAAAAAGTGACAGTGACGTGACTTTTAATGGTAAACAAGTACTCTGTTGGAAAAGTTTAAATGCCCGGCCATCCAACTGACAGCTGGCACTTCTGGAAAACTGTATGTCAGAACTAGATTAGTGATAAAGTCATCATCTAGACCCGTGCCAGGGTTATTTTTATCACAGGGACCTGCACCCCCCATCTGTCAGTGTGTTTTCAACACTGCTACAAACATGTAACATAGCTATTTATACAACATTGTTTTGCCTATCAGTCACTATAGCATTAAAATAAGTGGGGAAAAAGGTAAATTATAGAATAGTGACTTAATTTGTCTGGTAATGGCAGTAAAAATAGCAGCTATTTCAGCTTAGGCATTTATGTTGTTAAGCAAACATTTTATTCTTTTAATCAGTCAAAAGCCACACACTGTTTTTGTTGTCAGAAAAGCATCTGAGTCTCTACCTGTGTGTCATAACCAGGAAAAGCTCGACAATGAAATGCAGCTTGAACCCGCTCTGCTTGTTTACATGTGTGCGTCTACCTACACATTCATAGTTGTGTGATGGCGCAGCCTGGGGAGCCTCTATGCTGTATATTGGGAAGTGTGTGAGTAATGGGCCAAGCAGAGAGTCTCTGGTTTCTAAACAGGGCCAACAGAATAATTATGAGGCGAGCTGAGCGGCTGTTCCCTGACAGCAGGGAGCCTTGTGAGCTTTATTGAGCCTAGCCTGTCTTTTTGGACCTCTGCCTGGACTGATGGGAGCCGTCTGCAAGGTGGCCCGAGGTTCTGTCTTGTGGGGCCAGTTACACGTGTCGGGGGACAACTGTGATTGTGTTTTGGCCTAAATGTCGATAGGAACAATGACAGAGGGTGGCACATATGAACTCTCGATACCAATCGGAGGAGCTGTGCAGTTGAGGCTCAAAATAGAGTAGGGGTGGGGATTTTAATGAGAAATTACAATGGTGCTCTTGTCAACAAAATCCTCCTAACAACATGCCTGGGCAATTAACACCATTAGCACCAGTGAAAAGTCAGCACTATAGACTTCAAATTATGCAGAGGCATGTCATATTAATGGGGAAGTGTTGAAAATAAACATTCCTCAGGAGACATGCTTGCCCTAGTCGGCAGCATTGGGCTGCCAGTGCAACTAATTGATGGGGTAGTGGCAGCTGCACGTGTCCTCTGGAAACACTTGGAAATGGAGTGTAACCTATAATTATAAAATATAAAATGTTAAACAGTAGATTAAATAATCCTTTTTTTAAAAACAAATGTTTAACCAAAAAACTATTATTCGATTTATGGTATAGATGTGTACTGAGGGAGACATTTTACTCTAGACTTATTTGCCATATTACCAACTAAAGTTAATGCCGTAAAGCAATAAATCTTACTTTCATAAAGGTTATCATGTTCTGTATTTGTTGATTCAACTTCATGGTTAGTTTGGGGCTTTAGTTTAGGGTGCTGATGAATTGTACTTCTAATATTTAGTCTTGCCCATTTGTATCAATAAAGGTTGACTTAATAATAGAAACATCTCTTTGTATAACAAGACAATTCAGCAGCAGTTAAAACGGTTTCAACAGAAAGTATCGCAGGGCTGTTGTATCACGCTGCATTAGTTTTATATAGATGTGGCTAACGGACTGGAAAGGGATATGCTTATAGCAATGTTTCTCTGATAACCCAGCATCCAACAATAATATTAGCTTGGCCAAATCATTGTTTTGGCTCTGGTTGCATTATAAGTACTTAAATGTAGAAATAGTTTGGTGAATTTTTGAAGAACCAATGCAAGCAAGGTGTTTTTAATCCTGGTGTTTGTGCACCAGACTTGAAAAGTCAAGGGCAGTGAGAATAATAAGATGTCCAACTGTGGTAAATTCTCACAGCTGGTGAGGCATAGCAGAGCTTCAACCAAGACTAAAATATGAAAGGCATCATGACAAATTGTAAAAGCAACACAAGAGAATACAAAAAGGAAGTTGGGGGGGAGAAGGGCCTTAGAGGTGACCAAGAACCTGATGGCCACAGAGCTCTAGTGATCCTGTTCGGAGATGGGAGACATTTCCAGGGGGGAAACCAATCCCAGACACGATGCTAAGATTTGGATGGCCAGGCAGCCGGCTTTTGGACGAGTCCTTGTTCCAACTTTCTGCCATGTAAGAATTATGGAGGGGTCTTGAGAATTGTCACTGCAGCAGAAACGTTTCTGTAGCCTTTTCCCAGATCTGTGACTCAACACAATCCTGTCTCTGAGATCTGAAGCTTGGATTTGACTCTGATAGGGGTTCTGTAAACAGGAATGTGCTTTTCCAAGACATGTTCAATTAATCAAATGTACCACAAGCCATCAGGATACCTCATAACAAAATGTGAAAAAAAGTGAAGGGTTACTTTCTGAGTGATCCATTTGTTTCCTTCACTTTTCATTTTGCCAGTATTTCTGTCTGAGCTGGATAAGCCGCACTTCAACTTACCTGTCTGCCTGAATGACCATCCTGAATCTTGGATGGACTCCTGATCAAATGTATCTCATTACAGTATTTCCTGGCAGCCCTGTACTGAGTCATCTGTTTACTGCATCTGTCACACTCCTGGCAGCCAGTCTGTCATTCTCTTAACCCTCAACCCACCCAGTCAACCTCTCATCTCACCCACATGCCATCTATCTGTCCACTCCTCTTTCTCTGACTGCCTCTCCATGCTTTTCCTGTTTCCCCCTCTCCATTTCAAAACCTCTAATCCCATTAAGGCCGAACCAGTGACGGAATCTAAAACAACTCAGCATGCTCAGTGCTTGGTGAATCCAAATATGCTTTTTTTTTTTCTTCTGTCCTGACAAAATCAATTTCTTCACCTCATTCAACTCTTGACAGTCGTCTTCCCAAACCATCATTGTAGCATTGAAGGAGGTGGATAGGCACCAAGCAGAGAGCACGATGGAGAGTGTTTCTCGATGCTAAGTTCAGGATTATTTTAGGTATGTCTGCTCAAATATTCAATCCTCAGTCTTCCATCTTTGTCGGTGTGGATATGGATCGTATTGTACATTTGGAAAGAAGCATGTTTTCTGTGTGTTTCTAGATCAAGGTAACCCCCCCCCGTCTCCCCTGTCAAATCCCCATCACTCAGCCTCCCATGCCTGCCCGTGCCCTGTCTTTGACATTATACTGTGGATCCCACTCCCTGGAAGTGGGCCAGAGGAGAAAAAGGTGAATAATTTCTTTTTTTTTTACCTCCTTGCCCTCTCACTCTCACTAAAGCTGGCTCCAATCAGATTTAGTGAGTGCTTGAGTTGTTTGTGTTTGATTGCAATGTCCTCAGCAGAGATTTTTGGACCAGTAAAACCATCACTGTATTGAAAAGAGTGGTAATTGTATTTAGAAAGCAGGATTCAATGGGCAATCGTAATTCAGCTTTTTCAGTTTCACTGCCTATATTGCACATGGGCACAGGTCCATTAACTACAGTGATAGTTATTATATTACCAAGGATATAACTGCACAATTCTATTGCCCCAGACACTGGCTTTACACTTCATAACGAGGTACTATTAATTTTTAATAGCTGAAGGAATTTGCCTGAAGATGATACTAAATGTGTCCCTCTTGATAATGCACGATTGTGCTTAGGTTAACGTCAGTCGCTCCACGCACAAAAGGACAAAATTCTGCTCAACAGCTTAGTGATTTATTAATAGGGATTTGCTAATAGTCAGCATTGTAAATTATCTGCTTCTTAGAGACCCCCACTGAAGAGAAGTTAATGTTGGTGCAGTATTAATTGTTGGGGAGAAGGGGATTTCAGTTGTACATGTTAAGATAACAATCTTTGATCACGCCGCTGCCTGAAGATGGCTTTGTATGTTCTGCCTCCAGAGCGCTGGCTCTAGGAGTCCCTCGACTCAAATATAGATCAGCTCCTTGACTCTGGTCTTGGATGTATCTGGATATGTTTCTGCAACTGTCTTCACTTTTAGTTTTGTGGCGTGTCAGCTGTTCAATTGCAAAGCAGGTTGTCTTACAAAGCATCTCGGAGCTCGCCAGTGTGACAGACTGACAGCGTCAGTGTTGTGTCACGTTATTGTCAGGAAAAAGTCGGGGGGGATATATCGAAAAGCCGTGTTTGTGAGGCTTGTCGACTTTAAGCACCTAAATTATTTGTTGTGAGGGAAAAATACTAAATTTTCCTTTCCTTTCAAATTTCCCTTTTAGATTAAACATCATTGCAGTTTTGAGGAAAATTCATTATATTTAAACAATCTAGAGGCTAAGGAGATTATGCTGATTAGCAAAAATATCTATCATGACTCAGCTGTTCATAATCTTACCCTTTACAGTTATGCATTATATAGCATTAGTGCTATGATTAGGTATCTGCCCTTTCAACATTGCAGTTCCTGTGGAGAAAGCACACCACCCAGAGATTAAAGTTCCTCGTCGTTACGATAGATTTCCTTCTATTAGAGGCCATGTATGAGATCAGTAGCTGTATAATTGAGTTTCTATGGTTGCAGTTTCTTAAATGATGTTAAAAGGGAAAGTAAACGGTACGTCAGCTGTTTAATGGGGCTGTCTATGTACTGGATTTTTCTGTAGTATTAGCTAGTTGTGCAGTAGGACTCATGACACTGAAAATGTTCAGTCTTTGTTTGTAAATCAAGATGCGTACATTTTGTTTCTTTGTGAGGCTATTTGAGTTAGTGTTTTAATTATACAACTTGTATTAACCCAGTGTAAAGCTCACCAGCTTGTTTGTTTGTGTAGAGGGTTTTGTATTTGACCCCGGCGAGTGCTTATAATTTATGTTTGTGCAGAATGATGATTGTTCATAAAGGCAGACACAAAAAACAGAGATGACAGTGAGTGAACTTCTAATGATGGATAAATGATGCATGATGGACAGCATGTACACGCAGTGGTTGTACAATGTTTCCGTGTAAGCTAACTGGGTTTTCTTCTGCTTGGCTGATGGACTGTCTGCATGAGAGCGCGCTGAATGCAGATTCTGATGTTGTGTTTAAAACCGTTTCCTTAGCAAGATCAGTTTCCCCAATGCAAAAGTAGTGTGCAGCAGCATTAACCCCCACTGCCTACCTCCCCAGACAGAGACACCATCAGATGAGTCGCCTGAAGTGTTTAGAACAGGGACTTGCTGTTGAGGGACACTCGAGAGGAAATGCATCATAGTTGGGCTGGTCTGTGTTTTCCCAGTGAAAATGGCTATCCATCTGTGTAATAGGCCTTGTCAAAAGTTTACAGAGATTCAGCAATTCCCTTTAAGACCAGCGTTGGCCATCGGAAGGGACCCTGATAAACTATAAGAGCCCATTGAGGCAGGTAGCAGGCTTTAATGCACAGTGATATCTTGACAGTTGCTCCCCTCTCATCAGCTTCCATCTCTAAACCTGTCAGTCTATTGTGTCAGTGCACAGTCCTCCTCAATACCCCGGCTCAGTTGTGAGGGTATTCATAACCTTTCTAAAATAACCTGCTGTTTATTCAAAAGAAGGATTCAGATCGACCTGAAGTCTATATCGCTAATTGAGTTTTTATTACTGTTGATGTGCAAAAAGAAATCAAATTAGTTTGATTTATATTAAGAAAAAAATAATGTTTGTTTCTTTTCTTCATCTTAAGTCATGGTGAACTTAATGTATTTGGGTTTTCAAGTGTTGCATTGACAGGCAAGCAATTTAATATTGCCTTTAGCACTTGATGAGTTAATCAAGAAAATATTTTGTCGATTAATCTGTAAAGAAAATAGAAGCATGGTTGTTATTCACAGCCCTAATCTAGGAGGTGTTGGTACATCCCTCATCTCATTAGTTACTGGGCATTGCTCAGTGCATAGAAACACATTTATGTGTAGACACATAGGACTGGTACCGAACCAGAGGCCATTTAATGCATTGTTTGATGAGTGATGAGGCCAAAGGGCTTTACCAGGAAAAGAAAGTATTAAGCAGATACACGTACAATACACAACGTTGACTTAAATACTTGCTCTCAACTGCAAATTAGCAAAGTGATTTGTGCAGGCAGTGTTAGCCAGTGGCACTCCAGCTATTTTGTGATCCAGCTGCAAAAACATCTGCTCAGACGAAACTGACTTCTTGTGCTGAATGTAAAGAAATTCACAACAAGTATACGACACGTTAAGCCGGCATAGAGAGGAGGAGGAAATGGCCCTTTTGTTGCTGTATAGCTCTTGTCCTAGTGTTGCCTAATGTAGGGTTTGGTTCAATGCTATATGAAGAGCTAAACAGAAGCTGACAGAGGAAAATGTCGATTTCAGATACATACTTCAAACAATCACTTCATAAAATCTGCTTCAAAACACTAGTTAGGCCGTCAAAATATGAACAAACCTTTCAGTTATTATGCTTTCATACACACTGCTGAAAATCTGCAATGCATTCACAACACTCAACACTTTTTATACACCACTGAAATGCTTTCACACACTTGGATGCCAGTAGAAAACTTTTGAATCGAGTGATTCTGAAATTTCAAAGGTTCACAACAGTTGATGTTTACTGCAAAGTAAATTCAATAACACTCGTCAAAAGTGGTGCTTGTGGGTGCATTAGTTTTAAATGAGGTTTTTACCAGTCTAAATAAAAATAGTAGATTTCACTCAGAAGCACTTTATTCACAAAGACATGTGTATTTAATTATTTATATGCTTTATTTTTTTATTATGTTGGAAGGAAGAGGGTGCTAAAATTTTAAGAGATTTTAATTAAGTGCAACTTATTTGGATCCATGAGCATCTTAAATGACCAATAAACAGTTTGTGGTCATTATCCTTAAAATGAGTGAATTAAAATATCATCAATATGATTATTCTTTATCATTATTATCAATATTTAATCCAATAACTGGGACATTTTTTAAATTAGCTGCCCTTTTAAGGCATTGGTGGTTTCAAATTAGTTACTAACATGTAATTTGTCAAAATTGATCATACTGCTAAACAGTGTTTATACGGTTTCCTTCATTCTGCTTCATTTGCTTGAAAAATGTCAATGAATTGTCATTTGCAGGTTTTTTGAGAGAAAAACAATTACGATTGTTAATAAATGTGGCTTTTTTTTTTACCACAATTTGTTAAGACAAATTTTGCAAATTCCACCAGCCATTGTAAGAGAGTCGGGGCAGAGAGAAAGGGCCACATTAGTTTATATGGTTCAAATAAATCACACCGTACATAGTACTGGCGCATTGTTAAGTTATAGGTTCCCTCAAACAAAAGCAGTTTAACACTTGGCCAATATGAATAGCAGTGAAACATCAGGACAGGAATATGTTGAGGGATACAGTTTATGTGTCCCTGGCTTGGCATTGTGAAACGCCTTTTAAAAACTGGAGTCTGTCCAGTTGTCAGTGACAATGATGCTGATTTATTGGAGCAGAGGAAAGAGAAGTAGGACAGAGGCTACGTTTCCCTCCAAAGCTTTCCATTTGGTAAATGATGCTTAGGTGTTCACTTTTCTTTGTTGACATGGGCCTGAAGCCCAGCATCATCTGCAGTAATGCAGATGAGTGGATAACATGACACTCTGGCCCACATGCTTTACTAACTATGCAACACGATCTGTGCTTTTTAATGAATAATCATGCAGTTCTTCACAAACAGCTGACCCAGGGAGGTTTGTATTCAGTAGTATAGATAAGGGAACGTTTTCACCAGATCTGAGGTGTATTTGATACAATATTCTTCTGATGGTATAATACTCACCTCGGTCAAACAGTGTTTTACTGTTTTTCAGAAGGAGAATAAATAACTGCAATTAGCATTTAAATCCACTTTACCCATTAGATTTATGTCACAGCAAAGGTGCAATTATTTCCTTAATTGTGTTTTATGAATTAATTTGCTGCTATATTTATGGGTGAAAAGCTCTAATGTGGAAGAAGTCAGACTCATTTGTTTTGTTTGAGTATCTTGTTGCAGGAGCACACAAGTAAACCATTGGAGTCTAATTGCTGTTTCATCTGCACATTATCCGTAGGAAATACCACTGCTTATCATAAACCCACATATGTTGCTGAAGTGATCGTTTCTCATCAGTAATGGTGTAAAGGCTAAAGTCGAACTATAAATTGTAAAGAAGTCGTCACAACCTTTATTTCACCAAATCAAAGGATAATTTAAGCCTTACGAGATAAATCCTGTCCCTAGAGATTCAATAAGCTTTAATATATTTTCTATTATAGTCAGAAGGTTAATATATTGGTGTTTGTCACATCATATTGCTTTTGGCTGCTGACGTCAGCCATGTTTACCTGCTGTTGTCATGGCACATTAATCCTTATGCAGAATTAAATCACCACAATAACAGTGATGGTAAAATTATCCTGTGCTCATTTAGTCTTTTTAGAAAGAAAACTCTCATAAATTAGGTCTGATTGCACAGGATTATTTGGTTTGTTTATTCCATACAGTTTTTAATGTTTTACCGATGACAATAATGATGATGATAATGAGGAATAATTCTACACAAACAGAGAAAAAGGCACCACATACAACCAAGTAGTATGAGAGAACAAATAAAGAAATAATTCCTACACAAAAACACCTTCTAGTGCAACACAGGCGTGAGGCTGCCCACAGCAAAATCTAACGTAGAAGATCAGAGGAAGCGCTCTACAGATATTGAGCCGACACATGTCTTCTCTTGTGAAAAGTCCGGTGTAATTGGTGACACCTGCGTTGTCACAAGTTTATTACCCAGTGGGAAAACATTTCCACACTACAACCAACTATGCATCCTTTATGCAGCAGTAAGTACATGCTCATGTCAAGTTTGTTTACAAGGAAGTACAATTCACGTTTTCCCTCAGGAAATTGGTGACCAGAAACAACACAGTCAGGGTTGCTTTACAGTTTGTCATATATGGTTGTTTTTGTATGCTGCAGCACTGCTACTTGTTCGTTTGGTCTCCACACCGTCCTCTGGGACCAAGCATTTTACAGTCTGTCGGACCTGCCCTGGCCACTGCTGCCCACAGCTCAGACCATTTAAACACTGCCTCCTTTGCTTCCTCTCGTACTTCCTAAACTGACCCTCTCTGGAGCTGGGTTTTTCCTCATAATGTCCGCAAGGGAGGGTTGTTCAGGCTGCCGTGCTGTGACTGCTGCAGTCATTCTCCGAATCTGTTGATGGTGCTCCGGTAAACAAAACAGACGCTGCATAGAAGCTTTTCACGAAGTGGCTGTGCTGTGGCGCTGCTGTCGCTTCATGTCTGTCTTCTTTTCTTCCTTATGTGCACAGACAAATACGGAGGATGGACAGGGATGCTTGATGTGACTAAGGCTTCATGTATGGGCTTCCTGTCATAACCACTGAGACTGGAATGCACTAAGAATAATTATTGAATTAGTTGAGTGCTATTTCAGCTTTTGTCTATAATTATTTACAAAGATGCATGAAAATGTATGCAAACTAAGACAATGTGTAATTAGTTTTGAGAAGAGTCTCATGTTTCATTATTTAATAAGTGACTGCTATGGATGAGAAAATCAGCAACACAATGTTACAAATAAGAAGTTGATATACAGATAACTTGTGCATCCAGCCGGGGAATATGTTCTCGGTTTTGAAAATTAAGGTTATGAACTGCCATAGTGTAAGAAATCAAAAGCTTCATAACGTCCATGCACTTATTTGCAAGTTAATGAATTGTGTGTTGCTGTGACTGAACCATCCGTAAGAAGTTATTTGTGCTGAGAAAAACATTAAGGCCTGCTTGTCAAGTGTGTAGTCCTTGTGATACAGATTAAGTTTTTGAAGGGTTTATTGGATAATCACATACTTGGCTACACAATCAAAAGATGCGCATTTCAAGCATATGCAGTCTGTTGTTGTTTCAAAGCTACCCTTCTATAAACAGATGAGTGTAATTAGTTCTGTCATTTCAGCCAATATGTTTTAAATGCCAACCAGCTTAACACACTCATGCACAGCATCGGTGTTACTGCAAAAAAACATGTTTATTTACACGCTTCCACACACACAGGCACACAAGTTCTACTCACCCAGTCACACAAATGCTGTTAAATATCCTTGAAAATACAGTTGTTTCAAGTGTAGTTCATGTGACTAAGCAGCTCAAGTTAAGGTCAGCGCTGATATACAAGCTCTGGTTATCAAGGAAGGTTATCTAAAATGAGCAAACCAGAGCATTTATACTGTTGCACAATTCATATCCAGTGTAGAATCCCTTCCTTCCCAGTCTTATGCCTCCAAACGGCTGTCGAGCTGAGATGAACGGCTCCTTCTAGATGAGATGGAGCACATTCATTGTTACCCAGTAAGATGGATGGGTACACTTGCATGCATTGCTGTCAGCTTCGCCACTGCCAGGCCTCCTCTTCCTTAATTTCTTTTTAGGCTGTCTTTCTTTCTGCATTTTCCAATGTCTGGCTCTCAAAATGGACTACTACATACATTACGATGGCTAATGTATTATTCACAGTTGAGTGACAGTGGTCCTTAATTTTTTCTGCTTTCAATGTGACTGTGGTGGGTAAAGAGGACAAGTAAGTCCATGGCTAATTAAGTTCATTCTGACAGAAATGACTTGTGCAGTATTTTAATGTTAGTGTCTTCATCATCTTCCAGCTAATTACTAAAATGAGATTTGTGAATTAGTGGACTAACAGAAATTACATTATTGTCTCAATGTTATGTACTGAGATAGTTGAGGCAATCTAAATTCTGGCATTGTCACTTTAACGTTTTAAAATTGTGATTGCCAAATAGCATGTACAGTATATACACTTAACTCATAGTGTTGTTCAACAGATGATTGAAGGACCGTTAAATGCACATTATTACAGAGGGCAGATAAGCAGCAGTGCCAGTGTCAGGTCAAGTCAATGAATGTTTTGACTATAAAGATCATGTGTGTTCACAATAATCAAAGCTTATTGGCCGGAAATGCAAAAAGGACAAAGTACAATAAAAGGTGTATCTAGAACATAATTTTAACATCGTCCAGTGCCAGAATTAATGTATTTGATACAGCATTGCATCTCATGACCCCAAAAGAACAACCCACACTGTAATTTAGTGGACCTCCACAATAACACTGTGGGCAGACATGACAGATGTGATCATAAATACAAGGCCTATATAAAGTATGTATATAAAGCATTTGAATTGTATCTGTAGTTATAAATATTTTCACTCATTCAGTGTACGCTATAAATGGAGCACTCTGTCACTGATGAGCATGGGAGCTAGAGGGAAATATTTATGATGGAATTAGATTCTCTTTTTTCCCCGTTTGAAACTTGAAAACTGAAGTTGCTTCATGAATTTGTTGGAGATGAAATGACAATTGACTTTCAACATCTGTGGCCACCATCTGTTGTACTCCAGAGGTAGCCTCCTTTGTTTGTTCTCCATATGCTCGGGCTCCTATGAGATGAGTCGTTGGGTGTCTGAAAGCGAGGCTGGTGTTGTAATGGAAGCATAACAATGTCCCCTGAGCACTCAGCTCACATTGACAATGACTGACGGATATGTTCTGTTGATCAGACTTTAATCTCGCTGGAGAGTACTGCCTACTTCTGCTCATGAATACTCATCCTACTAATAATTCCGGAAATCTGTCTCCGTCTTTCTGTTTGTCTGTCAATTTTCTTGACACGCGCTCATCTGATTGACTTCAACCTTGGTGGGTGTGTTTCTGATGTGCGGTGGTCAAAACCTAACCCTTCATTTATGTTAAACCGAAGACTGTATTTAAAGATAGACGACATGATGTCTTTGAAAGTGAAGCCAAATCATTTTGTTTGCCCCCTGGTGGCTGGCTGCATTATAGATCATAAAAGATATTCCCTGTTATTGGATGGGACATAGACCAAACTAAAGTACACATCAAATAAATGTTTCTCAAAGATGGTAAATTTGGTTTTAATTAGTTATTCGATGCTATAAAAACAGGGTAAAACGTCCTGATTGGTCGTTTATAGGCAGGACCTCGATACCACAGCTCCACCCCACAATCACTACTTTGCTGACTTTCACCCTAAACAAGCTCACCATTGTAAAATGGTAGCATCCGAACCTGGGATACTTTTGTACAACCACAGAAAATGGACTACTTCACCTCCATCTTTATATACAGTCTATATAGTAACTGTTTTCCCCATTGCTGCAAAGCAACGTTCTGTGATGTCACTGTCACCCGGTCGTCGTCAAAAGGTTTGAAATTAATGGAGGGTCAGGGGAGAGCTGGGTCACAGGGTGATGTTGAGGGATTAGCCTTACACTGAAACCACCGCAAAACCGCTCATTATTCATTCTTCCTCCTGTCATTGTGAAGTATTGCTGTCTCTTCCAGTCTTGACATGCTCTTACCAGATCCACAAGGGGCCTTTCGTCTAACTGCTGTTTCCTTCACAGTGCTGTTAAATGGCTCATTAGTAAGGCTGAGGTGTCATGCGCTGAAGGACAAATGTATCGGCTCTGCAGCTTTACCTGGGCTGTCATATCCATAAAGAATGGAGAGCGGAGATTAGTGCTGTCAGCGCAGCTCCAAAAGACAATTGGCTCTGAAACGAGGAAAGTGATGCATTGAGGATATTTTAATTATCTTTTGACATTAATTAAACAATTATATTTGATGAAGATGTCAAAGGTATCTCGCTTGATGCTGTTACGAAGTGGCAGGGCTCCGTGTGTACACATTCAGTGTTTGTCGTTATAGAAGGTTTTTGGAGCTCATAAGCGTCAAGCCAGCCAGAGGAACGCATGCAACCTTGGTTATTATACAAATACCCAAATGAATGATGCCAGTTTCTACCTTTTTTAATATTGAATTGTGCTACAGGGATAGGGGGCTTTACATTTTTTTAAATCGCAGACTCTACAAAACAGTATAGAACTAAATGCTCATTTCAGGGGTCTATAAACTTGACTTAATACTGGCAGTTCAGTTCAGTGAGACGTAGGCTGAGCACCAGGGTCACTACCACAGAAATATGGTCAAACTGTGGAGTCACATGATTATAGTAACAGGACGGATTAAACAACAAGGTTGACATGTTCAGTCACTTACAGATCAGTTTTACTCAATTCGAGGAAGCTTATGTTATTCATGTAGTTGGACAAAATGCAATCTCCATTAAAAGTAAATGTGTGTTTAAGTATGACGAAGCGGCATTTGGCTCTGACATGTATCTTGTTTATGAGGACAAAGATCTTACGTTGTGCAGTTATTACATTACAGGTTTGTAATTACACAAAAGAAAATCACTTTAACATAAATGCATAGTAAGTTAAATGTATCTCCCATTATTGTACTGAGGTGAAAACAGAGCTGGTTGAATAGAGGAAGTGGAAAGGAAGTCCCATTTCTTCCTGTATTGTACAACGTGAGAGTGATTCAAGTACTTGATTCAGTTTGAATAAAATTGCTTGACAACGCACTGAAATATTCTTTGTCAAATGTTGGAAAATAATAGATTTTTTTGAATCATGTCTAAGTTTAATATATTTCCCGTGGCTTTTTTTTTTTAAAGCTTTGCAGACTAACTATTCAATTAGTATTTATTCAGATCCCTCAGTACTGTACATAACATTTCTTTTGAGTGTGAGTGGCATTCTGGATCTATAGTTTTATTGATTAGTGGTGTCTTGTAAGCAAGTGCAGGATTATTGTGTGTATTACACAGTTATAGAAAGGTCATTTATTCATTTGGTATGAGTTATTGATTCAAACTCGCACTGATGAATGACTGACTGTGTCAATCAACTAATCGTAAAAAAGAATATGAAGAAATAATATAACAAAGGCTTTACCAACCTCGCTAGCTCTTTAAATCCAGTTCGGTATTGTTTTTATTGAGATAAATAGAAAATGAACGCTATTGCCAGTTTGAAGGATAATACAATTCTAATACAACTGTAATTAATAAATAGATAAAAAGAACAAGACAATGGCAAAAACACACACACACGTGACCCCTCTCTCCTCCTCCCTGTATACATCCCACCTTTCACATCCTGTCGTTCTTGGCTATCAGTTTGGAGGAAGAAATAGATCCTCTCCTTGCTCTCCCAATCAATTTGTGTCAGCTCACCAGGCTTCTCTCTGCCTTGAGAACACTTGGTATTCACAAAATGAAATAATGGACCACCATAAATTCTGCAGAGAGGCACTGTCGGTTTCACTTAAGAGGGAGATCTTTATTTAGGGAGATCTCCTCTAGATAACTCTTGATAGCATCTCCTACTGTCACCGGTGCCTCTGTGTGACTTCCCTCCTCTCGCACCTCTGTTTTCAAACCCCTTTAGTCTCTGATGGTCTGTCAGCAGTAAACAAGTGGCATTGAGTAATGTCTGCATTTCACTTTAATTGAATTGTGGAGCTTTCTAAGACAATAGGCCCATTTACATTATAGTTATGTCATATGTTGCACCATTTGTAGTTGAAGTACTTTGATATTTTGTAGTTTTTAACTGGGGTTCAAGTAAATGCAGTTTACCGTTCCTCAGTTAACTCCCCTACTGTCCCATGATATCTCCTCTCACTTTTAACAAACTACTATGTGCTGTGATATTTCCGAGCACTCTAAATATAGCAGTTTCTCATTTTTTACCCTAAGGCAGGAAACGGCATCTCAGTAGACACATAGCTCTACATTCACCTAGTCATTGAAATTCATGAGGAGAGGGGTAGAAAACAAGGCTAATTTTTCAAGAACAGGTTCACGGCACCAGGGCCATTTGTAAAACCTGTTCACATGAATACACATGAAATAAATGTGTACTCTGCTGACATGCTATTAATAAAAGGCCCCTGTGTTTGATATAGAGGCGAGGCGAAGGTATGTGCAGGGGGAGGTGGTGGTTTCTATAAATGGGTACAGGGGGGAGAAGCCTTATCTCGGGCTAACTGATGTCTTTTGGGCTTTTTGACTCCCCTCAGGTTGCTCTGAACTCCTCTTTATCATGAGTGTTACACACCAGGCGGATTAACCAGCCAATCCTAGATCAGGGTGACACGAGGATCGATTATATCCTCTGATGACTTATTAGGATGAAGCAGATCTGTGCTGGTTGGGAAATAAATTAGATTGAGTGTGAGAGTAAAGCCAGGTTTCCACATGAGGTGAGCGGGGAGTTCTTGTCAGCACATTCCATGAAGTGCATTCGAAGTGGTGGGTGGTGTTGCATGATTACGTAGCACATTGTGACAGCACACAAGACATTTAGGATTGGCCTTTACATAGCAGGCGTTTTGACTTGTTAATAAGGAAAAGCAGTGGAGTTACTTATCGCATTTACAATGGCTGTGTAAGTCATGGCAGTTTTACAGTGATACATTGTGCATAATACCAGGACCCAGAATGGCCAAACTGAATTCAGCCATCACTGATTTTATTCACACCTGCATGGGTTTTCTTATTCCTATAACTTATCGGAGTAGTAGAATTCTGTTCATTGTGGGATCATGAAGTTTGTTCCACAGCCCTTGATGGCTTGGTCCAACCCAGATGGATGATGCGTGTCCACTTCCTCCTACCATCAAGAAAGGAAGCCAGAGTATAACTGTTACAAATGCCCCCATCCTGCACCGATGACGTCATGTGGAGTCAGTCTGTGCAGTAGCGATCGGGGGAATGGCGCCACAGTATCAACGTCCCGCAGATTCATGCGCTTGACTAATCGCGAGTCAGTCTCTGCTGTCAATCGTAACGTTTTACCCCTGATTTTTATAACGTGTAATAACTAATTAAACTTAGCAGAGGAATAAACATGCATTGGTGTTTTAGAAAACTTTATTTGAAGCATACATAGTTTGTTTCATACCCACTCTCGTAACATGGAGGAACCAGGGTTTATGACCTCTACTGCAGCCAGCCAAACGGGGGCTATCAAGACACTTTCCCTTTTAGTTAGCTGTCATGTTGTCCATCTATATATACAGTCTGTGGTCCAACCATGCCCTTAGCTTTTGGTAACAATGACATTCATACAGCGCAGCGATTAGTTGTGATGTTGACGTAATAAATGTGGAATGTACAAAGTGCTTTGTCACGTCCATCATGGTTCGATAAGCACTGACTGTAAATGTTTAACCACGGCCATGCTCTTCTGTATTCCTATATTCTTTATTTTACTCACAATAATACACTTTATTTAATTTTAGGATGCGCTTTTCAACTCTAGGTTTTCATTGACAGTGTGTGTTGCTTCAAACTTCTGACGGCTGAAAGCAAAACTAATCATGAAGAAGAAATATTATCCATTGGAAAGAGCCTGTGGTGGTGCCTGCAATCAGCAGCTCTCAAACATTGGCTATTGAGGCAGTGTTGATGCTTGGAGCTGTTAGTTTACTAAGCAGGGGAAAAGGCTGATGATTACCTCTGGCTGCCCCCAAACACTGATCTATGTAACCTGCTGTGTCTACTGTTTCCCCATCGACCTAAAATCCCAGTGTGCTGAATTACCCATCTGCTCGTCTGCTGGCATGTACTACAGCCCAGTATGTGAGATTAGGAGATCAAGGGGAACGCATGACTTTCCTCGACCCGCCCCCGAGCTCCATTTGTGTGTGTATCTTTAGTGTCGCTCGGTCACTGTGAACATGTGCAACATTATGAGTGAGGATTCTTGAACTAAAATGAAATGTATGCCAGTGTATGCGAATTACAGGAGGTTATAGTGAGTCCCTTTTATCTTGTTTCTTCTTGCTAAACATCATGTGAATAGCAGACTGTAAAATGAATCTTGTAACATTACTCTGGATACCCTGAAGCAGTAAGGAACAGGAGTGAAGTAAAGTGACACACCACATTTCCACGTAGAAGAGGTGCTAGGCATCTGAAAATTTATTGGAGGGCATAATGAAGATATGTTCACCGCCATGTGGAATGTGCAAAGCAGTGCATTACACTGTCATGGTGGGAAAAGAGATTGCAGGCTCGTGTTCACCAGGGAAATGTGCCAATTATTAGATAATGTTCCGAGCAAGCAGTCATGGATTAAAGCTTTGCAAGAGTCAGGATGCTCTTCAAATGAAGATGGTTTGATTAGCATACAGTCAGCTTTTCCAGCTACCACGAGAACTATGAGAGCTAAGCCGTGGATTCAAGCCCTCTCCTCTGCTTTGTTTGCAGCTCCTGTACAAGAAAAGCGAAATCTGAATCCTTAATGCTCTTCAATTTTACCGTACGCTCATTTGGACAAGACTGCATGTGATACACAGTATAATAACAGTGCTTGTAGGGAACATTTTAGAATTTTGATGAGTGCAACAATAGAATTACAGTCTGACCAAATATCTTTGTTGTTTTGATGTTTAAAGTGGTGTATAGTAGTACTACTGTAGTTCATTAATCAATTGGTCAAATTACTCTCTTTTTTTACAATTGATTATTGATTTTTCAGGTTGTTCAGAAAGGCTGAACGGCAAACAAACTATTTCTCGAATACAAGGATTTGCTTCTTTTCTTTGTTTTGTATCATTGTAATTGAATATTTCAGATGTTCATCGACTAAATTAACCTTGTCTATTTACATTATGTTTTCTGTGCCTTGGTAATGCACTTTCCTATTATTATAATAGTTATCTCCACTAAGTAATCTGATGGTTATTTCTCATTTCAATTATATAATCAATTAATTGACTCATTGTTGCAGCTATAGTTTATATTGTCTTTCCCCTATAAGGCTGAAACAATACATTATTAATAATATATAATTCATAATTTGAGTCGTCAATAAATATCCAAAATTAAGTCAAATGTATATCATACACCTTTATATTTTGTGATGTGTGGAAAAATGAATTTTTGACCTGCAGTAAAATGAGGGGCTTCTCTCCTGTCTCTGTTTCCAGAATAAGAGCAAAAAAATAAAAAACAGCCAGCAGTACTTTGCCCTAAATCTCTTTTTCTGTGAAAATAAAGGTCTCTCTTATTTTTCATCATAATTGCCTCCAATGAGCAAACCAATCATCTGTTCCCTGCATCAACCCTTTGTCTCGATTTCATCGTCTTAGAAACTCGTTTTTGGTTTAAAAAAAAAAAAAGAACAAATGGCATTTCTATTGTGGCAGAAAAGCTTGGCATTTAGTTTTTTTACTGGTTCCAGTGGAAACAGAGGTAAACGAAGACCGGACTGTTGTGAACTCCTGTCCTGCAGTTTGTGTGTCTCGTGATAACACACACTAATGGTCCACCCGTGGCGATTGTTGATCCTGTTGCTACAGGGTCTGTCCTTTCACCACAACATTGTCAGGCTCCCATAAAAATCCCATTGGGCTAAATGAGATGCATTAGCCTTGTGGGGAACATACTCTTCATCAGCTCCCTTTTTAAACGGGAGTGATTAACACATCTTCTTTAATAGTGCTTAGAGGAGAGGCTGCTCTCATTCTGGCCTGCAGTCAGCTAGTCCCTCGGAGACAATTCATCATTAACGTAAGCGGTAAACTGAGGCAATAATGACAATGATTTTTCACAATTCTTAAACAGAAAACACTTTGATGAGGTCTTTGTGTTAGAGCATTTTTCTCAATTGCTTTAACACTAAAGTCCACTCTAATGTCATGTTTTCAAAATAATAACTCAATTACATTATTGCCTTTTCATTGGAATTCCTCCCCTGAGTGTTGATGCCAAATGCCATCTGAATCCATCCAATATTATTCAATATAATTTATTGAAGAATAAAAACCATCAACCTTATTGTGGCACTTCAGGCAAAGTCATAAAACCAAAGTCAGTAAACTGGAGACAATTAATGAATCATGCAATTTTGGCAGAAGTGTAGAAACAAAAGGTGTTTGAGCATTTAGAGAAATTCTCAACTGTATAATTTCGTGTTGGCAAACTGCTAAAAGCAGGAAAGATTTAACTTGGAAGATAATGGTGATATCTTGCTGTCAAAGAGCTGCCATTTTGTTAGTGGTGTGCCGAACAAATTCCCCAGTGGAGACATATAACTGTAAATGACTCCGCTTGTGCTTTTATATTTGTTTGCTTTGTCTCTTTCAGCCTGATTGTTATTACCATCAAAATAATTGTATTGTTTTATTGCAGCCTGTGTGTCTCCACACTTACATGCACGTTTGTGAGTGTCAGAATTTTTGTGGTGATAATTTTGATGACAAAATAATCAAATCAAAATAACCTTATTAAACGCCCTACTATTAAAATACAAAAGTGTCAATAGAAACAAACAACATATTGACATTCGTGGAACCAACATTTTCGAAAATGAGCTCAGTGAATCGGCCTGTTACATGTTTATATTTTGAGTAAAAAGGATTTTTAGCGATCTTGTATTGAACCAGGAGTTGATAACAGAATCTTTTTACCTGATGACCGCTATAAGAAAGGGCAACGGTTCAAGAAAATAGTGAAAATGTGGTTATTAGTTTTAGGTTAAGTGTTGGATAGATGGTAAAAATGACAAAAATGTCCTTCTTGCCACTTGCCAGGTAGAAATTTGAAATATGAATTTGCATTGACACAAGTTATTGTCCAATTATTAAATAATTTTGTACCAAACGCAGTTGAGTTTGTTTTTCCTGTTATCAGTTACAGTAAGGATGATATAAAGCATTTCATGTTGCATCTAAATAATATTGTAAAGAAAATTCTAAACAATAGAATTAGATTGTATATTAATTGGTCTTTTCAATGATTGCAGTTGTAAAGACTTTTCAGCCGTTGATTACGATTCAAAGCTTGTTCCCATCAGACACGTCACTGTTTTTTAATACTCGAAGATTGAGCTAATGAGAAAATCTAATGCTGCATAGACAGAGAGAAAAGGAGGTGTGTGTGTGTGTGTGTGTGTGTGTGTGTGTGTGTGTGTGTGTGTGTGTGTGTGTGTGTGTGTGTGTGTGTGTGTGTGTGTGTGTGTGTGTGTGTGTGTGTGTGTGTGTGTGTGTGTGTGTGTGTAACAGTGCACAGTGTCTATCATATAGAAGACAGCTCATAGAAAAAGAGCTGACACACTGCTGTCTTCTCTCTCTTAAAAACCAGTCAGGCAGCAGGGGTCCACCACTGCCAACTTCAAGCAAACGGACTCAGTGTAATACAGATAATACTCCAGGCTTTTGCAAGGCTCCTATTGTGGTTTGAGTTTAATTGTAGTGATTTATAAGGACTCAGTCCCCTCAGATGCACTTACTTGAGAGAGAATTGCATGTTTTCAAATCAGATGATACCGTAAAACCAGAAGAGTTGTCCGAACTCACTCATCAGGTGAACTTTGTTATACAATTGTTTTTTAAACATTCAGCTATTTCTGGATAGTTTGTCTCAACACAGTCTGCAGGACTAAAGGGAATTTTAGGGATATCAATATAACATCTGTTTTTTTTTAAAGAATATTAAAGGCTGCCTATAGATTTCCAGATAGTGTGTTGTAGATGCTAGATTTGTTGTTGACTTTTACCCAAGTGCTGATTTTCCATGAATTAGTAAAGATGTTGGGCAAAGGGTATTTTTCAGTGTGTATAGCCAGTTGGAAATAACTTGAATATATAAAAGTTAAATTGCTTCTAAATATTTAGTTAAGAATTGTGTTTATGGTGAAAATCTATTTTATTAAGATATTAGTTTTTTGCCATGTTTCAGATTTTTTTGTTTGTGGGCCTTCATGGGTTATCTGCTTATTGTCTGACAGTATTTCACCCAATACTCCTGCAATGTCTTTTGAGACGCATCACATGCATCTCTGTGTGTGTGTGTGTGTGCTCAATGCACTGAAGCATACACCAAGCTTATCTTTTCATTAGCTATTCATACAGGTCTCCAGACTAACTTTTGACATTGGGTGCACCCCAAATGTTCCACTGTATAATAAGTAATACACTTATTATACCTTTTCCTGACAGTTCCCACACATATTTGTAATTTCTAAAGGGCTTGGTATTTCAGTGTAAAATACCAAATTTGACTTGATATAAAAGAAATTCTATGCCGACTAACTTGGTGCATTATTAAAAAAGGTATTAAGGTAGGCATGTCACAATAACAAATTTTGTTGCATATTATTTTGTCCCAGAAATTATTGTGATGAATTATAATATTGTCATCATTGTGAAACCATTTTAAACCACTGGTATAATAATAATAATAGAGCCTAATCATGCAAGTACACGCTTTCAAAGAGCAATTAACTTAATTGTAAAAAATATTCAGTTTGACAACTGATGGCTCTGTTCACAAAAATAGCTCTTGAATAAATATTAAAGGCACAGGATATGTTACTAGCTCAGTAGACTGGATGGGATGGTTATGATTTAGATGAGCTTTTTGATGTGTATTATATTAGGTTAGTATTTCAGCATTTCCTATAGTTAGGTGTGTATGTGTGTGTTTGTGTCTTCTCGTTTCTGTCACTCTTCACACACAACCTGACATTTATTTAGTTATTAATCGATGGTGTTTGATCATGAATATGGATCGTTCCTTGTCACTTTAACACTGATGTCCTGGCGTGTTGTGTGTATGAGGTGAACTGCGTGCTCACAAAACGTTAGACATTTTTTAAATGTGTTTAAATACCTGTCTCATAAACTGTGGAGCGAATCAAACAAACACAGAGTAAACTTCATTACTGTTCAGGTCCTAATGACTTGCGATCAGTGTTGGTGTTTATCCATGAAGTGTAAAGTGAGCGCAGGTCAGCGGGGGAGTGGAGGGAGGACACACAGACAGGAGCTGCTTCACGGTCTGTGTATCTCTCTCTCTCTGTGTGTGTGGGTGTGGGTGGGTGGGAACTCTGCAGAGGAGATGAGATGAGGAAGCAACACAACTCGATCAAATACACACCAGCTAAATGTGTCTCGCTCCGGTGCGACCAAGGAACATTTTTAGTCACACTTCAGATGTTTGGTCGCACTCTGGAGCCCTGTCATACTGTGATTTGGAGTATTTTGAAAAATATTTATCTCTATAAACTCATCATTTTCTTATGTCACTCCTCATCACTGCCACTAGCTGGATTTAGGATTCTGCAGAGAACGACTGCATGCTGTCTCTTAAGAGTTTCAGGTTCTCTGGTTCACCTAAGTGAGCCCAGTTCTGGTAACAGACTCTCATGTGCACCCTGTGTGACAGGCGCACAGAAAAGGCTGATAAAGAGAGTGACAGGGCTGGTACAAACTTAATGGATTTTTTGACAGCACAGAAAATTGTTAAAAACACTGTTACAGTATTGAAGGCTCATCAATTGTAGCCTCGACATGAAAGAGTTACTTATCCCACGTCTGTTCTGTGATTGAACCGCTTGTAAAGTTAGTGTTCTATCAAATTGTTCCATTAAGTATCTGCTACTTCACCTGTCAATCAGGATTCTTTGGGGGGTTTACAAACACGCATCAAACACAGAGCATTCTTGGCACATACTCTACAGAACATTTCATATTGTTTATTTGGCATCTTGCATCATCAGTTTGCAAGTTTTCAAGGTTTCTCAGCTGGAGATCTGTTTCATGTACTGAAAGTGCACTTCACAAAGTTTTATTTTGGGATTTTATTGAGGCTTTTGAGAAAGTTTTTACTTTTACGATCCGAAAGTTGTAATGTAAATCCAACCAAACCAATAGCTAATAGTATGAACAAAATATTTTATGCAGGATTTCAATAGGCAGCAAAAATAACCGTCAGACTAAAACTGTGATGGGAAAAGTGATGGGATTTTAAAACATATTTCAAACTTTAACTGAAGCCTGCACAGTCTGCTGTCTGTGCTCAGCCACAAGTTCCTGTTGTCCGTGGTAGTCTCCTCAGGGAGGCTTGTTGTGATATGGCCCCTTGAAGTGACAAAGAGAACTACAGGCTATCAGCTAGCACATAGTTGCCACCCACACACCATCAGTTTTGGGCTGACAATAGGTTTTCAGGGAAAATAAAAAAAAAAACTCAAGGGAGAGAATTTTTAGCTTCACTGCCTTAAGCTCCATATTGTCAGATGTAGCCTTATATTGTATGTGGTCTGAGAAAAGAAGTTAAATGTGGCATTGCAGCAGATTTAAAGAGAACAGAAAATAGCGAGTGAAATACTTTTTGGGATTGGGAACTGGCTGTTCAGTGTGGTCAAGTCTCTGTTGAAACAATTCAATCGTGTTTAATATAGATGGTCTTTATATCCTGGTATAACAAGATACCAGAAATGACTAGAAACAAGTGGATTGTTATTTCTATCTTAAAGTATCTACTCTTTCAAAAATTCTCTGTTGGTGTGACTGTATTTTATCGGCTTCACGATTGGTTTGTGTATTGTTAAGGGCCCAAGGAAGTGCAGTGTCGAATCTGGTGCAATTAGAGAGAATTAAAAAAATTGCTGTATTCAATATTAATACATTTTGAAATAATGTGTCCAGTGCTCTGTAGCAACAGGGTTTATCAATCATCACAGTGGCAGCAACACTTGATTCTCCACTTCGGGGTTCTGCATGCTGAGTGGAGAACTTTGAATAAAAAGCTGAACAGCGCTTTGTGCAACACAGCTGGCTTCAAGGTTCTGTTGTCTGAGATCAGTAACCGGTCTTTAATTTCCACGGCTCAATTACTGCAGACGCTGCCACTAGCATTACCATAGGACTAGAAAACAGCCAAAAAGGCATGTTTTAACGATAAGTGCTCGTTAAAACATGCCTTTTTGGCTGTTTTTAAAATGTCTTTATTCTTATACTTATTACCTTTTAGATAACAGTTAAAAGCAGCTGAAGATTACCAAAGTGCTGTCTGTACATCCTGTTTGTATGACATCACGGTTGAAGAGATTGGAACTGGATCCTGTAGTTATTGAGTCCCACCCTGTCCTGTGTGGGGCTGGTTCCAAATCACATTCAGTCTAAGTGAGTTCCCTTTGTCTTCCACTATGTAACATTCTCTACAGTGTTGATGAACCCAATCAGCACCAGTTAAATCACAAAATCTATTGCCTGTTCCTATGCTGGTCTATTGGTGGCAATGCATTTCATGTCATCTGTACTAATTTGCCAGAGCTTAAGAGGGGAGGAGCCAGTGTGAAAAATGCTCGGCTAAAGTCTTTGTAAAATTAGAACAAAGCGGCAGCATCAAAGTTTTCTTATCTTGCATTGGTCTCTATAATTCCACTGCATTTCTTTCCTTGTTCCATTTTCTCTTAATTTCCAAAGCTAAAATGTGGGTTAGACAGTAGTGTGAGTCACCCGGTATCATGTCCTCGGCTCTCAGATTCTCCCTCTTTTCATGTCACTCTCTGCAGCTCGCTCTCTTTGCCTGTGGTGTCTGGGGAACACAACTCCTACTCAGCATTGCCCACCTGTCTTCACAGGCAGGCATTTTAAATATGTTGTTTTTAAATAGCAGCTCCAATGTTTGACTTTCCCAGCAAGTATTTAATTTTGGGTCTGCAGACACTATTCCAGGCCTCCTCCTCATGGCCACACTAGACCTTTCTTGGGGTCTTTTGTCGCCCCAATGTTGGCTCTTTATTTCTCTATATCACTTTATTCCAGGGTATATGGGATAGTTTGTTGCATTTGCCTCACCACATCCCTCTCCTCGATGCAGGGCACCCAGTGGGCTTTTACCCTCCTTTTCAACTCACTAGGTGGTCTGCAGCACTGACATGTCTAACTCAGTGGAAATGACTCTTCAAGGGCTGAGAAAGCCCTCAGAGATGATGCGATTTTCTTTCAAGAGAAATCCTCCTGTCAGTGTCCCAGTTAGTCAAAGAGCAAAGGAGTGGTAACACACAGAGTTGTCACCCTCAAAGAAGAAGTGGAAATGTTGCTGGTGGTTTAACCACAACTATAATGACCACCATGACTTACAAGGAAGGAGTAAGATTTATTTCCCTCTTTCAGTGTTAAAACATCAAAAGAAATTATAATGTTACATTCATTTGATTTCAAGCTTGGTTTTAAGGATTTAAAAGGACAAGAAATCTCTAGGTACTTGTTATTATTAGATGTTTGAGTTTAAAAGCAGGCCAGATAAATTTGTACAATACTCTCTGCATTAATGGTTAGTCTCTCTCTCTCTCACCTACTCTCTGTTTCCGTGAAGAAGTTTCATAATGTGAAGTTTCATTATCGGGTTTTACGTAAATACAGACTTGAATTTATCCCAGTGCAGCTTGTGTGCTGTGAGTGACGGACAAACCTCCAGTCACACAGTCAGCTCTCTGTCACTAGGGTTGCAAAATTCCGGGAATATTCAAAGTTGGAAACTTTCCATGGGAATTAATGGGAATATACGGGAATATACGGGAATTAATGGAAATAAACTGGAAATTTGGTGGGTAATTTATACTAACTGTATTTACCTTGTCATATACAGACATAAATATAAACATTTTGTTTTGTCATAAGCTGATTTGAGCCCTGAGGAAACTTTGGGCACTTGACTATATGCTTCTGCATCTTTGTGGCATTCTTAACATAGGTCTTTGCACAGTATTTGCAAATGTACACAGCCTTTCCTGTCTACATTGGCTGGGGTGAAATGTCTCCACACGAGATAGTGCACGTGGCATTGTTCTGTAGAATAAGATGAGAAAAAAGCTTGTAAAAAACACTAATGCAATGCCAGAGATATAAATAGTTAGCTAAACAATTGGAATCGTCTTTAAAAATATTTTACAATTGATGGATAAATGAATAGAAATAGGCTAGATGAACCTCAATCAGCATGCTAATGTATTTTCCCCAGTAATATCATCAAAACTTACCTGACTAGTCCTTGGGCTAATGCAGTAGTGTGGCCTCAATAGCCCTGCTGTAGTGTGCAGGATGCTGGGAATTATCGGTGCATGTGATGGAAGAATGCACTGCACATGTGATGGAGAAATGCACAGTGCAGGGTTGAAATTCAACGTGCAGCGTGTGCTGCATTCCATACATCTTTAAAATAGAGTTTTGAAAGATGTTTTTATTGCTCAGCGTTTAATTTGCGGTAAAAATTTTTTTTCACAATTCCCGAGCTTAACTTCCCATGGAAATTTTCCGGAAAGTTTCCGGAAATTTACCGGAAATTTTCCGCCCCTTTGCAACCCTATCTGTCACACAGGGGCACATGTGGCCTATAACAGACTATTTTAACCTTTGTTTGGCATAAGTACTGAATTTCTAGTTGAAGTGTCACCACTGCAGTTTGCCAGACACTTACATGCAGCACCTGGTGCCTTGGAAACAATGAATACAGAGATGTGTCCATTAGAGTGCCACATGGAACTAGCTGTTCATTTCATCAAGTTAAAAATCAGAGAACCTGGAAACTCTATCATCCACTATTTGAAAATCCTATTTTTCTTTGAACACAGTACAATCATTCTTTATTACCATGCAGCAGACATATCGTCCTCAAGTGCTCTCACAATAATACTTTGGCATATGTTGCCAATATTGTTTTCCATCTGCCATTGATTGGAGAGTAATTTGACCAGACTCTGCAGACATTTTGCGTTAAGCAGAAATATTGGTACAGTATTTAGCATGCTGTGCACATTTTATGTAGTGGGGAAAGAATGTGTGGGTCAATTCCTAGTCCTGTCTGCTCTCTTTGTAATTATCAATTAGGCTTTATTTCCCAGGAGAACAATAACTCACTCCCACAGTGTGTGTGTGTGTGTGTGTGTGTGTGTGTGCTGGAAGACCCTGATAGCATTATCTCGGTAGTGTTGCTGCAGTGTTACATTCTCAGGGAGATGGAGAAATGAATAACTCATGTATTATATATATATATATATATATCATGATGCATACACGTACCATTTTCACACAGAAAAGTCCACATATAACACAGTGTGTGGGAGTTGGTGAATGGTTCTGAACATTGTTTCTGTTATACCTGATCAAACTATTTTCCAGGGATAGTGAGTATACTACTACTACATTACAACTACAATCAGACAGCTAAGGTTAATTAAATGACATATGATATATGGTTTGCCCTGACCTCTTCTTGGTTTATTATCCTATGTCCCATTATTCATGTGTTTCACAGACCTGAGCCCCATTAAGATGACTAAGACCCCCTTCTCTGCTTTGAAGGGCTCCCTTAGGAAGCCTGAAGCTCATATTCATCTTCTTCTTTTTTTTTGAGGGAAAAATAGCTAGATACATGATCTACATCCACCCTCAACAATGGTTTCTGCTGTTTCAGTGTCCATGGATGGGTGTTTTTAATAAACTGATGCAGTAAAAACAAAAACATCAGTTCCACAATGTTGCCCGTCTGATTGATATACTTGTGTTCACAGTATTGTCTCTTTTAACCGCTGAATAGTTTCAGACAGCCACGTGGATTCATTTTTAGGCAAACACAAGGAATAAGGGTTAGGAGGGTTGTGTGGCAGCTTTGGTTGATTAGGGTTAAGTATTGTGACGTGCAGCACGCTCTTCATGCACACCCCTGAATGACAGTTGCACTAAGAGGGACGGTTAAAATGGGAAACCAATGAGAAACCCAGATTGTCCGCCTGCTTGCTGAGAAAGGTGGGATATCTCCTGGTGCTCTTGATGGCCAGTCTGGCCATGACTGACGGGTCTATTGTCAAATTGTTTGGGAGAGTATGTAGTTGGTAACTGAATTCACCTGAACCTGCTGAGGTACAGTAGTCTTCAGGTAATCTGAAAGACAACCTCACATTGTTGTAAATACAGAGTTCGTAGCAGTATGTGAAAGTATGGAATGTGATTTTAGTAATTTCCGTCTGGATAAGTATAGAAAACAGATGGGTGCAGATGGAAAATATTTGTTTCCAGACTATTGCCCCTTTTCTATTTTTTTATTTCTATTTTTGTCATGTTTTTCATGGTGTTTGAAACAGACAACCAGCACAGCCAAAAATATAAACCACCGTGTGAGAGAGTGTGGTCCAGGGCGAGCTTGGTGTGCGTTTTGCAAAGCAAGTTGGATCTCAATTCTTGTTCCCTGGTGAATTTTACATGAACATCCCTCCTGTTACTGTAGGCGTGGGAGGTATATAGTTGTTTAAATTTACATGACAAAAATCTGAATTACATTCTGCTGGTTTAGCATTGCAGCTTGAATAAATTGCTTTGTGAACTTGTCTCCTCTTAGCTAATGTTTACAATTACAGTGGGTGCAAATTGGAGATTGGTGGCCAGTTTGCATATCAAACGATGCTGAGGAGCAACTCTTTGGCTTTGGTGCACTGGGACGTGTTTACTCAGCAAACAACAGTTTAATTGGGAAAATAATTTTCCAGCTGCTATAGATTTGAGGCAGAGGATGTGTGTGTGTGTGTGGGTCTGTGTGGTTTACAGTATTCAGTACGAGGCTTCTAAATAATTAAAACCAACCAAGGGGAAATTAATGGGCCGAGCTTGTTACTGGGCTCCATCACGATAAGACCACCGACCACACAGCCTTTTGAACAGGCCTATCAGGATTCACTATATGTGACGGTTGCCGTTCTGTGTTCTGATGCCTAATTGATCCTCATGGAGTTTGCAAGCAGAGCGAGCTTCTTGCAAAGTGCAGGAACTGGAGAAGTATTGACAAAATGTTGGGGAGACTCGGAAGGAAGTACACATGCTATTGAGTAGGAAAGGCTTCCTTGGGGCCATCTTGATTCTCGATCAATGTTATAGTATAGCATGGAATGAATGGAATGCAGCCGGAAGCTTTCTAAAAGCTCCAGTTCAGGAGTGTAGGTTTGACGTATCTGCACCACATATAGATCGACTGAGTAGTAAATGTAGGTGAAAGCACTAATGGTCGAATGCCACTGAATACTGCTTTTCAGTTACATACTTACGTACCACCCTTGATGGTTATCGTGTGTGTGTGTGTGATAAAGATTGTAAGGTAGGTTATTAAAAAATAAATTGGGTAAAACATCCAATTCAAGATATCTTCCAAAGGGCAGAGGAGGTGGCAGCATCTAAGAGTATCTTCAGATTCAATAAAAAGATGCCTGAACCATTTAGTTTTTCAAAGCGCTCGCACCTATTGGAACAAAACAACTATATATACTTTACCAAGTCAACTGTTCTGTCCAACAACCTCTTACACATGCTTCCTCTCCACTTCCTCTTCCTTTCTCCCCTCACATCTCCCCGTGGATGAGGAGTCATTAGGACGTGGGCAGATGCACTTTGTCAAGGTGGCCACGCAGTCAGAGTCTGGCTGAGCTGGGTGTGCACAGTTTTGCCCTGACAAGCGTAGAACAAGGGATGAGAGAAGATGAACGAGGGAGCCAGAGAGAAGTGGGGGGGGGATGAATAGATATCAGGGGTACGAGACATTGGTAATGAGGAATAACATTCAAAGTAGATAGCAGATAGATGTGTGCAGTCCAAGGTATTAGTCTTGTGTGGTGCTTAGTCTTTTGTCTGGTCTATAATTTGAGGAGAGCAGCTTGTGTTTGCATAAATTCTAAAAGGTAGTTAAAGATAACATTTCCCTTTTATTCAAGAAATAACTATCCCACTCTTTTTACTCTGTTTGCTATCTTTTAGAGAAATTAAATAGAAACAAATCCACTTTACTCTGCTGCTAGATTCTTAAAGGGATAATTCACCCAAAATGAAAATTCACTCATTATCTACTCAGTCCACAAAACACTTTTGGAGTTTCAGGGGCTTGGGATAAACCTGAAACTCCAAATGTGTTTTGTGGACTCAAACACTTCACCCACCCCTTCATCGGCATAGTGGTGAATTTTCACTTTTGGTTGAACTATCCCTTTAACTGCTTCTTTCAATCGACCTCTTGTATTTTTTTAACATTTATATTCTGTTACAATGTAAAGTTTTTTGTGTTTGATCTGAGTTGTAAAAGCTTGCTTTGTCTGCAATATACAAATGTGAGTGCTGTTTTCCTATTCCTTACTTGTGCAAAACTTTCTGAAGTGCTTTGGTAGAAGCAATAAATGCATGATAGAAACTGTATGGGGTAGTGAAGAAAAATGGTCTCCGGCCCCAAAGGAAAAGTTTCAATGACGCATACAGTGGAGCAACTAGCTGCCTCTGTGTCAGGGCCAGTTGTCGGAGCAATCAGGCACCCAGCTGGACTATCATTTGGTGCCACTGAGGTGGTTTCAAAAGTAATATGATTTCTTGCCCTGCAGAAACAGACTAATCCTTGTGGGTGTGTTTGTTTGACCAAGAAGAATCGAGAGGCATAAGGAAGGAAGGAAGTCCAGGACAACTTGATATTTTCTTGACTGAGAAGAAACACGATATTGCCCCTCAGGTGGAAGCATTTTTACTTCAACAATCATGTCATATTGCTTTTTGTCTTTTCTGTGTCAACCTCATTCACCCCCTGCTGGTATTCTTCCTTATGATAAGAAGGGTTACATAAGCATCAAAATCATAAAAGGTGCTGGTAAGACTGTGTGTTCGTTGTTGTTTTCTAAATCTATCTTGTTTCTGAGCATGAGCACACAACTGAAGGACTTCTTCACATCGTTTCAACTTAAATTCCCATTATAAACCCAGCTCGCCTTCTTAAACAAACAGGACACACACAAATAGACTGCACAGTCATGTTTAAGAGAAATTCAATTTATTAATATTATATTATATCCTAAACGCTTCCCTGACTGACTGAAAAGTTACAGCTCGGAGACTTGCCCTGCCTCAAAGCCTCAGTTGGGGATATAATAAAACAAGTGTGGACATCACACTGGGTGATGTAGTGTTGAATGTGACCTGCATGCTGAGTACAATTACCTTTTTAAGGACAATTTCTGCCACTGTGGTTTCATCCCACAGGCACAAACCCCTGTGCAATGAAGAATCATTTTGTGCAAATTTGTATCTGAAAATCTCATTAGAGGGAATAATGAAATGGATCAGGGACTTCTCCTGTCAGTTTTGTAGACTCAGTGTTGGAATGATTTAGTTGATAAATGTTTGCTTAATTCAGGCTGCAGAACACTCATTTGGCCTGCAGGTGGCTAGTAGCTAGAGCATTGTATAGCCGTGCCATGGTGTGTGTAGCTCATACAGGTTATATACAAAAATAAGTCTTAGCCATGTGTCTGGTTTACAGCACCATGGTTGATAGGTGTGTTCAAAGTATTTTTGTCCTTCAAAGGATGTCACAGTGCAGAAAAGGGAAATTTGCATGTCCACCTGAATCATGTTATGTCAAATAAGATCCTGTGCATAAGGATTTTTTCAAAATCTTGTGCGATTTGTTTTACATACACTTATATATCTTAGTTGACTTCATTGCATTGGAAGCAAGTGTGTGTATTGCCATCAATGTTTTAGTTTATCCCTCCCCTGGTGACAGCTGTGGCCAGAGGCATTATGTTTTGGAGTTGGTTGACTCTTTTCTTTTTATATTCATCCAGGTGTTGGCCCAGGTGACAGACTCCCATCCCTTAGATCAAATTGGTAGGATATAAAAAAAGATTTATTGTAACGTGGCCCTTTTATCTCTACCATGACATGAAATATGCTTCAAAATCCTAAATGTGATTATATGCCATCGAGGCTCCCCATGGTCACATCGTCACTGAGCGGTCTCCATGGTGCTGCCAACACACCAGCCCTCACTACTTCACTCATGCCTCAGCAGATTTATGCTCCATTAGGAAAGCCCGACCTGCAAGCAACACAAGCACCTCTGTGCCCCAGTCTTATTTTTATGAGTGTTCTCCACTATTGTCTTGGATTCATAGCCCACCTGTCCTTTGAAAAACAATAATGAATAAGTGGATTGTGAAATTTGATGACTGTTGCTCTTGTAATCCCACATGTCATTTGCTGAAATGAGCCTTCGTCTCTTCTCCTACACCACAGTTCCACTGGTGGTTTGTCAATTTACATGCATTATAGTTGGTGCAATTCCCCATGATATATTTATTCGCCATTATTTCTTTAAGCACGGGCTGCAGTAGAAGGAAAATAGGTATTGCTATCAGGAAATTCAGGGACTATTTAGTTTTTTTTTTTGCTGACAAATGCTAGAAAGTTAAAATTAAGTTAAAGAGGAAATGAAAACGGTTTAGTTAATAATGACAATCTACGAAATGTCTTGGCAAAGCCAGCTATCTTACATCTGAGCCCAAGAACATTGTGTTCACACAATCTATAAAATAACAAAAAACACCAATCTGCACTCATTGTTGTGCTAGTTGCTCCTGAATAATAGTTTCTAAGTCATTTCTAGTATTTCCTACTGGACAGATTGGAGAGACATTACATTGGCTCACAATCTGGTCACTGCTCCATCAGGTCAGCCAGACCAGGGCTTAATTAATTAACTTAAAGTTAAGGAATCTCCACTACGATGTTTAAGTCCAAGCCAATGTGTGGAAGATGTGAATTTTTGTTGATTTTGCCATTTCTGATAAAGCACTGCTCTTCCCTGTACCGTTCCACTCTTCTGACCCCAAATCCCCAACATGTATCCACTCCTACGCACAAATTCACTCTCAGTTCCCTAGTTCTTTTAAGCTTTTAATGCCAAAAACCCAGTTTAGTACCCATGAACACAGGGGCCTTACTGTAGAGGAGTCTGTGTTTTTAATATCTCCTGCACAAATATTTTAGTTTCCGCAGCTTCTGTCCCACAAAAGTCAACATCTTCTTCTCAAACATGGTTAAATGAATAAATAAAAACTCTAAAAAGACTGTTCTGGAAGGCAGAGCGGAAATAGAAGAAGGGTAAACATACCGATTTGCTTGCTACTCTCAAACATCTGATGTCAATCCTCACAGAGAGATGTGATGGATATCTACATTATTTCTATGACAAGATAATCGCAATTAGGCAGCACATTAACACACAATTCAGAGAGCTTTATGTTGACTCTTGCCCATTCTCAGCACTATCTCATTTCATTCAAATATCTTTGCTGATCCCAACATACACTGTTGCTGTTTCAAAATCACTCACCAGCCATACAGTCTTCATTCCCATTTAGTTTTTAAAAGAAGTAATTCTGATGATTGGTCCAAATATTTTAGTCATTGCTAACTGCTCTTTGTCATCTGGCATTCTTAGCCTCCTTTTATTTGCTAAATACATGCTATTGATTTTCATTGCTATTCAGATCTTATGCAAGTATATCTTCCAAAAAAGTGTGTTACCCCAAATGTGACCATGTGTCATTACGTCATTATGTCCTGCTTTCAAGAAATTAACTGGATTTTCACTAATTCCCTGCAGTTGAATGCCACTGCCTGACCCCAGCACTAGCAGCATTAACAATCTCTTGTCTGGTTTGATAATGCTAAAAAAAAAAGAGGCCTGTAACCTGGTGGTTGTTTCACACTCCGAGTTATCCTTGACAGTTAAGTGACAAAAGTTATGCAATCCTAGTTTACAACCAAAATTAGGTCAGTCCTTTCATCTGCAGTTCTAGACAACGTCTTGTCCTCCTCCAGACTGGACTGTTGCAGGGCTCTGTTATTGCAGTATTAGCATGAAAGACATCCAAAGAGAGAGGCTTACACAAAATGCTGCTGCCAGGCTCTCAACATATTCACAACAAAAGCGACCACATCTCATCTATCCTTGCTGCCATTAGTAGCTAGCTACCTGTGAGTTTTAGAATTGTTGTTGATATTTCACTGCTTGTTTTGAAAGCCTTGGATGGTCAGGCCTCCTGCCTATGTCTGTGATCCTCTTAGTCCCTATGAGCCTGATTGCTGCTTGAGATCTCTGGCATGGTCTGACTAATGGTTCCAAAATCATTGTGGTCTATAGTGTGTTTTCAACACTTCTTGAGGGCCACTGGTAATAAAACCCAGAGGGTAAATTAGTACCACAGCATGTTGTGTTTTTTTGTTCTGAGTGAAAGAAAACAATATATTATAAACATAACTGCAGTTCTCTAAAAGGAGGTGAGGGGAACAATAGTAGCTGGCCCAGTTCATAGCTCTTAAGACGTTTTGGTAAAATACAGACTAGAAATAAGGGAGATACTCTGTACTTGACTTAAATATATCCACAGGGGAGGGCAAGGCCACCCATAACATACAAAGCACTTACTGATAGGACAGGCAAGAGTGCAGATACTGGGTCTGCAAAGTGCTTCCAGTCTCACAGGTGCATACAGTATGATGACCCCTCTTCATCAAGCAAGGGTTACATCCACATCCTATTGATGAATCAGATCCTGTAGATATCTGGTCTTGAAATTTTCAATTGCTCATGTGAAAAAAGGAGTAAAACTAGTTTTTCTTGTTGCTACCAGTAAAAACAGACAGAGGAAAATAAACAGACAATACAACTCATGGCCTTTTAAGTGCATCGTGTATCCCTTAAGTGGTGGCCCTCTTCCTCGAATGGAAAGAAGAGGAAAAGAATCCAGACTGTGATAACTGCACAAGAAGGATGACTTGGACATTTTCACCATTAAAACATTGATGAATATAAAAACAGGAATGATATTAGATAGGAGTAAAGTTATAACGTTTTTTTAAGAGTACGAATTTAGGTTAATACAGTTTAATACTCATAACCTGTTTGAGATTACATGGTTTTAGTAACATGTCTTTATAAGGACCTTGTTTAATGACACGTAAAATGACCTTAGTCAGCCATATATCAAATATTACGTTTATAAAGTGTTAAGCAAGAATCTCCTCATTGCACCTGGAATTTGTAAGAAACCATTGCGCTGTATCAAAAAGCAGCAATGTCCCAATTTCCCCAAATCAATTTATGTAGATTTATACACTTATGATGGTCTAAATCAGAGGTAACCTCATCTCGAACGCCTTCACTGTCGATCACCTTAAAGCTCGAGACACAAGGATCTTTCAACAGAGTTTTAATCTGTTGAATTTATGTCACAAACATAAATGTTTGCAACACTTCCCATAAAATAAAAGCACTCCAGTGTTTCTGTTGACTGAATCCATTTGTTTAGGGAAGCAGAAGTTGTACGGCTTCATACTGTATAGTACTAGTATTTATTTGAATACATAGGACTACTTTTATACAAGGAAATAGTAGTTATATTTATGGCTATTTCAAGGCAAACCCTATGGAAAATCAGCTCGTTGAACTGAGAAGCTAAATATCGTGCATTGAACAGATGCTGTAAATATGAATAGTTTGTATTGAACAGATATTAATGTGAACATTGTGCATTGAATAGATACAGTTGCATACATGTTTATGTATGCTCTTACATTGAGCCTGCTGTAACATAAATTGCAAACATAATATATATGATCCTTAGTGGGTTTTTCGAAAGATATCAGGACTGTAGATCTCTGCTTACATTTGTAATAAAAAAGTGATCTTGATCTCAGAAAGGATGGTTACCACTGGTCTAAATGATTGCCAGCCAACACAGTGTGAGCTGAAATGCACAGAGCAAAAGCTGTGGAGGCCAGTCACATCCTTTCATAGATCTCAGGGACTGGCTGTCAGATTGTCCCAGTGGTCCCCTGCTCCAGCTGTGTAAGGCTCCTCAGCTATGATGGAACCATTTCTTACATGGAGCAATGGTTCTCCCTGGACCACAGTGTCATTGTAAGTATAGGTGTTCTCTCCCAGGCCAATTCAATCCTAAGGTGCCATATATTCACTTAAGGTGATTCTACACCTCCACCAAAAGGACATTAGGGTCCTCCTGGGGGGGAGAAGCCTTTGTGATGGATCAGCTCTAGACTGTTGGCATTTCACAAACTTGTTACGGCATCTTGTCACATGCATCTAGTTTCATCTTCACCTCTATTCCTTTTGTTTTCTCTGTCTAACTATTAAAGGTTTGAATATCTGCTTTTGTATTATAACATTTGGAGATTATCCCTATAAGATTTAAACCTGATCTGCTGTCAACAAAAAATATAGGTCTTCATCCTTTCATATACTTTTATCCACTAAGGTGCTTGTTATTTCCTACTGAAGCAATCAAGGCTACAGGAAGTCTCGGCTGCGTCATAACAAAACTCTTGCAATATGCAGCCCTGAGCTGTGCTGTCGGGTTCTTCTAATACTATAGGATGAGTCGTCAAATTTAAAAATTTGAAAATCAGACAGAGTATATTTGCCTTTAAATATTTAATATTCAACCAGACACAGACCAACACTGATGTGTGAAAACCCATATTGTACATTCACCGCTCGCCTTTAGTACACACACCGAACACACACACACACACAGACACCCTCGTTCCTCCGGCCATACTCTCCATCACTCAGAGTTATGGAAGCTACACGGTACCTTCCGGAGCAGCCACAGACTCATCCCCATGGACCTGTCGTACATGGTCCAGTGCCTCATTTTCAATTGTTCTTTAGACCCTCATAAATCACCCGTGTGTGTGTGTGTGTGTGTGTGTGTGTGTGTGTGTGTGTGTGTGTGTGTGTGTGTGTGTGTGTGTGTGTGTGTGTGTGTGTGTGTGTGTGTGTGTGTGTGTGTGTGTGTGTGTGTGTGTGTGTGTGTGTGTGTGTGTGTGTGAGAGAGTGTGTTTCCACATGTTATGATCTCTACCAGCTGTTCACATATCAGCAGTGGGGACTTTTTAATAACTTGAACCTCAAGCATGCACCTGTCGTGTTCCTCTTCATTTACACCTCTCAGTCGACATTTGAAGGCTGACTTGTGTGAACTTTCTTTTACGTTTCCCCTTCATGGTGAATTTCTATCTCTACACACACTCATCCTTGTTCATAAATTTTCAGGCTCATGAATAATTCAGCCTCTGTCATTTCTGCTTTCCCAAACTGTTGATGCTGTTGACAATTATTTTCTTGTCACCGGGTCTCAACCATCAGCCCACTTCCTGTGTTCGTGCAACAGAATGACCATTAAATACAAATACCTTTATTTAATACTCAAATAGAGTATCTTTTAATCATATCAGTCTTACACAGTTATTGTCAGCAGAGAACGGACAAGGATTCTGGGGAATATCACCTGTGGCTCATTTTTGAGTGTTTGTCCTTTTAACATCATAGCTGTCCTTGCAAGAACTTAAATCCAGTTCATGGTCCAGATACATCTTATTTCCATTATTGCTGGTGCTCTTCTTTTATTTCCCATGAAATCTCTTCAAAATGTTATATTTGCCATCAGCTGAACTCAGCCAACTTATGTAGGACACGTGCTGCTACTGCAGTGGCTACACAGTTGATATGAATATAAAGTCTCTCAAACAACTAGGCTTGTGGCCATTCTCTGCATATTCCACATCTTTAACCTGATGCTGCTGCCATTCCCCGCAAATAAATCCTTCAGTTTTCAGTCCTTAGGAGTAAGTTCTGCATGTAGCTACTGGTGCTTATCTTTTCTTTTTAGCCCTCCATGTTTTTAGTTATCTCCAACAGAGTAAAACATCTGCGGCGTCGGGCCCTTTAACCCTCATCGCGAGATAAACTCTCGTGTCAATTGGCCTTCAATGGGTTGGGGCCTTTGGCAATTTAACACAAACCATTCTGGATTTCCATTCTGTCCAATCTTTTCTCTAATGCAGATATTATCCGTTTTCCTCTTGAGGAAGATTAATGATAATATCTCTTAAATTTTAAAATATCAAGATCAAAGAACATCTGGTGACCACAAAAACTGCCAGTGATTGGCTTGCAAGACTCTGTGTTTTCTCTTTCAAATTTTTTAAATGAAATTATAAAAGTAATCTTATACATGCAACCTTTTTGCATTAATGGGCCACTCACTTGTGTGTAATTTGTTATTGTAAAAGCCTGACTTCTCCCCACAGAGAATAGCCATCAATGGCAGCATCAGAATTAATAATGACTAAATGAGTTCCATGGAAATGGTCATTAAATCTGAACCAGTTCACAGTGCCCTTCAGATGATGTCATGAGTGACAAAGGTTTGGGTCTCAGTTCAGAAAGATGTGAAGAAAGAAAACATGGTTACCATGGTACCATTATGTGCAGCTTATAGTTTAAAGGGGACATAGCATGCAAATTCCACTTTGTTAGTGCTTCTACAGGTTAATGTGGGTATCTGGCATGTCTACCAACCCCAAAACTCTGGGGAAAAAACACTCGCGCGTTTTGTTATAGTTCCTCTAAGTCAGAAACGTCATGCTTGAGCGACTCGATTGCGCTTCCTGGGTATTGTGTCGTAACAAGGAACTGGAAGTCTCCCTACATGGTCTTGGCCCACCCCCCCGTCCGCAGTGTTCAGCGCTACTGTAACCCCCGAACCCCGACATTCAACGGGTACAACAACAAGCGGAGAAAGCAGAATCGCGGGCTGACCTTATATATACAGTCTATGGGGCTGACCAGCGGAGAAATGCACGTCCCGTGTGAACAGCCAGGCGGCTGCGCGCTTGAGAACGGCGCTGCGCTGCCTCGCAGCGGTCTTCCACACTGCCAGCTGTGTGGAAGACTTCCGCAGTGTTCAGCTCTGCTGTATGCCGGGTTACAGTAGTTACGCCGGGTTACAGTAGTTACGCCGGGGTACACCGGACGCGGAAGCGCCGCTGCGAGGCAGCGCAGCGCCGTTCTCCAGCACGCAGCCGCCTGGCTGTTCACACGGGACGAGCATTTCTCCGCTGGTCAGCCCCATAGACTGTATATATAAGGTCAGCCCGCGATTCTGCTTTCTCCGCTTGTTGTTGTACCCGTTGAATGTCGGGGTTCGGGGGTAAATGATGGTCTTCATAGCCCCCCCCCCCCCCCCACCTCTCTTTCTCTCTCTGTCTGTCTGCTTGTGTGCTTGTAGTGGATGGGCAGAGGGGGACATTTAATTATGTGATTGGGAAAATTAAAACTCCAGGACAACAAGGGGAATACAAAGTATGGGATGCATATTTGATAATTTATATCATATAAAATATGTAATTTATATCGTTTAAAATCATGGGGGGAGAGGGGGGAGGGGGGAGCTGGCTCATTAGCATTTAAAGGAACAGGCACTCAAAACAGGTCACTCTGTGGAGGGCTGTTTTAGACAGGGTAAAAAGGGTGCTGTTTTAAATGATCCTTGTGGTATTTTGACCAAAGTATGTTACAGACATTTCATTAAGACCCCAAGGAACCATATCAACTTGTGGTAAAATGGGCATGCTATGTCCCCTTTAATATAAATTGCATGCTTTCGCTTTTCTGGACAACTACCAATCAAAAAACTTCCTGGGGTCCTTGGGATCCACATTCCAGTTTGAAGATGATTAGATGAACAGTTGTTGAGAAAATCTAAATAAGGACAGATTGACAGTCTGGGGAACAAACCTTCATCAGCCCTTTTCTCTAATGTTCAGGTCCCTTCCTCAAAGAGGCTGTTACAGTGATAAAATCTTTTCTCTAAATCTCTATCAAAGATTAGTATCTTTGTCTTATTTCATTGATGTGTATGGCACAAGATATTTATTTGGGAAAAGGCATTTACGGTTATGTAATTAATAAAGCTGACATTATTAATTAGGCCTGCAGGGGATTTGTGTAATTGCATTTACACTGTTAACTTTAAAAGATAAGCCACAATTGCTGAAACATCACATTGGATGAATATAAATATTTGAAGAGTTTCCTGAAAAAAGTGTGACATCACTCGGCTGTGACTACGCAAGTTGCCTTTTGTTGCCTCCAACACGGGGAGACATTGTGTTGATGCTCACTATGAGTTAAAAGCAGTGTAAAAATAAGGTGTAAGAGATTTTCCTTTCAATAGGTTTAAATCAGTATTATGTTTTTTGTCAAGATTTGTGTTCAATCATGTCACTGTAAATGTTTTTTTTATAGTTTATTTGATCTCAAATGCTGCTTAAATGTGATGTGAAATCAAAGCCAAGTCACATTTAGCGTTTGATCTGGTCATTGCATTTTTGCATCATCAGAGCTGCACTGACTCATAAAGGCTTGATTGTCTTTGTGTTCTTGGTTAATTGGTGAAATATAAACAGAATTAGAGGAATATAAAAACACAGGGGCTTTATAGTAGATATTTTGATGTAATGGAATCCATAAATCATTCTCTATGAGTCAATATATGCATTGAGGTTTAATTATGAAACACTGTATCTCGTACCTCTTTTTCAGTAACGAGCTCTCTTCTTGGTCCCACTACTCGTGTATAAATATATATTTGACTAATTTCAGGCCTCAGTGTGTTGGTGGCAATTCATCTATAAATTGCTCTAATCTGTTTACAACATTCCGAGGCCTATAGTCATTTGAGCAAACAAATTGGGTTTTGGAGACACCAGGAGCAGAAATGTGTCATCTTCAAACTTGGACAAGCAGAGAGGATGGCAGCCTGCAGAGGTACATAGACTATACAAGGATAATCCTTTGCCTGCTTTACTAAGGAGATGCTTCACACAATTCCTGTCAGAGGAGAAAGAAAGGCAGTGAAAATGATGCATGGTCAGGTGACTTGGTTGCAGCTGGCCCTGTCTATCTTCAGGTTGTAGAGGGATAATAACAAGTGAGACTGCTGCCAGCAGGCACAGATCCTCATAGGGAATCTGCTCACTTTGTGGCAGCGATGATATACAGTGTATGGTGTCTTCCTGCTGTGGCATAATAAGAAATAATGCAAATGCTTTTGGCAATTGTTGTCACAGGATGCTGTGTTTACAGTAAGCCTACTAACTCAAGTCACTATGGATTCGCCACCCAGTGAGAGTGTATAGGTTTTCATGTGGAGCAGAGAAGGGCATGGTGGGGCAATATCAAACTGGTTTTATTGACCAAATCTGCAGGGAAGGTTGCACATGGGGCACATACAGTGCTTTCATAAGACTCCGTTGTCTTTGACAACAAATCATCAAACAACAAAGTGCAGTGGCATTTTGCGGGTTGAGACTGTGAGCTAAGTGATTGATTGTCAGGTTGAAGTCACATTTTTTAAACAGTCAGAGTCGGCCATCAATCATTGTCTGTCCTGCAGGGAAGGCATCGGCTGCGCTGTGGACAGATTGCTTCTCACTCTTTGTCACACGAACCCCCACATACATTCTGCCTCTTCCTCCTGTGGTTTAACATCCACATCATACACGCGTGCACATTGGAGGGGGGACTTAGGGCTTTGCAATATGACCAAATCTCATATAGATGACCAAACATATCAGTACTTGTAACTTCTATCTCTTCTTGACCATGTTAATTGAAGCCATGTCTGGTGAAAGTCGTATCAGCAGCTGTTTTCTCCTTCCATCTTCATGTTTCTTTGATTCATATGTTGTGCCACAGGCAAAAGCCTGTAGCAACGTTTGAGTCTGTAGTTTTGTTTTGAGCAGTTGACTTTTTGTGGCTCTTATCTGTTGAGTCTCTCCGTACTGTTTGACATGATTCTTCCATGTTGGTAAAAGAGTTTAGCGGTGTTATGAAGCTGTTGTGGGGACCAGTCTTCTGGTCTGTGTCAGACTAAAAGAGGGCCGACTGTGACATAAGTAGAGCCCTTCTTTTAGGTACAAGCCCCTCGTTTTGTTTCAGTGTTTCAGTTTTTCTCCTATCCCGATATACAGCCTGTGTCATGTACACTTTCCATGTTTGTTCAAGTTTGTCTCAATGCAAATTCCCTGCTTGTAGCATTTCATGTGGAATGATGTTAAGCATTGACCAAATGACAAAACGTGTTTTCTTAAGAAGTGTGACGTACACGATGGAGCACAATATGAAACAGTAGATGTTTTTCTATCATCATGATAAATTGTATATTTTCATATTGTACTGACACAGCTGGACTAGCTGATCACTGATGTGGAAGAAAAAGAACATTTTGATAAACAAGTTCTCAAGCTGGAGTTTTGAGTAGGTTCCCTCACACTTAAAATTATGTCTATCTACTGGCAGGAAACAGTGAACACAGCAAATAGAAAAATGATTTAGAGCCCTCTCTATGTGAGCACCTCACGATTTTTATTATGGCACTATACTTCCCTATTGATTAAATAACATTTATTTGAGCTACAGTGTAACGTGCACTAAATCCTTGAGTGAAATTACTCAGAGCAATGTGTCCACTGTGATATAAAATCAATGTCAAAGGGGGGAGAGAACTGCTGGACTTAATGGTACAGTTTTCTTAATTTAAATGATAAATGCTTCAAAACGCATTGTCTTCATTAATATCATTTACAGCTTCTTTTTTTTTTTACAGCATTCCCATATTTCTGACTTATGGTTTTGATTTCAGACAAGATATCTAGTTGGGGCACAAAGATACCAAACGTATTTCCACATCTGTGCCCCACATTGGAATCAATCTTCTTCAAAGTCAAGCAGGGGTATTTCAGGAGCCCCCAAGCTATCTGTTATAGCCTATAAACAGACTGTGTGTGTGTGTGTGTGTGTGTGTGTGTGTGTGTCTGTGTGTGTGTGTGACCATGCATTTCTGTGCTTCTGCAAGTGTGTATTTAGAATATTTAATATGACTTTTAAATAATTAAAACCAGTAAATGGGAAACTAACGGTTCCTGCTGTTTCCTGCATTCAGTCAGGATGAGAAAACAAATCCTGACAATATTCTACTGTTCTTATAGTTGTTTGCGTTCATGATGGGAGATGCCCAAATCCTGACATTCACATGACATTTATTCAGAGAATGGGGTCCATACACCAGCCTTGATATAGACCAAATCAAAAGGGGACCTCTGCATTTTTGATGAAAGGAGGTTTCTTAATTAGATTTCTCTCCAGTAATGCAAAATACCACCAACACCCTGGTTGCCTCTCATTCAGTGGTCTACCTTCTCATGTGCTGGTCAAGCTGAGTTTCTTCTTGGACCTCTAGCTACCCATTAATGGTACCTATCAACTTCAGACACGTGCAACTGCAATATTGACTTGCCCTAAGCACTGATAACATCTCCACTTAATCCACAACCACCTAGTCTCCAAATGGGGGTTCGGTACATGAAGGGGACACATAGATGCTGACACATTTCTACCAGCACACATTTCATCTTAAATTTCTCAATGCTACACAAGTCGTCTCTTAACGTTGTTGGTTTGGATGAATTGTGGATCAGTGGAGAGGAATTGTGAGCTCACTACAGCCATAGCTAAGGTGTAGGAGCAGATGTGAGATGGCGGCTGCATACACACAGTGTGGTGATTCTTTTTCTTAAAGAAATTCAGCTCTACTTGTTTAGAATTCAGTGCTACTTGTTGTCAGTATCAAGCTGAGTCATGGCTGGGGCTCGCTTAACTGACAACGCCGGCTTCTTTGTGAAAACAAATGCCACAATGAGTGCTGATGATTGCCACATGTATAAGTCAAATGTATGCAGATTGTGGTCAGGCTGCTTTGTAATATTTGTCACGACCCCACGCTTTACTCCATTTGAATATAAATCCAAACAACTAGAATTTCTGCAATACAAGGATGAGGAAACTATGCTGCTGTTGGCTGCACAGCAAAACAGGGAAAGCTGAACACCTCTTCCCCATGCAGTTGTCTATGGAAGTCTCATGAATTATGCAGAGGGCCCGAGGATTGGGAGGTGGAGAGAGGATGCCAGTTTGAGCTTTAAACACAGAGTATTTGACATCTGAGTGAACATGGACTGACTGTAGATCTCTGCTTTGACAAACACATCCCTCACTTTACTATGCGTTTCAGCCTGGCAGCGCGCCAGCCGACTTAATTTTAACATGCCAGAGTGAAATTTGTGTGTGTGTGTGTGTGTGTGTGTGTATTGTTATATAAAGGTATGGGGTTCCTATCAGGACTCTCCAAATAACACAAATCAAGTTTGAATGGCGAGATAATAAAAAATCATTTACCCTGTTCCCCAATGCACTATTTATATTTACATTTAGATTTTTTTCCACTTTTGACAGTTTTACAACCATAGTAGAAACTTTGTCGATAATGACCAAGTCTTGAAAGTACCTCAACCACTCCCCCTGAAACCCAGCAACCCCGGTGTAATGTGTAGAGTACCCATGAAAAAGTTTCCTGGTCCCATTTAAGTGAATCCAACTATATCCGGACTGCAGCTTTGACCGTAGGTGCTGGAAGCCCTGCAGCTTCTCAGATTAGGAATTCGTCTCACTTGTCTGATAATTACATGCTGATTTTAAAACGATTGTTTTTGAAGAGCCAGCCATTCCTAATGAAGCCTTATCCGATGCCTTTAAGCTTCTAAATGGAGTTCAATCCCTCCGCACTTAACTGCTTCCTCAGTTTAAATTCAGATCACTAATAATGCGCACTGAACTTTTTAACTGTAACCGGAACATGCAGTAAAACGCACACGTGAATGTACAGCATGTCAGGTAGGCTCTATTATTGTAGGGTTTAATTATATTTATTTACACATTATATTACTTATAGATAGTACATGCTATTTTGATTTATATTAGAATTTTGTATTAAATTTTTATTTTTATTTTGAAATTAATCAATTTAAAATAGCAATCCACAATGCAGTATAGTACAGCTATCGATACATCTCACAATCAAATTAAAAAAGAGAGAAAGCAAGCACAACAGATAAAGGCTAACTCACAGACACACAAAGTAGTGTCTCGTCTGTCTCTGCAGCAAACGCACCCAAAAAGTGAATGTACTCTGTGGCACCGAGGACACGTTTTAGGTCAGATCACTTAGACTACATTCTGAGAGTGTGTGGGAAGCATGTTGCCACATCCTTTTTGCAGTTTGTATGCAAATGTGTCCCGAGCTGCAGTGAAGAACCGCCAACTTAACAGATGTCCCCTGAGCCGCCAAAGTTTGAACTAGAATAATCTTTTGGGACTTGTCAGCATTCCCCCATACATGGATCTATTTGTGACCACTAACACAATATCAACAGTGAGTGCCACACATTGGTTTTCTAGTATTTTCTTACCATTTAAAATGCTGTGGGCAGCACATTGATTTGCTCAGCCCCTCCATGTTGCTCTATCTCTCTCTGTCTAAGACACACATTAATTTGACAATAAACCTGTCTGTCATAGTCACATTGGCTAAAAACTACAACAACAAATCTCGACAGAGTCGTTGATTGGAGCTGCTGCCACTTGACCAAACAGACAGCAGTCAAAATGAAATAGCATTATTCAGTTTCTTTGTTGTTTAAGATTAAATTTGAATGTATCCATTATCACCAGTGATTGGCCAGTAGTGATAGCTAAGGTCAGGTTTGTCTTTAGGAATGATGTTTGTTTGTCTGCTCAGCAAATCATTGAAGTGAAGACTAGTGTAGCACAATCTACTGATAAAGTTGGGATGTTAAAATATAAATACACCTACTTACCTGTGGTTGTATTAATTTAGGTCTTCACATGACAACTGATGTCCATAAATGTTGCTGTTCGACTGATAGTGATGCATTGCATGCTGCTCGAATCTATTAAATATACATTTTGGTTTCATTGCTTTTTCTAAGAATAAAATACAAAGTGTTTTAAAGTCAGTAAATATTTAAATGCTAAACAGAGCAACTGTAAAACTGTAAGAGAAAAGGAGAACTTTGAAAACCATCAAAAGTTAGAGAATGGAACCGTAAAACAACTGTTGAAATGGTTGGATGTGGCAATATAAAGCTTTTGTTAAAACTATAAAATAGTGTATAAATAAATTTGTGAATAAGTCAAAGTTGATAAAAATCAAGTTTATGAAAATAGGCTCTTGAAAAAGACTTAAAGGATGAATCACCAGCCTCCTTGTTGTTTTACAAGTGTAGACCACAAGTGCTTTTTCTTCTTTGCAGAACTACAATGAAGCGACACAACTAAACCAGAAATCTTTTATGTTTCTATAAGTTTAAAAATGATCCAATGAAACTGAGTCAGGCCACCACAGTCTTAAAAACACTGCTTCATCTTTTTAGCTAAATTACCAACGTGGCAAACATCACTATATACGAATATAACAGTATTAATGTTATTTTTTCCATAACCTGCAAGCTGCTATGAATCCGGCATTCTGATGTATGTAGATATACAACATTGATCGGTTTCAGTTTTCATACTGAATGGCTCATCGGTCTGATTTTTTTGGTTGAGTCATAAAAGTTCCTTTAAAACGTGCAGTCTGTCGCAAATGAGGTAGAAAAGTGAGTCATTGCACCTCAGGTCCACATTATGTACTCTAGTGCCGGTGGTTGTTATAGCAATAGTAGTTTTTTTTCTCCGTTGTAATCTAAGTTGTTGCAATTAACCCCATTTCTATGAGTTACCCTGAACAACACCCACTCCCTCAAACTCAGCATTTCAAGCAATGTGATGCACTGAGGAACGTCATCCATGAGTCCCAGTAGTTATGATTGTTACGGAATTGCTTGTTCTCGACTTGGACCTGAGGTTCCTTTTAGAAAGTGATTTGATGCCTTCAGGCAGCTTTTCCCTCCCCCAACCGCTTTCATCTACACTTCTCTTCTGCTAGGTTGGCTTGTAATGATAACAGGACGGCTCCAAAACCCACTACCGCTCACAGCATGCATTGTACAGGCTTAATAGGCATGCAGATATCATCTACATGTACTTGTAAAATCACACACTATCATTGCCTCCGGATATCAAATCATAAGCAGAGTCAATTACAGCGGGATTCGTAGGTTGGGCCATCAAGGAGCAAACTGCGGCTGTAGAGATTTCACATTAAAGCTGCTTAACAACAGGAGAGAAATGTCAACAGCCCTCTTGTGCAAATGTTATTTCACTGTTGGCCCATGTTAACATTCATGTTCCTGTATTGAAGGCGCTTCACTCGTTTTTTTACCCTTGTCAACACAGAAAGATTATCTTGAAAGAACCTCATTCAAACGGTTGTTTTTTGAAGGCCACGATACACACACGCTGCCATTGATCATCTGCATATTGACTTTGATGTAGGAGGAAATGTCCACGGCAAAAAAAATCTAAATTTAAATTAACTTATCTTTGAGAACAGGTCCCTGCCTTTCCCCCAAGTTTTTCATCAATTATAGAGGTGGCTGGTGCACTTTCTAGGTACAAACATGCAGTGAGGCAGCAAGAGCTTTAGGAGACAGCTTCCCCAATTGTCCCACAACCCACTGCTCCCATTATCCCAAACCATGAAGGTTAACAACACCAAAACAGCACCAGCCATTATTATTCAATAAATGCAGTCTACTGTGACACCACTGTTGGCTGCAATGTTTGTTTAGTGCTGTTAAAAGAAAACAGTGAGAATCATTTAGATTTGGTGTTAAGAGAAAGTGTCTGTTCAGTTTTGTTCCCTTATCGTTGTCTTGAGTCGTTAGTTGTCAGAATAATTAGGACTTTTTTATTAATTCAAGAGCATAACACAGTGATGTCAGTGTTATTGAGCCTCAATGTGATATCTACTGGGTTGATCTCATTATGCACAAAATATACTTGACAGAAATTGTGTTGTGTTACCCTAGGCACTCTCTCCTGTGTGTTGGTCTTGATAAGGTAGTGTAAACTTTTAAGAACTCAAATTAGACTAAAAACAGGTTTGTCACTTAGATATATAGATCTGTAACATCCACCACTATCTGGTGAAGAGATCCCTGACATAGCATCACCTTGTAATTGTATGTGGCACAACTAGCGTGTGGAAGAGTGTGCTGCATTGTTTAAGTATCAAAAGTTATTGATCAACAAAATGATGAAATTATTTTAACTTGGCAATTACAAGAGGGATGCAGGAAAATAACACTGCATTGAAAAAAAAACATTGATTTTCAGACTTGATGAGCATAACATATTTTTTTTGTGGGCATATGCATGGTGGTGTAGATATTAATATCAGTGCTTTATAAGAACATGTGTCATTATAGCTGCAAGCAACAATATGTGGGTCCTAACCTCTTTGCTCTCCACAGAGGGAAGCAGCTCAATTTGCATAAATTTAGCCGATTGAGCTGCGAGTGACAGACAGACGAGCGTGGGTGTAATAACAGTCAGGTTTCCTCCGTCAAAATTGTATCTTGAAATTTTGGCCGCGCAAATATTCATGGGGAGTGAGAGCGCATGAGGTTGTGCTATTCTTCTTAACTTGCAGAGTTTTCTTGCCATGGAAAGTCCCTGCATCAACCCCCACCCACTGAGCGAGCACTGCAGCACTACAGCACTTCCCCAGTTAG